>NC_133658.1:257021878-257330173 GCF_037893015.1 Macrotis lagotis | reverse complement strand
GTCAAATAGATTATTAAGTCAGATTTAAAAAAAATAATTGCAAATGCTTTGAAGTGAATGTGACAGAAGACCTCCAGAGGAGTACCTCATGAATTTCTGCTTGACCTCATGCTAAAACATTTTTTAAGCAATGATAAGATCAATGCAGTAGGCTTTTCCTACTCCTCCCAGTTCCTAGTATTTTTCTTTCTAACATGACCTTGTATCTATTCTGTATTTAGATGATGTGTCCATCAAATCTGTCAAGGACACAAAGCAAGTAGGCATAGCTAACATGATAAATAACACAGTTGGGATCCAAAAGACCTTTGAAAGGTTAGACTCTAACATTGGGCTCAATCTTACAAGATGAAATATAATAGGGATAAATGTACTCAGATGAAAAAAAATTCATATATATGATGGGAAAGTATGAATAGATTACAGTTGCTTTGAAAAAGATGTGAGCATTTCTACAGACAGTAAGCTAAATATGTGTCAAATAATATGGTATAGTACATAATTAATAATTATAATAAAAATGATATTAATATCATCTTACTTTACCTTAAGATGTATAGCTTCCAGAAATAGGTAGATGTTGATTTCACTGCACCTTCCTGTTACTATTTTACTTCATCTATAGTAATAGGTTCAACTTTAGAGGCCCTATACTGATAGGCTGAAGAGTTTTCCAGAGAAGGGTAACAAGGATAGAAAAGAACTTTGTTGGATATGAGGATCAGTTGTAGGAATGTTTAATGAGGAGAAATGAGGAGAAAAACCAAATGGAAAGGATAAAGGGATGATAGCTATGTCCTGTATTTATTGGACTTTCCTATAGATTAGAGATCAGACTTTTTTGTTTGGCCCCAAAGAGCCAAACAAGGAATAATGAGTTGAAGTTGCAAGGAGACCAATTTAGATTTGAGAGTAGGAAAATAATTTAAGAATGAGAGATAGGTCAAGAATAAAAAGTAGAATAGGTTTCCTCAAGAAGAAATCTTACCTTCTTTGGAGATCTTCCAACAGAAGCTAAGTGACCATCATCTGGCATGTTATTGGTTATTAATTTCTTTCATGTATGAGTTAGAATAGATAACCACTGCAGTACCTTTGAATTCTCAAATTCTATGATTCTCAGATTTGTTTCTTCAGGTAAATGAAATAAATTTAAGTCTATGTGACTTTCATCCTAACTACCTTGAGACTTTCTTTAATCTAATAATCTCCTAAGGGCGGCTAGGTGGTGCAGCGGATAGAGCACCGGCCCTGGAGTCAGAGTACCTGAGTTCAAATCTGGCCTCAGACACTTAATAATTACCTAGCTGTGTGGCCTTGGGCAAGCCACTTAACCCCATTGCCTTGCCAAAAAAATCTAATAATCTCCTAAAGGAAAGAACTATGAGTTCTGCTAGGACATTTTCATCTCCTTATATCCTAAATATAGGTATTTTATTAGAAGCTGTCTCACAGAATTGAACCATCTTCCATAATTGTAAGGGGGCAAGGGAGAGATAATGACTAAAAATAAATAGTGAAGCAATGTATCCATCCTATCTATGACTTGTCTTTCTGCTTCTCCTACTATATTATGACAGGTATATTTATTCTATCATTATCCAGAATGCTTGGGTTTAAGAGGGAAGCATATCTCAGATCCAAACAATTGCTAGACCATTGAGTAATATATTGGCAATATCCACATTCTAAATCTGAGATTATTAAACATAATGAGTCCCAATTTCTGGAAAAGAATAAGATACAAAATGAAGGGTTGATGGTGGTATTTATATTCTAAAATAACTTCTCAGGGAGACTGGTTTTCAGAATGTTTGGGAATCTGTGTTCATCATGATGCAATGAGAACTTATTATAGCTTCTTGCAACAATAATTTTTTTTAAAAGTCTGAAATAAAAAATAGGGGGCAACTAGGTGTTTCAGTGCATAGAGCACTAGCCCTGGAATCAGGAGGACCTGAGTTCAAATTTGACCTCAGACACTTAATAATTGCCAAGCTGTGTGATCTTGGGCAAGTCACTTAACCCCATTGCCTTAAATAATTTTTTTTAAGTCTGGAACATGGACACAGAAATATATGGGTTCAGGTCCCATGTAGGATTTAGAATGAAAAAGATCTTATTTTACAAATAAGTAAATTGAGGTCTAGAAATACTAATTTGTCTGAGGTCACATAAGTAAACTGGGCAGCAGATCCAGTATTCAAACCCAGATTCTCTGGTGCCAAATTCAGTGCTCTGTCTACCGCCAAAAAAAAAAAAGCATCTACCTCCTTTTGTGCACCTTGGGCAAGTAATTTTTTTTGCCTCAACTCCAACAACTGGGGATAATATTTGCACCCCCACTTCAGAACATTGCTATAAAAATCCAATGAACCAATGTGTGTTTGGTGTTTTATTACCATAAAGTATAACACAAATGTAGATTATTGTTATGCTGCATAAATTTTCCAGCGATTAAATTCTGACCCTTAGTTTGACACTTCAGAAATTATCTGATGGTTGCAATTTAATGGCTCTTCAAGTTCATTATCATAGCATTACTTGCCAGGCTGAGAATAGGTTTTGAAAATCATTAGTCCCCAAAGGTTTCATAATAGTCAATTCCAATATTTCAGGGAACACAGAAACAGAATTTGGCTTTGTTGAAATTTGATAAAATTATGGGTTTGCTGATTGTATATATGAGCCAACTTGGAAGACACAAATATTCATCAAACTGATTTTACTCTGGAGTTTGTTGCTAGTGCACAAATAAATTTTATAAAAATAAACACAAAAGAAGTATACAAGAAAAAAATATATGTACTTCTTTATTGGAGCCTACTGGGTTGCCAAGAAATCATAAGATAGACTTATTGCTGTATAACCTTAAGATCTGGAGGTGGGAAGAGGGGGAGGGTATATACTTTTTCTACTAAGGTAGAACAAAATAGAACTTTTGTCTGTTAAAAAGTTTTAAACCCTGAATAAACAGACTTCAGGTAACTTTGAAGATGTTTAACTGAATAGGTCAAATAAGTTTAAATATAGGGTTTAAAACAATTTCTTTGGAATTGGGGGTTATAGTCATGGATATTCACCAGTAACTATAGCAATTTCTGCTACATGTCTCTCCTCTTTCCTCTGGATGAATGTATCTGTCAAATTCTGAAATAAATCAAAGCCATAAGTTGAGGAATAAAGCATCTTTAACTGAGATAACAGGGTAGCAAACCTGGCACTCTGGGGAATGTCCAATGAGAGCAGAACACAATGGGTTTTCCAATTCCGAGACCCATGCAAAAGTTTCTTATACACCTTTAAGAGAAGTGGGGGAGAGGTGGTATTAGTTTACTAATCATGAGATTCTAATGGCCTTTGGCAATCCAGGCAAAGAAAACCACTTAATAGAAGGAGGGTTGACTTAGGGTGTGGTTCAAGAGTAAATCTCTTAAAAATAGGGTTGTAAAGATCTTATTGAAATCCTGACACTACATGAATCAATATGGGAATGGCAGACCATATTACATTTGGTATTAATAATTTCTGTCATTATATTAACAACTTTTCTGTCAGCACTAAGTTCAATCTTGGATGCTAAATTATTAAATTAGTTGAGTGAATGGATGAATACAAATATTAATTCAGTACCTTCTATAATGAATGCACTATTCTTCCTTGCCTTTTCAACTTTCACATGTCCCATCTACGATTCCTTTTCTCCAGTCACAAAGCCACTACTCTTAATACATCTCTCAAATTATGTATTGTAATTGCCTAATTGGTTTCCTTGCTTAAAGTATCTTCTCAGCCAATCTATCTTCCACTCAGTTGCTAAGTATATTTTCTAAAATATAAGGCTGATCAATAAGGTCCAATTTCTTGCTTTTTGAGATCTAGTGGATCCCTATTGTTGCTGATTAATAAAGATTTAGAGATTGAACATAGAAGATTTAAGGCCACTGAAAATGTGAAGGAATTTTCAACTACAAGGTACATTGGCCAAAATAAGTAAGAAAAGCAGTAAGCACCATGAAAACAGGCTAGGTGAAGTCTGAGTGAGAGAGTGAAAGAGAAAGAGAAAAGGGCAGGCAGCCATGAGGTTTAGTTTAACCAGGCCACATGTCAAGGTCCATGGTGCTTCACGTGGATTAAGGAAGAGCAAGAGAAAACTCCATCATTCTGGATGGGAGATCAGAAGAAGCAAGAGAGCTTGAAGGGGCAACGTTTCCTATTAAATTCCCTTCTAAAATAGGTTGGATAGAGGGTGGTGTTTGGGAAGTGGTCTTACACCTTGGACCAAATAGCTTCCAATAGCAAGCTTACATAACTAGTCCTTTCTGTCCCAAGATGCTCAACCCCCAAGTTCAACACGCTATTTCCTGTCACACCAGTATCCAGGCCAAAATCAAGTGAAGGGGAAAATGGTGACCAGATGCAGACAATGGTGTCCAGGGAGGCAGGATCTCAAGAAGGGGGAAACCTCCATCCATTTAATGGATTTTGCTACATTCATAATCCTCTACATCATTTTCCTGCATCACTATGACTTTCAAGATCAAATAAAAAGTCTTCTATTTGGGATTTAAAACCCTTCACAACCTGTATCCTGAACACCTTGAGGATATCCTTGTATTTTACTCTCAGCCGTATACTTACTATAGCTACACTGGCCTCACATACAACATGCTATTGTCCAGTTTCATGTCTTTTTACTGGCAGTCACACATGTCTAAAATGTGCTCTCCCCTCACTTCCACTTTCTTATTTCCTAACTTCCTTTAAGGCACAATTCAAATTCTACTCTCTTCAGGAGACTTTTCCCAGTCCCTTTCCTCTTTCCCCTCCCTGCTTTGCATATTGTCACCTCCATTTTAGTGTGAGTTCCTTGATGGTTGGAAATGTGTTTCATTCACTGTATCCCAAATACTTAAACAATGACTAGCTTAATAAATATTTCTTGAGTGCCTGACAAAAGTAAATAAAATATTATATTTCCTCTGCCTCCCCAAGTAGCTTAGATTCTCTTAGAAAGATTACAAGTCTGTAAGACATTACCTGGCCTTCATCTCTAACCCCACGTTCTCCCTAATTTAGCCATCATTACTTCCTGTATCTCTACATATCCCTCAGCTAAGGAAACATACAATTATACACCCAACAAATTCTCCTTGTAGCTTGATCGTTTTGAGATCACTTTTGGGGTGGGGAGTGGAGGGTAAAGGGGAGCAATGGGGGAGAGAGAGAGAATTTTAACCAGTTTCTGACTAATCCAATCGAACCTGCACTGATCCAATTAGATTATCATGATGACCAGATTCTCTCTGGAATGAGAAAATTAGGTGTATTTTTAATTATACAATAATAGTGTTAGATTCTGTATTATTGAATAAGGGGGTTCAAAATCTGTTGGAGAAAACTGACTTTGCCCTATTAGAGGATAAGGACTAGTCAAGAAAGTTACCATAGACCAAACCACGACTTGGAAACTTGGAAACTTTGGTTAGTTCCAGGACAGTCAGAAAATTCAACAAATTTTATTCAAAATTCATTCAAGAAGTTTTCATTTTTTTACTATTTTTACTTTTTATATGCAAGGTCTTCTGTTAGGCACCATAAAGCTACAGAGATAAGCAAGGCAGGTTTCTAGCTTCAAGAAGCTTACAATCCTATAGGAAAAGGAATTCCTAAATGCATATAAATTCAATTTTTAAAAAAAAGAGTATGAGAAGTGTCACAAGAAATATAAAGGGCTAAAGGAGTTTGGAAGAGGAAGAGGTCAATTTTAACTGATGAGGGAAGGTTTCATGGAGAAGATGAAAAGTATCTGACCTTTGAAGGATCTATAGAGCTTTCAGCAGAACAGGACTCCAGAGTACCCTAAAGTTAGCTTGGACTGATGTTAAATTTTCAATGTGAGCATTTATACCCTCATAAATTGGCAAAGACTATAATTCAGAGCATCAGGGTAGTACAGTGGAAAGAGTACCAGGCTTGGAGTTCAAAAACACCTGGGTTCAAATTTGGCATCAGACACTTACGATCTGTGTGATCCTGGGCAAGCCATTTAAGTCGATTTACCTCAATTTCCTCATTTTGTAAAATGAGCTAGAGAAGGCAATGACAAATCACTCTAGAATCTTTGCCAAGAAAACTCCAAATGGGGTCACACAGAGGCAGATGCAACTGAAAAACAACTAGCCTGCAAACAGTTCAGTGCTCCATCAATTGTTTAGTTGGTTGCCTAGACCAGTGATGTCAAACTTAAATAAAGATGAATCCTTCTGGACCAAATATTCACTTAGAAAACCACAAATTTACGTTGTCTATGTTCTATTATATATGTATTTTGTTAAACATTACATTTTAATCAATTCTGAAAGTTTTGTGGGACCTGAACAAGGGCCTAGACTTTGATTCCTTTGAGCTAGGAAAATATTAATAATATAGATCAAACTTAAAAGTGTGTCCTGAATGCAATTTTTTAAATCTCTTAGTTAAACATTTACCAGTATGCTGGATATATTCTAGTTTGCAGACTGTTGTTAGCTAAAGCAAAGAGACAGAAAAGCCCAAGGCATATTCAAAAGAAAATAAGTAAGTTTGTTTTCCTGGAGCAGTGGTTTCCTGAATATAAGGAATGGATAATATAGAAATTTATGCACTGTTCCCTCAAACTCAGTCACCAATAATACACAATCATTCCTACTATTTGATCTCAAAAATAACAAATTTTTCTTCCTTATTCAGCTATCTTATTTAATTTAGTGATGTGATTTACAGCTCAGACTTGAAAGCTAGATCATAACTTGACATAGTAAAATAAACAAACATTAAAATAAACAAGCATTTATTAAGCCCTTATGATTTATCAGACAATATTCTGGGAATAGAAATATGAGCAGAAAGAGACAGTCTTTCTCCTCAAAAGGTTGCATTCTAATGGAGGAAAACAACACACAAAACCAACTGAAAAAGGACAAGGATCATGGAAGGATCATGGGAAAAAAAAGTCCAGAAGGTCAAGAACAGAGTCAGGAAAGAAATGATGACATAAATGGTATGGGCATTTTCCTTAAACTAATAGACTTTTTGGGAAGCCAGGTTGTGCAGTGGATAAAGCACTGGCCTTGGAGTCAGAAGTACCTGGGTTCAAATCAGGTGTCAGACACTTAATAAGTACCTAGCTGTGTGGCCTTTGGGCAAGCCACTTAACCCCATTTGTCTTGTAAAAAAAACCCTAAAAAAATAAAAATAATAGACTTTTAAAATTGTTTTTAATCCAATTGCTTTTATTCCTATTAAATTTAACTTATTTTATTGGGTTCATTGCTGAAATTTTTGGATCTTAGTTATTTATCTATGTTATTTATCTATGTTATTTATCCTTACTAGTGCTAGTACTTTACTAGAACTAGTACTAGTAAAAATATTAAATATGCGAGAGCAATGTCTAGAATTCTGCTTCTACACATCTACTTTCTCCCCTAAATTGATCCTTCCTCAAATGTTCTTCACCATATCTCCCTACTCTTGTCTGTGGATGTTCTCACATGAACAGAGGCTCTCAGCCTGCATTCATGAATGCATAGTGCCATTGTTGGTTTTTTCAGTTATTTTTCAGTTCTGTCTGAGTCTCCATGACCTCCTTTGGGGAGTTCTTGGCAAAGATAATTGAGTGATTTGCCATTTCCTTCTATACTTTATTTTAAAGATGAATAGCTGAGGCAAACAGGATTAAGAGACTTTCCCAGGGTCACACAGCTAGTAAATGTCTGAGGTCAGATTTAAATTTAAGACTAGTAGTCCTGTAAAATTATGTTTTACATATTTCTATTTATCAGTTCTTTCTCTGGATGCAGATTGCATTTTAAAAATACATCCTATTAGATTCAAAAAAAAAAGAATAGGAGTCCTCAGGGATGGAGCCAAAATAGCAGAGTAAAGGCTGGGACTCTCCTGAGCTTTCACCCAAACTATTCCAACAGATGGTGTCTGAATACAGATTAAAGCATATTTTTTAACTTTATTTTTCTTGAGATTTCTTTTGGGGGGGGGTCTATGTTTACTTTCACTATATGTCTATTATGGAAATAGGGAGTGGGAAGAAGGATGATAATTTAGAACTCAAAGCTTTAAAAAGGAATGTTAAAAACTTGTTTTTACGTGTAACCAAGGAAAAATAAAGGAAAAGAAAAAATGAGAAAATGAGTCTTCCTGACTCCAACCCCCAAGCCCACTATATCACCTACTTGCTCCTATATTTATCCTTTCCATTATCATAACTTTCTCCATTGTGGTTTCACTGCATCATGGGCATAAAAAAATTAATTGAGAATTTGGGGGGGATTTTGCAAAAGTTATAGATGACATGTAAAGGCCAGTAGATGATGCATAATCTATAACTAATTATTTAACTCAAATTTTACAATAAGGTACTAAAATACCCCATAAAAGAAAAAAATCAGCCTTCTCTGATATAAAGGAAAGGCCAAAAAATTTATGCAGATTTTTCAGAATTCAGGGGCATTGCCACATTAACTTCCACAATTTAGAAAGGATAACTGTATCTTTATAGTGTTATAGACTCTATTCTGAAAATACCTCATAAGGATGTTTACAGATCCAAGTGATGTACTTTAGGAAGGCCAGATTGTGTCCTAATGAGGGAACCAGGTTAACAATATCACGACTTGTTTTTTTTAATTGAATCTTTTTTCTTTTTAAATAAGAACAGTCTTGCACAGTCCTGTTCCAACCAGGAGTCACATTATTTAAGTCTTGGTCATACTTCTGTAGTCTCCAAGTTAAAGAATCCCTTAGTTGGAAGGTACAATTTATGCCTGAATAAGAATTTCTTCTACACTATACATAACAAATAGCCATCTAGTCTTTGCACGAAGCTCCTAGTAAAAGGAAACCCATTACCTTCTGAATGAGTCCATTCCAATCTGACTTAACCAAAGACAAGTCAATAATAGACACTTAGGAAGTACCTATAATGTGTCCATCACTGTGCTAAGTTCTTGAGAGGCAAGGAAAAGTGAAAACAAGGAACCCAAGTCTAATAGGGAAGACAACATGAAAATAACTGAACAAAAATGTTGCTATAAACTGGAAATAACTTTGGGGAAGTTTTTCTCTAAATTAAGTCTATATCTGTACAACCTCAACATCATTTCTAGTTTACCCTTTAGTGTCAAACAAAGAAAATCCAATCTTTCTATTACATGACAATCCTTTTTGTACTTTAGGACAGTTACCATGTTCCCCTAATTCTTTAAAAGGCTGAAAATCACCAGTTCTTCCAACTGAAGAACTAGCTTATCAGTGTTCTACCTAAAATATATAGATCTTATCTGACCAAAGTGCTAGGATCCTCTAGTTCACATTTCTGGGTATGCATACTTTGTGTACTTGTATATAAATATCCAAGGCTATGTGGTTTATTTTTGCTAGGTCTCTTCTTGGTTCTTCTTTACTGAGAATTTCTAATCCATTGCATTGGTGTGTTACATGTTTCTCTCTCTGGTGTATTATGTAAATCAGCATATTTGAAAATTTTTCTTTCTCCCTCTCCATTTCAATCTAAAGTCCTCTTGCAAGAAATTATTTTTTCAGCGCTCATTAGATATACACTATTCCTGATGAACAAGCTAACATTCCTATGTTTTAGGATTTGATGAAGAAACCCAAATCTCATCTTCAACTATCATTAAAACAGCTAAAAAGGCAGCTATATACATTATAAATCCACTTTTCTGTAGTCCCTGCCTTCAAATGACAAGTGACAAGACTTTAGAGTCTTCATTTGCTTTCTCATTTCTTTCCCATAATTCTTGTCAATGATTCCTAGATTTCTTCTGTTATTATCTATCGCTACAAGAATTTCTAGAAGTAGGGAGTAGATTTGCTGTCTTGGAAAGTTCTTTGTCACATACTAGACTCACAACCCTAAAAGAAAGTATACTCACTGAACAGTGGTTAGAGGCTAGTCCTCAAGTCAGAAAGACCTGAGACCAAATTCAGCCTCAGACACTTATTAATTGAGTGATACTAAGCAAGTAACTTAACCTCTGTTTTCCTCAGTTGTCTCAACTGCCAATAACCCCTACCTCCAGGATTATTGTGAAATTAAAAGATAATAATTATTAAAACACAGCACAGTGCCCAGCACAATTCTTATATGCTCCCCTCTTTTCATTTCTCTGTCCCTGCCCACTGTGATTTGGCTAACCTTGCCCTATCTAGTATTATATGACTCATCCTCTTGGTTTTAGCTGTAGATTTACATTCTCATAATCTAGAGTAAGAGGAACTATTTTATCCTCAAAACATACAGCTCTTCCTTTGGGAGCAGGAAACTAAACTACTGGTTCTAAAAATTATACCTGGTTATAAAAGTTCAATGATTTTTTCTTCCTTGTCATCTTTGTATTTCCCCTGCAGCATTTCAGATTCTTTTCCATCTGTTTTCCATTTTTAGCTCTCTTTCAATTGTTTTTCCCTAGAACACTTGATTCTTCCTAATGGTCTGAAGAGTAAAGTATTCCTCCAACCCTTCTGTCTTCTCTCCCAGATGGATGACTAACCTGCATATTATGCATATATAGCAGTACTCCAGCATCAGCAGAAAAGCAAACACTGTATTCCCTGTAGAGCATTTGAAGATTTCCCTTGAGTACTGTATGTGGTAGAACTTAACTTTTCCTTTTAACATCAGTTATTTCTTGATGCTAACTTTCATGACCAACTGATAAACTCTTATGATTAAATAAAATGGAAAAAAAATTTTCTGCATACCTATTCACTGACTTGGGGAAAGGAGACACTCTATTGGAGAAGAACATTTAGGTAGTATTTTTCTACCTAAATTATATGCCTTTGTTTAATCAATAAAAAAAAGGATGATGGTATCTTGCATTTTCTACATCTTTTAAACAATTAGTAATTATAAAAAATATGATCTTTTGTTGAGTATTACTTATCTAATTATTCTACCTTCTAAATACATGTATACAATTCTCATTAAAAATGTAGATAGGGGGCAGCTAGGTGACACAGTGGATAGAGCACAGGCCCTGGATTCAGGAAGACCTGAGTTCAAATGTAGCCTCAGACACTTAATAATTATCTAGCTGTGTGACTGTCCTTGGACAAGTCACTTAACCCCATTTGTCTTGCCAAAAAAAAATGTATATAGATGGAAAACTAGGAATAAAGATCAATTATTAGTAACCTCTAATTTTCCTCTTATGTATGTATGGGTGATAGGTCTTTTTCACACATTTGGTATTTTCCCCTCCTTCAGAAAAATTGTAAATCTCAAAAATATCCTTACGATTGTTCCCTATCTTTCATTTATTCACATTCACATATAAATTCACATACATATACATTATATACATACATATACATGTATGTGTATATATATAATCCATTTAGTTTTCCCAACCATGTCTACCTCATTTTAAAGTGCATCTAGGACTATGATATTATAGTCCAAGTGTGGTGGTTTCATTGCTCTTCATGGTGAAAAAATAAAATTTATATCTTTTCTATTGTTCTATTTGTTGCCTTTATTTCACAGCTTTGTTTAGTTGATCCCTCACCAAACTTCCTTTAGCCTAGTTTTACCCTGTATGACTCATTGATTTGTGAAGCAATAGTTCTCTTAATCTTATATCAGCCTTCTCCATAAACATTAAAAAACAAGTTCATATTCTAAATCAGAGTTGGCTACCCATTCTTTCTATTCATCAAGTAAATCAAATATTTGCCAGGTATGGTGTTTTCTAAGTTGTTTTGTTCTCCTTCTCATGGTAATTGATTCATCTCAGTTAAATTTCCTTATGAAATTGTTGTAGTCCATGTCCTATCTTTCATGCATATCCCATTTTCACCAGCAATATTAAACAAACCAGATTATTTAATTGCATGATTTTTTTTTTAGTTTTCAGTTTCTTCTTACTTTACACTAATTTTGTTATTGTTTTTTTCCTCTAAATGGTCTGACATACAGGCAACTGATTCAGGAAACATTCTCACCTCAGTAAATGTCTATTAAAAACTGAATTTTTGTTAGATTATTTGGTCTCCATGTCCAGAACTTTCCAATTTGTTTGTTTCTCAAAGGTTAAATTCATGGCATACGAGGCATACGAGTGTCTGGTTTATGTATTATCTACAGATATCTATCTTTTCTCATTTCTTATTCCTATATGTTTCTATATATTTATTCACATATACATTCATTTGTAAATCTAGTCAATCAGTCAGCTGATTGACTCAAAGCATTATTAATTGTCATGTGCCAGGGACTCTACTGGGCACTCTACTTAGGCAACAAGAAAAGCAGAAAAACATTCCAACCATCAAGGAACTCACATTCTAAAGAGAGAGAGAGAAAATATGTTAATCACTATATATATATATATATATATATATATATATATATATATATATATATGCAGGATAGATAGATAGATAGATAGATATACAGAGTAAATGAAGACAATATGAAAGAATTCATTAACAGTTGGAGGTATTTTTCAAGGCCTTCTAAAAAAGATCTTGGAATGAGGTTTGAAATTGAGTCTATAAGGGAACTAAGATGTACTGGTGAGACAATTGGCAAAGTGTGATTAGCTTAAGAGAGAGATCAAGACTGGATATATATAAAATGGAGAATCATCTTTATAGTTGATAATTGGACCCAAAGAGTTTATGTGATCATCAAGTGGGGCAGTATAAAGGGGAAAAAAGGATTCAAGACAGAGCCTTATATGAATATACACATGCTCACATAGGTAAATAGAAATCCTTTTGTGTTGACATGAGGCAACCATTTGGTGTAGTGGATAGAGCACTGGACTTGGAATGAAAAAGGTTTGATAAAAGATCCTACCTCAGAGTCTTTCTAGCTTAATGAATCCAAAAACTTCCAATTTTATAGAACTAGATCAATTGAATTAAAGCTCCATGTTCCAATATTCACTGTTGCCCTTATTGGTAAGTGATGCTCCTTACCCCTTTACTCAGCTCAGGTCTCCTATTTACAGATTGCTAAAAAAGCTTTGTTGCAAATAGAGCTTATTATATTACAGAAGATGTCAAGTAGAATTCCAGCTTCAAACTGTTTCTTCCATCTTTGTTCATTTTAAATCTATTCTTACTCTATCCCATCTTCTAACTCTTATCTTTCCTCTTTTCTGTAACTCACTGTCTACCTTTGGGGATTTACTCAAATTTTCTTGAGTTTTCTTTCAAAATAGTCAAACTTTAGAAGGGAAAAACATGATATTTTAGCTAAATATACTGTGTCTGGAAATTTTTCATTATGACTACAGTCTAGTATCCAATTTCAGATAGAGTAAAATTTATTTCTGTGGTTGTTGTAATAATTTGATATTATATTAGGTAATCTTTCATGTTAGCACTATAATTATTTTTGAATCAGGCTATGAATATGAAGCTCCTATTTATATGTTTGGAATCAATGGTTTTGACCCACATTCTGTAGTCCTAATTGTTTTGCAAAATTCCCTTTACCTTTCCTAAGTTCACACTATGCACACTGACACACACACACACACACACACACACACACACACACACACACACACACACACACACAGACTCTTATCTGTTAATATTTATCCCTATCTCCATTTCCATCTCCTTCACTCCTTTTCTTCTAGCTCTAATTCTCACTGGAATCAAATCTTACAGCTTTTCTGAACTATCTATTGAATCTAGTGATGAAGACTAAATTGAGACAATTAAATCCATTTTTATTAGTTATCAGGGCTTGGATTTGGATCCAAGTCTCCAGATGCCATATAGTATGCATCATTAAGTAGGAAATATTATAGCAGGGATTGTACTGAGTCCTTGGGTAAATGGGTTGATAATATGAAAATGTGGCTGAGCATCCCATTAATCACTACATGACTTGAGAGAGAAAGCATAAAACTCTTGATTAGTCATTTATACCACTAAGAGAGCCACTGGCCCAGACATCTCTACAGAAAAATCTGTTATTCTAAACCAAAGATGTCATAAGATCTATCAGACTAATTCACACTGCCATCATTTTCCCTTAAAGAAAATGTTTTAAGGGGTTGAAAAAATTTCTAAAATTATACCTTTACTACCAGATCTCACTTTCTATCTATCCTTGACAAAATGCAGAGTTTTAAAATCTGAAATTAATATTAATATTTTATATGAATATCATACCTTATTTTCATAATGATTTAATTTATTCATTGTACTTTCTCTCTCTCTCTCTCTCTCACACACACACACACACACACACACACACACACACACACACACACACACACACACCCATATCTTAACAACTCGTGCCTCCATTTGTTCATCTATAAACTGGGAAGGGAAACACAATGGACCAGATGACTCCAAAGGTCCGTTTCAGTGTTAAATCCATGCTCCAACCATCCTATGAACTCTGTGATAGAGGTTAGTTCAAATGTGAGCTTTCTCATTTTAAAGATAGCAAACAGACTTAACATGATTAAGAACTTTTATTACAATTGCTAATTAGTAAATGGCAGATTCAGGATTAAAAGTAGGTTTCCTAACTCTTAAATTCAGAGATCTTTCTACTCAATTCCACTGAATCTATCTGTTCATTCTTCCAAGGAGAGTGGAGTTGGGATAATTTTGTTAATTTAAGTAGCTTCAAAAATGAAACTGCACAAATCAAGAAAACCATTCCATTAGAAGCTAAATTATCCCAACTAACAAAATAAAAATCTAAACTAACAAAATAATATTCACCCGATGATTATTCCACATCTATTTGAATAGATGCCATGTTGACTGAGACATCATCCTTACTTCCACCGAGCTCTCTATGCTATTCCACCTCCAAAAAAAGGCATATTTTTTATTTCTTTTTTATAATTATTATGGGCAAAAAGTTTTTTTAATGATGAGAAGTGTGGTAAGCCCAAAATTCATTGCACAAAAGCTGTAGTTTGTTTTTATACTGACACAATGTATATATTCAGGAGTTGGATGACAAGTTCTTCCTTTCTGAGCCCTTAATAATTTGTGCAGTGTCAGAAGACCCTTCATGTTTTTTAAACAGCTCAAAGTGCCTTCCTTTCCCCTGCAGCACATGGAATGTATAATCACCCAATGATCTAACTACATATGATAACTACACCAGAGAGAATGGAATTTATATTCATAAGTTACATGCAGATATATAATTCATGGGTGCTGCAGACTTAAGTGAGTAATCCAGGAGACCCTATGGAATATAAATCAGTTCTAAATTTTCAATACATTTAGTGCATCTTTGAGTTATAAACCTTTCATCTTGGAAACTGTCATACAAGTATGAACTTGAAAGTGTTGCACTCAGATCTATATGTAATCCATGTTCCCTGTATCCCATCATATCCAAGCATGATGTCTGGCAAATAGCTCAGTGCTGACCTTGTTACTTGTTACATTGTGCTTATTTGCACAACATTCTTGATTCTAAAACTTTTCAAGTGGGGAAAAAAACCATCCTGAAAGTACTCATGACCACCACTAACTTGATCATCACTTCTCTGGGTCTCAGTTTCCTTACCTATCAAAGGAGAATCCCTTCTAAATACCCTCCTGTCTCTGATATTCTTAGGATCTATGCAAGTCTCAACAAAAAGTTACACTAGGTCTTTTTTGAGTTTACTGCTACAGTATTTTAAAATTAATTTTGTTTATTTTTGTTACATTTTAATTTTCAAACTGTCTCTCTCCCTCCCCAATCCACATTAGAGATCATCATTTGATATAACTTTCTAAATATATGTAAAATCATATTAACATTTTATTTCTGGGGATAGTCTCTTCCTTCACAGGTTCTTTATAGTTTAATAGAGTATTTATAGTACCCAGAATAGTTGGGTTGTTCACACTTAATTTTCAAACAATATTGAAGTTTTTGTCTAATGTTTTCTTGGTTCTGCTCACTTCACTTCATTACTTCAAGCAAATCTTTAGATGTTTTTTCTAAAAACAACTTGCTCATCATTTCTTACATTTCTTTTCTCTCACTCATATACCAAAACATAATCTCTAAGTCATATCCCAACTGATGAACATCTCCTCAATTTCCAATTTTTTGCCACCACTCAAATACTCCAACAGACTTCAATCTCACCAAACTGAGTGAGATTCTATCTAATGCAGATCACAAACCTCCCATGAATGTTCATCCTATGCATTTTGTATTTATTTTTGTTTTCACAAGGTCATTACAGTGAATCCATGCAATGTAGTGAGGACTTTCCTTGTTTTTTCTTGCCATGGTGATGATATCCCTGAAGTATACAGGCTAGCCTTCATTTATCCCTCATTCACATTATCTGACAAGCTCACTTCTTTTCATTCATACTTTTCTTTATAAGATTCTTCTCACCATTTATCATGCATACCATCCATAACGTACTTCCCCACTGTCCTATGAGAGATCCTCAATTTCAAATTTTCAGAAATCACAGTGTTTCATAATGCACAACCATCTAACTTCACCAGAAGAATGTTGCTATTAATTAAGATATATAAATGAAATGGAATAATATTGTTCTGGAAGAAATGCTAAGAGATAGTTCTAGAGAAATCTGTTGAGTCAGGAAAACAATTCATGTAATTAAAAACAATTTTACAAAGATAACTTTAAAAGACTTAAGATATTTGATCAATACAATAATGATGAGGAATGTTGTGCATTTCCTGACAGAAAGATGATGGACTAAATATACAGAATGAGAAGCACATTTTTGGATTTGACCAATGCAGAACTTTGTTTTGCTTAATTATATTTATATGTTGCAGAAATTTTGTATTTCTTTTTCGGTGGAAATTAAAGATATATGAGAAAAAGAAAAAAACAGATGCTTGATAATTGGAAAAGAATAAGAGAGGGGCCCTTGCTTCAAGGTAAACTGAAGTCATTAAAAAAAATGAACAAAGGCAATAACACCCATTTTTCTTCTGTTAAATTCAAGGCCTAACTGGTACTTAAAAATTATGATTGGGGGCCTAAAATATATAAACATTAAAGTACTGAAAATGTGACTTGTTATTGTTGTTTTCAATGCCATCATTATGACATAGTGACACTCATTTCTCTCTAGAAAGTGAGTTCCCTACCTCATTCATTTTTCCAGAGTTCACTGAAATAGGTAGTGATAAGGCGTTATTCCCAAACAAACTTCTTTCTTTATACATTATTAAGTGTCATCTTGCAAAGTTGAATACTTAATTGAAATGTTGAAGAACTTTTACTCCCCTTTCTTTCTGCCCCCTGTGACTCTTCTAATTAGGTACCTGCAATAATCATTTAATTTAGATCTTTCACATTTTTCTTAATTAAAATCATTCAGTAAAGAATACTAGTCAAATTTTAATAAGTACACTTGAGAGTAGGCCACTGCTGTTTGCATGCAATTATCTGAAACTTTGGCAGCAAATGAAGAATTACTTTCAGATTCCTATATAGAATGGATAAGGAATGTTTCTGATTTTTTTTTCGGTCATTGGGCTGAAGAGTCTGGTTAGACAGCATTGAATTAGTTTTTTGAAAAGAAGACTGACATTTAATATGTATGCTAATTGATGCCAGACGTTCCATAGCCATCCGGTTATTACTGTCAGCAAAATGTCTAAACAAGACTTTCAATTATGGTCCTGTCTTGCATTTGAAAACACATGTATTTTTAAAAATTCTAATGAACAAAGAAAACTGCAAAGTTTTGCGTTCCTGCTCTACACACAGAGACAATGATTTCCCTACTTATAACTGAAGCAAACACTCGACTGATCATGGCGAGAATGAATGAGAATGAACTCTGTTGAGGGCTCACCTTCTTTAATCACAGATGGGTCAAGTCTACATATATAAAATGGAGTGGAGAATGTTGGCAATTTGGTAGTATGGGACAGTTGCTCAGAAAATGATATACAAAACAGACCTAAAGTTTCATGTGATATCTTATACTTGCATTTGCTCACTCAAGAGATGATTTTACAACTCTCTAATTTTATCAGAGCCCTATGAATTAGGAGGTAAGACAGAATTAATATAGTAGAAAGAGAACTGGTTCTGAAGTCAAAAAGTCTGGATTTAAAAGCCACCTATGACATCACTCATATCACTTTGGTCAGGTCACTTGATTTCTTTTATGACTAAATTTTCTATTTCTCTTAAATGAAAGGTGGAAAATATCTTTGAAGTCCCTTCCAGGTCTAAATCTGTTAATTTACAGATAAAGACATTGAAGACCTGAGTGGTTAAATGACTTGCCAACATTTGTATAAAAGGTTCTCACTTTGGTGTATTTCTCAGTTCTCTTTCTCATACCTTCTCCATCCCACTTTTCCTAAATAAGTCTAATAAAAAGTCATTAACTCCATCTACTATGCTGAATGTGACTCTTAAAAACACAAACTTAGCAAAGGAAAGTAACAAAAAATTTAAAGAAAAAATATTACATATATATATAATATATATTATATAATTTTTGAAAATTCCTATAAATTAAAGACAACCTAAATGAACAACCAGTCCTCTTCTAAAAATGTTTAAAAAGTCTTAGCCCCTTAGCACAACAGTAAAAGAAGGGTCCCAGGCTTACAAAATTAATGCAGCTACCCTCCCTCTCCAAAGAAAACCTCAGTCAATAATTTCAGTTATGGTGATTAGAAATCAATTAATGAGTGGCAAGTGTTCAGTCTAAGCAAGGTCTTCTTACTTGATAACAGATTTTAAAGCACCTATAGCATAGATGGGGAACCTTTTTTTTTTCTGCTGAGGGCCCTTAGGATATTTATAATACCATTCATCAAACGTTTAATTAATTCACCCCTAAAAATCCCCTAGGTTTATTGAATTTCAAGTCCCCCCGTCCCCCCCCCCCCCCCCCCCCGCCTCTGAGGTTGTCATGGCAGGGCCAGACCAAAGATGTTCCTGCCCCTGAGCTATGCTTTCTTCTGAATTGACTTATTAAATACCAAAGAATCTCTCTGAGGCAACTGGTGTAGTTATTCAATTCATACTAATCTGATGTCAGCACCAGAGATCAGTTTGGTAGACAAGCTATTCAGACTAGGAGAGCTGTTCCAACCCTTTCTAGGTCTTCTTGGCTTCATTTACATTTGAAAGGTTAGGAATGGAGCAAAACTGGAGGAATTTTATTAGGGTTGGAGAACTACAGGTTTCCAGGTGAAGAAGCTGCATCAACAATTCATTTTGGCAACTAGCCTGCAACTTAAAAGTCTTAAGAGAGCTGCCTGGGGAACAAAAAAGTTAAGTGACTTCCTCAAGATCACATAATAAATTAGCTAGAGAACCCAGACTACTTAACTCAGGTCTCTTAATGTATAGAGGAATTCTTTGAATTTAGCATGATAATTCATGTGGAGAGGGGAAAATTCAGCAATTTAATTTGATTAATATGCATCTGTTAAACCAGTATATGAGTGTATATGTGTATAAAACAGAATAGAGATACATAATATAGTATCCATATTTTGTGTTTGTAGATATTGAAAATTCATAAAGTTTATACAGAGAATTTAATGCACTTAAAATTCAAGTTTTCAGGCAATTCAACTTTTAAGACAGGATTGTAAGTTACAAAATACTTTGAGAATTAAACTACAGCTAGAAGTTACAGATGTTTAAAAATCAAATGACAATGGGGATAAGCCAGAAGCATTCCCAATAAGATCAGAATGAAACAAAGATGTCTGTTTCACAACAAATATTCAAAATTGTATTAGAAATGTTAGCTTTAACAATAAAAAAGAAAAATAAATTGAAGGAATTAGAATGGGCAATGAGGGGAAAAAAACTCTCACTGCTTGCAAATGATTTGGTGGTTTACTTAGAGGATCATAGAAAAATCCCCTAAAAAATTATTTGAAGGGGCAGCTGGATGGATAGAACACTAGCCCTGGAATCAGGAGGACCTGAGTTCAAATCTAGCCTCAAATCTAGCCTAAGTGTCACTTCACTCAGTATCAGTACCTGAAAGCCTTTTATATCTAATTTCTGAAGTCCTGCCTCTCCTAATTTCTTAGAGAATAATAGTACTTTATCACATTCATATACACTACAATTCTTAAGGCTAGATTAGCCTTAAGACACTTAATGACCACTTAGTTGTGTGACCTTGGGCAAGTGTCTTAACTCCATTGCCTTGAAAAACCAAAAAAAGAAAAAATTATTTGGAACAATTAGCAACTTTAGCAAAATTGCAGAATATAAAATAAGCCCATATAAATCATCAGCATTTCTATATATTACCAACAAAGCTCACCAGCAAGGTAAATTAGAGAAATTTCATTTAAAATAATTGTAGACAGCATAACATACTTGGGAGTTTGCCTGCCAAGACAAATTCAGAATTATATGAAAAAAAATTACAAAACACTTCTTACACAAATAAAATCAGATCTAAATAACTGGACAAATATAAATTTCTCATGGGTAGGTCAATTAATATAATAAAAATGATAATTCTACTTAAATTACTTATTCAGTTCCATACCAAACTACTGATAATTACTTTATTGAACTAGAAAAATAGTAACAAAATTCATCTGGAGGAACAAAAGGTCAAGGATATCAAGAGAACTGATGCAAAAAAATGCAAAAGAAGGTGAATTAACTATATCAGATCTAAAATTATAAAGTAGCAGTTATCAAATAGATGGCTAAGAAATAGAGTGGTAGATCAGTGGAATAGATTAGGTACAAACTGTTCAATAAATCTAAACATGCCAGTTTCTGGAATAAGAATTCATTCTTCCACAGCAGTGGCAAAACTGGAAAATAGTATGGCATAAATAGGTATAGACGAACATCTCATATCTCTTACCAA
This sequence comes from Macrotis lagotis, assembly GCF_037893015.1. Classification (NCBI taxonomy): domain Eukaryota; kingdom Metazoa; phylum Chordata; class Mammalia; order Peramelemorphia; family Peramelidae; genus Macrotis; species Macrotis lagotis. Next base: position 257,309,279 of record NC_133658.1, on the reverse strand, counting down.
GTCTATGGCAAAATGGGTATAAAATTTAGATATAAAAGGTGATATAAGTCAGCAGAACAAGGAATAGTCTATTGGTTGATCTATTGAGAGGGGAGGAGTTTATGACCAAAAAAGAGATAGAGAACATTATAAATTGAAAAATGGATAATTTTGATTATACTAAGCTTAAAATTTTTGCATAAATAAAACCAATGCAGCATAGATTAAAAGGAATGCAGTAAATTGAAACAATTTTTACATTTCTCAAGTTCTCATTTCTAAAATATTTAGAGAACTGAGTCAAATTTTTAAAAATACAAGTTATTCCTCAACTGATAAATGATCAAAGGATATGAACAGGAAGTTCTCAGATGAAGAAATTGAAGCTATCTATAGTCACATAAAAATGCTCTAAACAATTATTGATTAGAGAAATGAAAATTAAAACAACCCTGAGGTACCATCTCATACCTAACAGATTGGTTTATATAATAAAAAAAAGAAATTGACCAAGTTTGGAGGGGATGTGGGAAAACTCAGACTCTAATGCATTATTGGTGGAATTATGAACTGATTCAATCTTCTATAGAGCAATTTGTAACTATACCCAAAGGACAATAAAAATGTGCATACCCTTTGATCCTGGATCTGAATCACAAAAAGATCCTAAGAAAGGGTAAAAAAACAACCCACAAGTACAAAAAAAAATATTTTATAGTGCCAAAGAACTGGAAATTAAGGGGATGCCCATCAATTGGGGAATGGTTGAACAAATTGTAGTATATGAATGTGATAAAGTACTATTATTCTCTAAGAAATCATGAGAGGCAGGACTTCAGAAATTAGATATAAAAGGCTTTCATGTACTGATGCTGAGTGAAGTGAGCAAAAGGAGAAGAGCATTGTACACATTAATAGCAACATTGTATGATGATCACATTGTATGATGATCAACTATAATGTCTTGTTCATCTCAGTAGCACAAAAATCAAAGACAATTCTAAAAGACTTGTGATGGAAAATATCATCCACATCCAGAGAAGGAACTGTTGAGTCTGAAATGTGGACCAATATGGAAATAAATTTAACATAGTTTTAGATAGATAGATAGATAGATAGATAGACAGACAGACAGACAGACAGACAGATAGATGTAAAATCTTTATTAAATTGCTCTGTGTCAGGGAAAGAGTGGAAAGGGAGGGAGGGAGAAAAATGTGAAACTCAAAAGCTTACCAAAAAAAGATTGTTGGAAACTATCTTTGCATGTAGTTGAAAAAAATTAATACTTAAAAAATCAAATGACTTGAAAGTTTATGAGTCATGATCAACAAGATGGAAGTTTGAAAATATTCTTTGATTCCCCCTACACACACACACACACACACACACACACACACACACACACACACAGACTACCTCTGTCAAATTTTTTCAAAAGTTAAAGCCAAAATGTTAAAAAAAAAAAAACAGTATTGATAGGGCTAACGTCTATGCTTCTAACAGCTAGGCTGCACTTAACCAACATAAGGATCTGATCCAAGAACCCCATGCATAGAACCAAATGCCACCCCATAACCCCTCCCTCTCTACAATGCTATGGAAATCCCAGCTCCAAGTTACAGAAATTTATTATTGAGGCCCAACCAGTACAGTGCCTATGTATGTCAAGGACAGAGGCTTAGGGGAGAGGAAAGGGACAGGAAGAAGCATTAGTCTGTGCTGCAAATAATCTCTGCCAGAGAGCTGGGATAAGAGGGAAAGGGATCAGACATGTGTATGGGCTTGAAATAAAACTCAATACCTCACCCCAACCCACCTTCTTTCCAGAGCCAGGAAGACCCAAACCACAGAAATCAATCCTATAGACGCAATGTGGCAGCTCTCAGAATTACTGAGGCTGGGACTAGAGAACTAATAAACAGAGAGGTCAGAAGTGGAAATTGGAACAGGTCAGCATGAATGTCTTGTGTGTGTGTGTGTGTGTGTGTGTGTGTGTGTGTGTGTGTGTGTCTGTGTCTGTGTCTGTGTCTGTGTCTGTGTGTCTTTGTGTACGGTTGCAGTTGTTCCTGGTTGATCTTCCACTAAGCCTGAGGGAAAGAGTTCAGCATAAGATTGGGGCTAGGCTAGTTCTATCCATCAAAAATCACTTGAGGCAGAGTCCAAGGCTAGTAAATTATAAATTGTCCACTATGGAAGTAGGCTAAGGAACTTTGTGATCTAGCACTCAAGGAAAACATCATCAGAACAGAGTAGGGAGAAAATTGAAATTACTAAAGATCACAGGAAGAAGAAAGACTTTGAACATAAAGTCAAGATGGTGGAGGAAAAGGCAGGGAATACCCTGAATTCTTCCCCAAATCCCTGTGAATTCCTTTAAATAATGACTCTAAACAAATTCTAGAGTGGTAGAACCCACAAAAATATGAAGTGAAACAAATTTACAGCCCAAGACAACTTAGAAGGTGAGTGAAAAAAAGACAGTTGGACCAAAATGAGAGAGAAACACAATTCAATATAGGTCATGCTACTGTAGACCAAGCCTCAATAAACCAGAAGCAAGTCTTGGGGCAACTAAATCACTGGCATCAGTGGCAGTTTCCAGATCTCTCAGCCTACAGATGGTAAGAAAATCAGTCATGCAATGGGACAGGAGGAGATTTACAAGGATCCCTTTTCAAGCACCGGGAAAGAATTCTATTGCATTGCCTGTATTTGGATCCAGGTCACAGTCCTGGGTCTTGGTCCTGGGCCTTAGTCCCAGTGCAAGTAGGAGCACCAACACAGCAGAGCTTGTGTCTATAGGGGAACTGAAACCCTGATCACAGTTCCTGGGTTGAAAAGAATACTTGTGGTCACTCACAAACCAGTGCACACTAGAAGAAAGTAGTAAACACATCTCTCCCTAGACCAATACTTGAAAGAGTAAAATATTTACAAGTTCTCTGAAAATAGCTGCACAAAAAGAACAGAAGCTTGGAGCACTGTCCCCTTCATTTGGAAGCAGAATTCTACTTCAGAATAAAGATAATAGGGTGGCTAGGTGGCATAACAGATAGAGCACTGGCCCTGGAGTCAGAAGTACCTGAGTTCAAATCCAGCCTCAGACACTTAATAATTACCTAGCTGTGTGGCCTTGGGCAAGCCACTTAACTCCTCTGCCTTGCAAAAACCTAAAAAAAAAAAGAAAGAAAGATAATAGTCATGAAATAGATTGGAAAATGAGCAAATAACAAAAAATTCTGATCATAGAAAGTTATTGTGGTGACAAAGAAGATTAAAACACACACTCAGAACCAACTAAATCAACATCCTTGCAACCAAAGTATCAAAGAAAAATATGAATTAGACTCAGGTCATTGAAGAGCTCAAAAGGATGTAAAAAATCAAGTAAGAAAGATAGAGGGAAAATTTGGAAGAGAAATGAGAGTGATCAAGAAAATCAGAAAAAAAAAGAGTCAACAGTTTGGTAAAGGAGGCATCAAAAAATACCACCTTAGAGGGGCCAAGATGGCAGAGAGAAGACAGGCACAGTTCTAAAGTCTCCTGATCTCTTCCCCATCTATCACATGAAACAAACCTCTTAAAAGAATTCCGAACCAGGAAACTCAGAAAGAAAAGCCAGGAGAGGAAAATCTACCTCAGGATTTGTCTCCCGCAGCAGCCTTGGCTGAGTACCGGCAGGTGAGTCTGGGCTCCGAGGGAAGATCAGCCTGGGATCAGCCAGATTAACAGTTGAACTGGAACCAGGAGTCTGAGGGCCTGAGAGCCCGACCTGCTGGATCAGCGGTAGGGCTGTACGAAGGGGGCTTGGGTCCGCGGGGAAGCAGAGGCGCTGGTTTTGGTGCTGTCCCCCTGGAGCTTGGGGAAGGGGCTGCGGGGAGAGGTCTGGTGCAGGAGAGCTGCAGACACCATCACTGGGCTCCTCAGGTCTGAGAAACTCTGAGCCCATGCCTCCATTGCACAGAGGCCTCCTCCCAAACAAATGCAAACTAACTCTGCCTCAGGCCCAGGTGTGTGAGCAGAAGAACCAGCCCAGCTGAGGAATGACCTCAGGCCAGGGTAAAGCCCACCATTGATTGAAGGCAAAAGGATTCAATAGTTCCAACTCCTCCCTTTGGGCAAAGGGAGAAGGCCTCCCAACCAAGGTCACAGACACTCCAGAGAGGGCAACAAGCACCTCCTACTGGCCATCCAGAGAAACTGCAATTAGTAAAGCCTTTAGCAATCCCAAGCCCAGGTGAACCAGCCTCCCCCCAACTCAAGGTCTTATCATAATGAAGAAGGGTCAGCGGAAAGGTGGATCCATAGAAAAATTCCTGGAAGGGAAAGACCCCAACTCAGAGAGACCTGGAAGCTCTGAGGAGAATACAATATGGTCTCCAGAACAGAAAGACTTCCTTGAAGAAATAAGGAAGGAGCTTTAAAATTTGGGAGAGACAATTAATACCTTGCAACAAGAAAACAAAACCTTAGAAAGTACAATTGGACAAACACAAAAGGAGAATAAATCTCTAAGATCCTCAAATGAACAAATGCAAAAATAAATTAATTCTCTCAAAACCTCAATAGGTCAAATGGAAAGCTCTTTCAAAAGTAGAATTGACCAATTGGAAAAGGAGTTGCAAAAGGTTAATGAAGAAAACTCCTCCCCCCAAAAAAGAACAGAGTCTACAGAAACTAATGACTCCATGAGACAGCAAGTCAGTTAAACAAAATCAAAAAATAGAAAAAAGAAGCAAATGTAAAATACCTCATCAACAAAACCACTGACCTCGAGAATAGATCAGAGGGGCAACCTGAAAATTATAGGACTTCCTGAAAACTTTGAAGAGAAAAAAAAGCCTGGACTTAATATTACAGGGTCTAGTGATGGAAAACTGCCCTGATATCATGGAATCGGAGGGCAAAGTAGTTATTGAAAGAGTACATCAATCCCCACCAGAAAAAGATCCTAAAATGAAAACACCAAGGAATGTTGTGGCCAAACTGCAGAACTATCAGATAAAAGAGAAAATCCTGCAAGCAGCCAGAAAGAAGCAATTTAAATATCAAGGAGCCACAGTAAGGATCGCGCAGGACCTGGCTGCATCAACTTTAAGGGATTGAAGGGCCTGGAATGAAATATTTCAAAGAGCACAGGAGCTTGGAATGCAGCCAAGAATCTACTTTCCTGCAAAGATGAGCCTTCTCTTCCAGGGAAAAAGATGGACATTTAATGAAATGGAAGAATTCCAAAAATTTCTGATGAAAAGAACAGAGCTGAAAAGAAAATTTGGATATCAAACAGGAGGTTCAAGAGACACATGAAAAGGTAAAAAAAAAGGGGGGGCAGAAAAAGGAAAAAAAATGTAATCCAGTAAGTTGAAACTGGCTATATTCCAGCATGGCGGGGGGGGGGGGGGGGGGGGAGAGACTCTCATAAATCCTGAGAAATGTAACTCTAACAGAGAGAATACACCTAGCCAGAAATGATGGACATCCATGACCTATCCATGAGACTGCTATCTAATGGGATGTAACTGGCTTTAACCCCACTGGGGAGAAAGACTCTAATAACTCTCAGGAGTTTTGACTCTATCCAATAGAATATACTGAAATAGAAAGGACAGACACTCAGAATTTTCTATGACCTAGATAGAATGATCTAAAAAAATACACTACCTCCCCTAAAAAGGGGGACAGGAAAGAGACAGGAGGAGGGAGGGGATTGAATGGGACAAATTTCATTACACTAAAAGGTACCAAAAAACCTGTGGTAATAGAGTGGAAGAAGGGAGCAGAGGAGAAACACCTGATTCTTCTTCTCATCAGACTTGGCTTAAAGTCAACCTACACATACTCAGTTAACTTATAAAACATCTAACCTAAACAGTTAACTTATAAAACATCTAACCTTTCAAGTATTAAAAGGGGGAAAGGGGAGGGGGATGGAGAAAGGGAAGGGGAGTGGGGGAAATAACAAAAGGAAGGGAAGGGAAAAGGGAAAAAGGGAAAGGGGAAAGAAAGGGGAGGGTGTGATATAGGAGGGCAAACATACTGAAGGAGGTGGTATTCAAAAACAAAATACTGGGGAATATGGATAAAAGTGGGGAAAGGGGGAAAAATACAAACAGAGGGAAGATAGCACAGAGGACAATAAAGAATTAGTAATCATAACCTTGGATGTGAATGGGATGAACTCTCCCTTAAAACGTAAGCAAATAGCAGAGTGGATTAAAAACAAGAATCCTACAATATGCTGCTTACAAGAAACTCATTTGAAGCAGAGAAATACATATAGAGTAAAGGTAAAAGGTTGGAGCAAAATATATTTTGCTTTAGCTGAAGTAAAAAAAAGCAGGGGGGGTAGCAATCTTTATCTCAGACAAAGCAGCAGCAAAAGAGATAGCATTAAAAGAGATAAGGAAGGAAACTTTATCCTCCTAAAAGGTACCATAGACAATAAAGTCATTTCAATATTGAATGTATATGCACCAGTGGGACAGCACCCAAATTCTTAGAGGAGAAGCTGAAAGAATTACAGGAAGACATAGACAGCAAAACTCTACTAGTAGGAGACCTAAACCTCCCGCTATCAGATCTAGATAAATCAAATCATAAAACAAACAAGAAAGAAATTAGGGAGGTAAATAGATTGTTAGAAAAATTTGATATGGTAGACTTATGGAGGAAACTGAATGGGGATAGAAAGGAATATACCTTTTTCTCTGCAGTACATGAAACTTATACAAAAATTGACCATGTACTAGGACATAAAAACCTAATGATCAACTGCAGAAAGGCAGAAATAGGGAAACCTGGAGGGATTTGCATGAACTGATGTTGAGTGAGATGAGCAGAACCAGAAAAACACTGTACACCCCAACAGCAACATGGGATTGATGTTCAACCTTGAAGGACTTGCTCATTCCATCAGTGCAACAATTGGGAACAATTTTGGGCTGTCTGCAAAGAGTACCATCTGTATCCAGATAAGGAGCTGTGGAGTTTGAACAAAGTACAAGGACTATTCCCTTTAATTTGGAAAAAAACAGATATCTTATTGTCTGATCTGGTTACCTCTGAGAATTCTGTTCTCTTTAAGGATATGATTTCTCTCTCATCACACCCAATTTGGATCAAGGTACAACATGGAAACAAAGTAAAGAGTGACCGAGTGCTATCTGTGGGGTGGGGGTGGGGGGGAGGGAAGCAAGATTGGGAGAAAATTGTAAAACTCAAATAATATCTTTAATAAAAAAAATAAGTATAAAAAAATACCACCTTAAAAAACAGATAAGAACAAATGGTTAAAGAGCACAAAAATCCAAGACAAGAATGCCTTGCAGGGGTGGCTAAGTGGTGCAGTGGATAAAGCACTGGCCCTGGAGTCAGGAGTACCTGGGTTCAAATCCAGTCTCAGACACTTAATAATTACCTAGCTGTGTGCCCTTGGGCGAGCCACTTAACCCCATTTGCCTTGCAAAAAAAAAAAAAAAAACCTAAAAAAAAAAGAATGCCTTACAAAGCAGAATTGAGCAAATGGAAAAAGATATACAAAAATTCACTCAAGAGAAGAATTATTTCAAAAATAGAATGTCAAATAGAAAAGGAGGAACAAAAGCTAACTGAAGAAAATAATTTCTTAAAAATTAAAATTGAGCAAATGGAAACTGATGATTTTAAGAAAAAAAATCAAAAACAATAAACTGTTAAGCAAAGGAAAATAATTCAACCTTTGATGAGACATAGGAGCCTGCAGTATTTGAAGAGAACATGGAATCACAACACATTATTCCTGAGTGGTTTAAAATGGAAATAGGAATTATGAAAGCAGAATTTATAGATTACACAGCAAAAATAATGGGCAGAATAGGAAAAATGTAATATGCAATGGGAGCTATCTCCATAAGAACAAGAAATCAAAGAGTAAAAATACCCAGAAGTAAGGAAAATTCTTGAAGAAGAGAAATAAACAAAAACAATCATTAAAAGAAAATATAGTCATATGCGTGCAAAACACACTGAACAAATTCAAGATGTGTAGAAACAAACTAAGAATTATAGATCTCCTAGAAGAGTACGACTGAACAAAAAACAGAACAAAACACCAAAATGTGGGATATAATTTAAGGAAACTATACAGAACTTTTGAACATAGAAAATGAAATGCCATTTGAAAAAATCAAGATTGCCTCCAGAAGGAAAAAATGTTTCAAACTCCAAGACAGTAAAACCATTATTATTCTGTTATTCAATACAGAAATGACACATTCTGAAAGCAATTAGGAGAAAGACCTCACATACAAAGGAAAGAAAATCTGAATAACACAAGACCCACTAGAAAATGCAAGAGAAAATAGAATAATGAGTTCTGAAGAACTTGACAATATGCAACTAAACTAAACAAAACACTAGAGAAACTAGAGTTCTAAAAAAATGTGTCTTATAAATGGGACAGAAAAGATTATCCATATTGCAGCATCATATAGAATACTTACAAAAATTGGTCACATAATCAGCACAGAGTTATTACGAGCAAATGAAACTAAACAGACATAATTAATAAATATACAAAACATAAAGGAATAAAAATGGTTCAGGGAACACAAAAAAAAAATGATACAGTCCCAAAAGAAAATTCAACAATGAAATCCTAAATAAGTGGATCAAAAAATAAATCATAGAAATGATAATCATATGAAAGAGAATGAAAATGATGAAACAACATGCCATAATTTCTGATAAAACAGTCTAAACATCATATCTCTAGAAACATACATTAACAAAACAAAAATAAATTAATAAACTAAATATACTTTTTAATATTAAGAAACCAACAAATAAACAAAACTAAAATAAGCCAAGCAATAAAACTCTAGAAATTATAGGAGAAATAATAAATTGGGGAAAATTATAGAAATGGTAAAGAAAATTAAAAGGTATTTTTAAAAGGCTAATGAAATTGATAAACCTTTATCTAATTTCATTTAAAAGAAGTGGATGGAAAATTAAAACAGCGAATAAACAGCATGAAATCACAATAATGCCAGATGATATAAAAAGAATAATCAGAACCTATTATGTACAGTTATATGCAAACAAAACTGAGAACACAAAAGAAATAGATAAACTTCATTCAAAATACAAAATATTCACTCTATCTGAAGGCCAGATAAAGGTCTTTAAAAAACCAATCTGACAAAAGCAAATAGATCTAGCTGTAAAGACAGAAAACAAAGCAAAACACTCCTGGTTCTCATGGATTCACCAGAGAATTCTATCAAACTTAAAACTCATACTTTTCAAATTATTCTCAAAATTTGAGAAAGTATACTACCAGAATCCAAATGAGACAAATATATGCCTACTATTTAAACCAGAGAAAAACAAAACAGAGAAGAAAAATCATAATCCAATACATTAATATTGATTCAAAAGTTTTAAATAAAATCTTACCCAACATTACAGAGGTTTATCCAAGAAATCATGTATTATGACCAAGTAAAAATTATAACAGGGATGCAAGGATTATACCACATTAGAAAAACAGTCATCATCATACTAAAGACCAAAACATTCAAAGAGAAAAGACCTTTAATCACCTTAATGGCTAAATGGAGAATGAATAGGAATGGAAAGAGACTTGAAGTAGGCGGACTCAACAGTCAAATGTTACAATAGTCCATTTTTGAGGTGGGGATGACCTGTACTAAAATGGTTTGAGTTTAAGAAAAGCAAAGGGGACATATATGAGCAGAAATGAAATTGATGTGCCTTGGAAACAACTTGAATATAAGGGTGAAAGAGTGAAGAATCATAAATAACTCTTAAATAGCAAGCTTAAAGAACTTGGAGGATGGATGATGTTTCATTGAAGAGTTATTTGGGGGAAAGGGAGCAACTTGTAAAGATGGCAGAGCAGATTAGAAAGTTCCAAGCTTTCCAGATTTCCTCCACAAACAGAAAATCACCACAAAATGAACATAGAGCAGCAAAAATAAAGGGGTAGAGTAGTTGTCCTCCTAAGATAATATGAGAGGACCTCAGAAAAAATGGGGCCTCCAGAAACTGTGGTTTGTCCTGAGTGAAATGTAGACACTTCCAGACCAACTCCCCTGAATCGAAAAACAGCAGGTCCTGGAAAGCAGACAAGTTCTCAAGAAATTTCATCTTAACTTTCACCCCCAGTCTCAAAAGCTTTTATCTCATAAAGAACAGTAGATGCTGAGAGGGGAAAGTCTGAAGAACTTAGGCCTATTGGTGTTGACGATAAGTGATCTCAAGGTGTTACTGTGATGGAGGAGATGCTATCCAGGGGGTGCAAGAACATTTTTGGGGGACAGTGTGTCCAGAGGCCTTATCAGTAGCTTACAGTAGTAGAGAAGTCTATGAAGTTGAGCCCCTGGACAGAATTCAGAAAATAACAGTAAGAAGGACCTGAGACCTAGACATTATCTACAACTCAGGATTAAAATCTGACTATAATAATAATAATAATAAATTGCAAAAAATTAAACAAAATTAAAATCAAAATAAGTGGGCAAAGGAAAAAGAACCCAACCTGAGATAACTGCTTTGGTATAAAAGAAGATCTGGATTCATATAAAGTGAGGTTAAAAAAACAACCACATTCGGGGGGCCACTAGGTGGCTTAGTGGATAAAGCAGCAGCCCTGGAGTCAGGAGTACCTGGGTTCAAATACGGTCTCAGACATTTAATAATTACCCAGCTGTGTGGCCTTAGGCAAGCCACTTAACCCCATTTGCTTTGTATAAATAAATGAATGAATGAATAAATAAATAAATGAAACACAATCTTAGCCCAAAGAATTACATCAAATTATGACAAGCTCCAAAATTGTTCTTGAAAGAATTTTATTTTTTTATTATATAAATATTTTTTCCAATTATATACAATAGTAGTTTCTATCTATCATTTTTGGAAAGGTTTTGAATTTTACATTTTTCCCCCCATCCTCCCTTTCTTCACCCCCCCCACTGAAGGCAATCTGATAATCTTTGCATTCTTTTCATGCTATACATTGATAAAAAATTAAATGTGTCAAGAGAAATTTTGGAAGAATTTTAAAAGGAATTCAAAAACTCAAATAAGGGAGACTGAGGAAAAATTAGGACAAAATAATCAACTCAAGAAAATTACAAAGAAGAAAATTAATCAGTTGGAAAAAGAGATACAAAGTCTTTCTTTTTTAAGTTTTTGCAGGGCAAATGGGGTTAAGTGGCTTGCCCAAGGCCACACAGCTAGGTAATTAAGTGTCTCAGGCCGAATTTGAACTCAGGTACTCCTGACTCCAGGGCTGGTGCTCTATCCACTGCACCACCTAGCCGCCCCTTACAAAATCTTAAGGAAGAAAATATCTCCTTGAAAACTAGAATTGGATAAGAGGAATTAAATGATAATAGAAGGCATCAAGAAATAATAAAATTAGAAAAAATAGAAGAGAATCTGAAAAAATCTTATTAGAAAAACAACAGATCAAGGAGATAAAATATAAGAATTGTCATACCACCTGAAAGAAAAAAGAATTTGGATGCATTTTTAGAAGAAATCATTAAGGAAAATTTCTCCAAAAGTCTAGAATAAGAGGGTGAAAGAGATAGAAATCATACTATGAAAATATAGTTAGGATTTCACAAGACCTAGCAGCTTCTACTGTAGAAGACCACAGGTCTTAGAATATTATATTTTGAAGAGCAAAAGAACTGGTGTTACAGCTAAGAATAATTTCTTCAGCAAAGTTGAATATAATCTTGGATTAAAAAAATGAACATTTGATGAACTGAAAAATTTTCAAGTTTTTGTAACAGACACCAAAACTCAAAGGCAAATTCAATATAAAAGACTCAGAAGAAATATAAAGAAAAAATAAAGATTAATTACTAGGCAATCATTAAGACCAAATTGCCTATTTAATATGTATGTGTACATATATCTATATATGAAAATATCATTAGTATTCTTAAAATTGTCATAATTATTAAGATAATTTTTTAAATGATTGGGGACTAATTGTATATGATAAGGTGAATCTAAAAAGAACTTGGATAGGAAAAGGTAAATGTGCAATTATAAAAATGAAGTGTGAAAGGAAAATTAAAATAAAGGAAACAGGTGAGAGTGGAAGGCTGATAATGTTGGAACCTCGATCTCTTCTGTATTGAAAAGGAAACAATGTGTACTTCTGAAAGGAATAGAAGTCTCTGAACCTGTAAAGAGGAGAGAAAACTAAGGGACAAGGTGAGGAGTATGTGGATTGGGATTTCAGAAAGGAGGTAGAGTGGGTGACTTTTAGAGAGGTGTGTGAATTGAGATTGGAGGAAAAGTAAAAAGGGAAGGGAGGTATTCTTGAAGGGCAGAGGATGGGAGGGTGGAGGAGAAGATAAGGTAATAGAAAAAAAGAGGCTTAGAAAGAAAATAGTAAAAATAAGATGGAGGGAAATTCACAAATAATAATTATAACTTTGAATGTGAATAGAATGTTTATAACAACTTTCTTTGTGGTGGCAAAGAAATGAAATTGCAAGGATGCCCATCAATTGAGGTAAAGATGAACAAGTTGTGGTGTATGTTTGTGATGGAATATTACTGTGCTATAAGAAATGATGTGCTCAACCATCTCAAAAAGGCATGGAAAGACTTGCACAAAATGAACAAGAACAAAGTGAGTAAACCAAGAGAACATAGTATATAATAACATAGTAAATAATACTGTTTTAAAAATAAATTTGAGCAACTAAGTCATTTTCACTATTATAAATAAATAAATTAAAAATAAAGGATATAGGAAGAAATACATTATTTGCATCTAGAGAAAGAACTGAAAAAAAGAAGTGTGTATAGAATAATTTTACATATATCTATTTGTGCCTAATGGTAGCCATCACTAGATGGGGAAAAGGGGGAAAAGAAAAAAATGGGGAAACAAAAAAACTTATGTGATTAGTTGGAGGGAATAGCAAGTTATATAGAACAGATCTGTGATTTCAATTGCAATCATCTTTTTGGTTGTTCTGTTTTATGAAAATGTCTTGTGTTCCTTGAATTGAAAATGAAATATTAAAAAAAACAGTAATATGAAGGTAGGAGGTAGAAGGAAGATTCAGAGAAAAGATAGTTCTGTTTTGAAAATGTTTACTGGAAATCCAGTTTGAGATGTCTGAAAGGCAGTATTTTGTTATGAAAATACTTTATTTATTCCATAATTAAAAATAAAATAAATTTTTTTAAAAAAGAATTATTTCTCCCTGAAAACCTCATTTTGGACAGGAACTGCTGTCAAAATTAAATTTTGTATTCACAAAAAAAGGAATATCTATATAAACTGATTCAGAGTGAAATAAACAGAGCTAAGGGGAGGGGTGGTAGGATACATAATAGCTACAATGAAGTAAACCATAAGAACAATCACACACCAAAAATTCAAAAATAAATATTAAGAATGATTTGAATACTAAAATAGCAGGAAGAAGAAATAAAATTTCTATAGACTAATAAAGTAGAAAGAATATTTCTTTAAAAACCCTCTATGATTGTAAAAATAACACATAGATAGAAATGGGCATTTGTGGGCGGCTAGGTGGCGAAGTGGATAGAGCACTAGCCCTAGAGTCAGGAGTACCTGAGTTCAAATCTGGCCTCAGAAACTTAATAATTATCTAGCTGTGTGGCCTTGGACTAAACCCCATTTGCCTTAACAAAAACCTAAAAAAAAATGGGCATTTTTCCTCATTGGATTTACTGGTTTCATAATAAAAGTTTCAGGCAAACAGAGACCGGATGGGCAAAAGAGGACAGAGGCGAGACAGACAAACAAAAAGAGACAGAGACAGACATAGAGACACAGAGAAAATGTATAAGGAAGAGAATTATACAGAGATACAGAGAACTTCAGTAAAGAATCACAGTTAAATCTAAGACTGTAAAGAGATTCCACTTTGTCCTTCCCCATGGTGTGGTCCATTCATTTATAGCAAATGCATTCAGAATGCAATAAAATTCAGTTTATCTTTACCTGGAGACAAAAGCTATTATGAAAGTACAGAGAGAAAATAAATAAGATTTAAGGGTAAGTGATGCCAGTTCACCGGGCACCTATGAGACAGGAGAGAGAGAGAGAGAGAGAGAGAGAGAGAGAGAGAGAGAGAGAGAGAGAGAGAGAGAGAGGAAGAGGAGAGGTGATAAATTTACCCAGTCCCAATGCTGTAGCAAATTCTATCTAGGCAGCTCACTCCTTAAGCAGGTCAGTGAGTCAGACAAAGCTCCATTGTTCATGATTATATTCAGTTCTGGGTAGGTGCTTCTTTCCCTTGCTAAACACTAAGGATACAAAGAAAAATAAAAGACAGTCCTTGTCTTCTAGGAGTTCACTATCTATGGAAGAGACAACATATTTTAAAAATCTATGTAAAAATAAGATATAGAATAAATTGGAAATAATCATTAGAAGGCACTAGAATTAAAGAGAAATTGGAAAAGGTTTCTTATATAAGACAAAATTTTAACTGGGATTGATGAGGAAAGAGAATATTATAGACATGGGGGATAATCAGTGAAAATGTCCAGAATCAGGAGATGGAATATCTTGCTTAAGTGTCAAGGAACTGGTAGCCCTATGCCGCAGAGTATATGGGAGACTTGAGAAATAAAGTCTATGGCTAGAAATAAGAGAGAAGGGACAGGTTATAAAGGACTTTGAATGCCAAACAGGAGATTTAATATTTGATCTTGGGAATAATAGGGAGTCACTGGAATTTATTGAGGAGTAGGATGGCATGGTCAAATCTACCCTTTAGGAAGATACCTTTGATAGCTGAGTATAGGATGGATTGCAGTGGGGAAATAGTTGTGGCAGGGGACAACAGCCAATAGGCTATTGTCATAGTTCAGGTATTTGGTGTAGAGAAAGAGAGGTGATATAGTTGGGAGCAACATCAGAAAATTGAACATGTAATGTTAAAATTGGAAGGAATCCTAGAGGTCATGATATTCTATTCCTTCCTTTTTCAGAGAAAATTGAGTTGCCCAAGGCCACAAAACAATTTAGTTAAAGGGCTAAAAGTTGAATCCAAATATATTGACTCCTTCCTTAATGTTTCTTCCATTACCTCGTTTGATAATATCTAATTCTACTTTCATGAAGTGGAGAATTATATGTTATTCAGATAATTTTAGTTGAAAGAAAAATCACATTCCCCTTTAAAAACCTCAAATTAACAAATGAGGTCAAGTGGAATTTTCTGTCTTAATAATTCTTTCAATTATCCATTTTGACCTTGCTAAATTATTGGTTTTCAATACTTCAACACTAGCCATTTGTTTTCCAAAGATATTTAAACTTGATAGCTTTTTTAAAACATCTAACTATATTGCCATTATGTATCTGATCTAACATTTCTCTTAACTCTGTGGTCACAAGCAAAAATTTCCATGTGTGTATCAAATTTTTGTATGTATTGTTATATTGAAAAACTCTATGGGATGATAATAAGGTAACATGGCAGAATCTTGAATCAGGAGTGAAGAGATCTCAAATTAAATCTGAATTTTGTTATTTACTATCTATGCTACCATGAGCAATCCCTTTAATCAGTCTCAGTTTCTTCATCTACCTGTGAAGGATCTGTGATTTCATTATGAATCGCAGGTCATCTAGATTTTAGTAGTTTAAATAAGTTGTCTAGGGCACATAAAAGTTAAGTGACTTGACTAGGGTCCCTCAGCACATGTCAGTGACAGAATTTGCACCCAGGTCATCCTGATACTAAGTCCTCTATAATATCTACTTGGAGGTAGATAGAAATAAAATGCTAGAGTTGGAATCAAGAAAAGCCTGAGTCTGAATCCTGTTACAGATACTTATGAGCTCTATAATAATGATGAGTCATTTAACTTCTCTGAGCCTCAGTTACCTCATCTGTAAAATTAGAGAGTTAGACTTGAAGCTAAAGTTCCTTCAATCTCTTAATCAATTCTAGGATTCATATCATGGTAGAAATACAGTTGGAAATCTTAACATACTATTGAATTGTGTATTATTCTTGTTAAATTTTCATCCTTTATTTCTAATACTATCTGAAGATTTTGATGAAGCAAAAATAAAATCTTCCTACTGCCTTTTGATTCTACACACAAACCAAGATGATTTAATGTCACATTGAATTTAATGAAACTTTTGTCCATCCTAAAAAAAATCATTCACAAGACGTAAATCTTGCAACAGAGATACACAAGTCTCTTCCCTCTGTATCTAAGCAACCACTTAGTTCTGTACATTTCACCAACTGACTAACTGACCCTTTAAAACCTAAATAAAATCTACCAAATTAATTATTGGACTGGATTGACCAATGCTAATATCCTTCTGCTTTTGAAAATATGAAGATCCTATCATAGCACTTTAAAAAATAGTTCATTTTCTTGGTGCTCTTGACAGATTTATCTCAATTCCCACATCCTTGCTATCTAGTTTTGGACTAATTTGTCCCTTTTTGAACTATTACTTTCAATTTAGCAATGTCTAAATGTTGGGCAGCATGAGCTTCTTTCTCATGCATTACTCTCACATGATCTTCAATCTCCTACTACAGCCTACTCATCCATCATGAGTAGAAACAACTTCAAAGGGTTATTGAGCGCTTCCTGAAAAGGGGACATTAGAGTAAAATTCTGAGATGTCAATGGTATCACTGAAGATAAAAAAGTTTACACACACACACACACACACACACACACACACACACACACATCATTTATCCATTATAATATCTGTTTGGATGATTGTGGGTACACACAAGACATGTGACAAAGTGAAAGAACACTGGACTTATGACCAAGAAACTTAGATGCATGTGCTAGCTCTACCTTGCTATATGACCCTAGTCAAGTCATGTAACTTCTCAGATTTCACATTCGTAAAATGAAATATTATACCACCTACCATTTGGGTTATTATTTTAATGCTTAAATATTATTCTATAAACATTTTTTATAATAAGTGTAGTATTTATCTACCTCTATTTGACAAGCATTATGCAAGCATTAGGATTACAAAGATAGTAATTTCCCTAAAGGGGTTTACACTCTCCTAGAGGGGAACAAGCACATAGATAAATACAAAACATAAGCAAATTAAATACAAAGTACCTTTGGAGAAGGGGGAGAAAGACCACCAAAAACTGGGTAGTCTTTAAGCTTTAGAGTTCTATGTAGGGCTCTTGGACCAAGACTTCAATAGTTCCACTGACTTCACAATCCAACTGAACTGAAGTCTTCAGGAAAGAGTAATCATTTAAAATCTTTCTAGATTTGGAGAACACCACAAAATTATGTAAACCAAAGGATTCAAATCTCAGTGTTCATTTCAAAACTACCTGTGAAATTGCCCAAGTTATCAAAGTCATGCACTAAAAGCTACCCAGTATTTGAAAGATGTCACAAGCAACAATGTGTCCTATTCTGTTGGTATAATGGTAGAGTTCACAGGTATGCCCAGATTAAGCAGTGGGGGAGTTGGACAGAGAAACAGTTAAGTTTTTGTTGCACATGCTCAAAAATTGCAGAAAGTATTGCAGAATTTAATGGCTGGATATGTATTTTTTGTTTGTTTTGTCATTTAACATCTCCAAATTAACATAATTCCCAGAATGAATTATATTTCTAGGGATGATGGATCTATCCTGAGTTCTCCTTTCCACAATGAGATGATCTTTAATGAAAAGGAACAAATTGTTACTAAACTTAGAAGAGGAGGCTGCTCAAAAGGAAAAAATATACCATAACAACAACAGAAACAACAAAAAACAAAAAACTTATGAAACTGGAGTAATGACAATAACAGACAAATAAAAATGAAATTTAAAAAGCTTTTCCATGAAAATATATGATCATATTGTACTGTAGAGAATTTCAGGGGTGGCTAGGTGGTGCAGTGGATAAAGCACCAGCCCTGGAGTCAGGAGTACCTGGGTTCAAATCTGGTCTCAAATCTTTTATAATTACCTAGCTGTGTGGCCTTGGGCAAGCCAATTAACCCCATTGCCTTGCAAAAAAATTTAAAAATAAAGAATTTCACAGTTTTCTACCAGAGGTAGAGCCAAGATGACAAAGAAAAGGTAAAGAATTTCCTGAGCTCTCAGCAAAGGCCCTGCAAATACATTTAAATAATGCTTCAAAACATTTTCTCAAGTAGAAGAAGTCACTGGATGGATTAAAACAATTTTCCAACCCAAAACAACTTAGAAGGTTAGTAAGGGAAGCTCAGGTCAATGCAGACTGTGCCTCAAGAAATCTGCAAGATGCCTTGGGGATTGGGTGGCTAGGTGGCTGTAGTGGATAAAGCCTTGGAGTCAGGAGTACCAGGGTTCAAATCCAGTCTCAGACACTTAATAATTACCTAGCTGTGTGGCCTTGGGCAAGCCACTTAACCCTATTTGCTTTGCAAAAACCTAAAAAAAATGCCTTGGGGATGACTGAATAAGTGACAGCAGTGGCAGTTTCGGAACCTCTTAGACCACAGATGGTAAAGAGATCAAACATCTGGTTAGAGAAAGATTACAGGGTTTTCTTTGCTGGCACCAGGGGCAGGATTCTATTGCCTTGCCTATACTTGGATGTTGCATTGCCTATTTTGGGATAAGAGTCTCAGTTCTAGGATTAGGAGGTATACTAGCCCATCAGAGCTTATGGCAACAAGGAAGGTGAGACCTTGATCACAGTTCTAAAGTGGAAAAGAGTGCTTATGGTCACTCACAGACCAGAGCACAGAACAGGAGAGGAGCAAACACACCTCTCATTGGAACATACCCTCTCCAAAGAACTAAAAATATATAGATTCCCAGAAAATAGCTGCACAGAAAAATCTGAAGATAGGAATAGTGCTCCCTCCACTCTGGAAGCAGAGTCCCACTTCAGCATGGAGTTGAAAATTAAGGAATAGTCTGGGAAAATGAACAAATAGCAGAAAAATATCCTTAATACAGAAAATTGTTATGTGATAGGAAAGGTCAAAATGAAAACTCAGAAGACTACAGGTTAAAACTCTTATACCTAAAACCACAAAGGAAAATATGAATTTGCCTCAGGTCATGGACGAGCTAAGAAGATTTTAAGAATCAAGTAAGAGAAGGAGAGGAAAAATTGGGAAGATAAAGGAGAGTGATGCAAGATAATATGGAAAAACAAGTCAACAGCTTGGTAAAGGAAGCACAAAAAATACTGGAGAAAACAATACCTTAAAAAACAAAACAGGCCAAATGTAAAAAGTTATACAAATATTCACTAAAAAGAATTCCTTAAAAAGTCGAATTGGTCAAAGGGAAAAGGAGGTAAAAGGCTTACTTTATGAGACATCAAAAAACAACCAAACAAAATCAAAAAGATGAAAAGATAGAAGAAAAATCTCAATGGAAAAACAAAAGACCTAGAAAATAGATCAAGGAGAGATTAGTTAGTTATAGTTTTTGCAAGGCAATGGAGTTAAGTGGCTTGCCCAAGGCCACACAGCTAGGTCATTATTAAGCATCTGAGGTCATATTTGAACTCAGGTACTCCTGACTCCAGGGCCAGTGCTCTATCCACTGTGCCACCTAGCCACCCCAAGGGGAGATAATTTAAAGAATTATTGGACTACCTGAAAGTCATGATCAAAAAACAAAAAAGTCTAAACATCATTAATATCAAGTAAAATGATCATTTTATCAGAGGGTAAAATAAAAATTGATAGAAATCAATAATAATCTCTTGAAAGAGATCACAAAATGGGCCAAGATGGGGACATGAAGGGATCGAGTCTAAGGAGCTCTCTGATAAAAACTCATAAACTAAGGACTCTAACTAAACTTTCGAGAGACAGAACCCACAAAGGGACCCAGTGAGGCAGTTCTCCTACTCAAAGGTAACCTGGAAAAGAGCAGAAAAGCTCTGCTCCCCGGGGTCGGAGGGGTGGCCCGCCAGAGGGGTGGCCCACCAGAGCCAAAGAACTTCAGCCTCCCGGAGGCAGCCCCAGGGCACTGGGAGCCGAGGCTCACAGCAGCAGGGGAGTCTCCTGAGCTGCACCCCAAGGAGCACCAGCACAAAGTGGAGGAACAGCAGGGGACCTCTGCCAGAGTGAGCACTTGGAGCCCAGCCCTCAGGGCACACAGCAAGCAGCTTGGTCTTTCTGCAGCCCAAATCCAGGAAACAGAAGCAGGCGGAGCTAGTAAGCAGGAGCCCCCAGGGCATGAGCCCATTGAGCTGAGGGAGGGGAGTGAGGAGAGAGAGAGACTGCCTAGCTCTGTCCTCTGCCTCTGGAACAGGACTCTGGGGCTCTGACCACATTCAGATCCTGATCCCAGTCTAGGCCCCCCCATAGAAGAACAAGGCCCCACCACCTCGGCCCCGTGGCATAGGGGGGCGCTTATGGTCATTCACAGACCAGGAGGGAGGACAGAACCTCACACACTGAGACCCTTGTGGGAGTGTCCCAAAAGCTCAGGAAGCACCCTAAAAAAACAGGCTTAGGCTGGGAAAATGAACAAGCAAAGAAATAAGAGGAAGACCATTGAGAAATATTTTGCAAATGAGCCCAAGAAGGATCAAAATACTCAGTCTGAAGATGAGGAAGCACAAGCTCCTGCATCTAAAGACTCCAAGAAAAACAGAAATTGGGCTCAGGCTATGATAGAGCTCAAAAAAGACTTTGAAAATCAAATGAGGGAGTTGGAAGAAAAACTGGGAAAAGAAAGGAGAGAGATGCAGGAAAAACATGAAAATGAAGTCAGCAGCTTAGGCAAGGAAATCCAAAAAAATGCCGAAGAAAATAGCATGCTAAAAACCAGCTTAGGTCAAATGGACACAACAGTTCAAAAAGTTATTGAGGAGAAGAATGCTTTAAAAAGTAAAATTGGCCAGATGGAAAAAGAGACAAGAAAACTCTCTGAGGAGAATAAATCCTTCAGACAAAGAATAGAATTCAGGGAGATTGATGAATTTACCAGAAATCAGGAATCAATACTTCAAAACCAAAAAAATGAAAAATTAGAAGAAAATGTGAAATATCTCATTGAAAAAACAACAGATATGGAAAACAGACTTAGGAAAGATAATTTAAAAATTATTGGAATACCTGAAAGTCATGATCAGGAAAAGAGCCTTGACATCATTTTCAAAGAATTACTACAGGAAAATTGCCCTGATATTCTAGAAGCAGAGGGCAAAATAGAAATGGAGAGAATCCACCAATCCCCCCCGAGAAAGAGATCCCAAAAAACAAGCCCCTAGGAATATTACAGCCAAGTTCCAGAACTCCCAAGTCAAAGAGAAAATATTACAAGCAGCCAGAAGGACACAGTTCAAATATCATGGAGCTGCAGTCAGGATCACACAGGGCTTAGCAGCAACTACATTGGAAGCTTGTAGGGCTTGGAATACAATATACCAGAAGGCAAAAGAGCTTAGAATGCAGCTAAGAATGAACTACCCAGCAAGGCTGAATGTCCCCTTCCAGGGAAAAAGATGGACTTTCAATGAACCAGGGGAATTTCAAAGGTTCCTTTTGGAATGGCCAGAGCTGAACAGAAGGTTTGATCTTCAGATATAGGACTCAGGTGAAGCAAGGAGATTGGAGGAGAGGGGGGAAATATGAGGGACTTAATGAGGATGAACTGCATGTATAGAAAAATGATACTGATAATATTCATATGAACCATCTCAGTTAATAGAGCAGGTAGAGGGAGCTTTTATAGTTGAAGCACAGGAGAAAGCTGAATTTGAAGATAAAATATGATGTAAAAATGGAATCAATAGAAAAAAAGGGAAATGGAAAGGGAGAAAGAAAAAGGAGAGGGGGAATAGTCCAAGATATTTCACATAATAAGATTTTTTTATTACAATGAGCTATTGCAATGATATGGAAGGGGGGAGGCAAGGGGGAATGAGGGAACCTTTGCTCTCATCAGAGATGGCTAGGAGAGGAAACAGCAAATATACTCAATGGGGTATAGACATCTGGAGTAAGAAGGAGGGGGGAGCAGGGGGAAGGGGTGGGGATGTGAATAAAGGAGGAGAGGATGGACCATGGGGGGACAGTGTTCAGATCTAACACATTTTCTTTTTTACTTCTTGCAAGGGGCTGGGATTGGAAGGCCTGCCCAGGACCATAGGGCCAGGTGGATTCTGGGCCTAAGGGGTGGTATGGGGGCTCAGGGCCTCTTAGCCCCAGGACCAGGGATCTGTCTGCTGCACCACTCAGCTACCCTACAGCAGAGTCAGAGTGAAAGGAGAGAGAAAATATAGTACATGGTAGTGGAGAAATAAGAAAGTAGGGAGTTGCGATCAGCAATGGCAACAGTGGAAAAATATGGAAGTAACTTTTGTGATGGACTTATCATAAAGAATGTGATCCACTCACGACAGAGTTGATGGTGTTGGAACAAAGACTGAAGCACATTTTTTGTTATTATTATTTGGGGGGAGGGTGCAGGGCAAGTGGGGCTGGGTGGCCTGCCTGGGGCCACATAGTGGAATGATCTTTGGGTGTCTGAGGTCGGATTTGGACCCAGGTGCTCCTGGCTCAAGGGCCAATGCTCTGTCTGCTACCCAGCCACCCCTACTATTATTACTATTTTATTTTATTTTGGGTCTTTTTTTTTCTTTCTTCTTTTTGGTTTTTGCAGGGCAGTGGGGATCGGGTGGCTTGCATGTCACATGGCTGGGTGATTATTGGGTTTACAAGGCTGGATATGGACTCGGGTGCTCGTGGCTCCAGGGCTGGTGCTTTGTCCATTGCACCACCTGGCCGTACCTACAATTATTACTATATTTTTTTATTTTAATTTTTTCTCTCCCCTTTACTTTTTCACCCAAGCAAGTCTATCTATATTCATGGGGGGAGGGGTATTTTGTTTACTTGTAAGCAAGTATATTTTATTAATGTAAAAAAAAACATTTGTATGAAATGAGAATAAAAAAAACCATTAAAAAAAAGAGAGATCACAAAATGAAAACTTCCAGAAATATTTTAGCCAAAATCTAGACTGCCCAGATAACAGACAAAATATTTCAACCAGCCAATAACCTGATGCCACAATCTAGTTAAGCCAAGATTCAGAAACTTCTGTATTAAATGATTAAAGGATTTGAAATACGATATTCATGAGGGCAAAGGAGCTGGAACTACAACCAAGAATGACTTAGTCAAAAAATGGAGTAAAAATCCTTCAGGGGAAAGACTGATATTCAACAAAATAGAGGACTTTCAAGAATTCTTGATGAAAAGACCAGAGCTGAATAGACAATTTAACTTTAATTACATAACTCAAAAGATGCTTTAAAAAAGTCACATGAAAGAGAAATCCAAAGGAATTCACATAGAAATATTATTATTGTAACTCCTAAAATCTTTCTCATTATTAGGGTAGTTAAAAGAACATAGACACTGAAAACATATGCAAGTTGAATATGATGGAATTATTAAAATTTTAAAAAGGTTAATGAAGAAGAATACACTAGGAAAAGGGGAAAGGAAGAGTTAGAATGAGAAAAATTACTTTACAGTGGAGGGGAAATGGGAGTGGTATGTGAACCTTACTCTCATCAGAACTGACTCAAAGAGGAAATGACACACTCAACTGAATGCAAAAATTCTTATTTTACTATTGAGTAAAGTTTGGGGGGGGGAGAATAAGAGAATGGGGGAGGGTCTTAATAGAAGGGAGGGAAGATTGAGAAAGGTAAAAGTCAGAAGCAAATACTAAGGAACCACAGTCAGGATTACTCAGGACCTGTCTGGTGGAGCCAGGTGCAGCATTAAGGGATCAAAGGGCCTAGAATATGTCATTCCAGAGCGCAAGGGATCTTGAATTACAGTCCAGAATTCACTATCCAGCAAAACTGAGTCTTCTTTTTCAGGCGAAAAGATTGATGAAATAGAAGACTTTCAACTTTTCCTGATGAAAGGATCAGAGTCAAACAGAAAATTTGGTCTTCGAACAGGTAACTCAAGTGACACATGAAAAGATAAACAGGGGACAAGAATAAACTGCTATCCAATAAGATTAAACTGGTCATATCACCACCTGGGAGGAAGATTCTTATAACTCTTGAGAACTACAACTTTATTAGAGGTAATACACTTAACAAGAAGGAATGGACAACCATGACATGTCTATCACTATGATGGAATGATTTAAAAGTAATATCTCATTAACAAGAGAGGACAGTGAAGATGGATGGAGGAGATTGAAAGAGAAAAATTACAGCACATGAAGAGGTGTAAAGGAACTTTCAAATATCAAGAGGGGAAGGGGGAGGAGAAAAGGAGGGACTGACTTAAGGAATGGAAGGAAGAAGGGACAAAGGGAAGGGAAAAGAAAAGAGGAGTTGTCTCAAAGTGGATAAACACACTGAAGGAAGAGATATTCAGAATCAAAATACTAGGGATTAGGGATAAGGTAAAATAAAAAGGGGAAAATACAAAGAGAGGGAAGATAGCATGAAGGCAATAAAGAGCTAGTAATTATAACTTAGAATGTGAATGAGATGAACTCTCTCATAAAACTGAAAAACTAAAATTAAAAATCCTAATCCCACATTATGCTGCTTATAAGAAACCCATATGCTTCAGCCAGAGTGAAAAAAGCAGCAGCAGCAATCCTTATCTCAGACAAAGCAGTTGCAAGAATAAATCTCATTAAAGAGATAAAGAAGGAAACTATATCTTCCTAAAAGGAACCATAGTCAATGAAATCATTTCAATACTAAACATGTATGCACCAAATGGTATAGCATCCAAATTCTTAGAGGAGAAGCTGAATGAGTTGCAGGAAGATATAGACCACAAAACTCTACTGGTGGGAGACCTCAACCTCTCTCTCTCTCAAAATTAGATAAATCTAACTATAAAATAAACAAGAAGGAAGTTAAGGAGATAAATAGAATTTAGAAAACTTAGATATGATAGACTTTTGGAGAAAATTGAACAGGGTTAGAAAGGAATATACCTTTTTGTCTGCAGTACATGGCACCTACACAAAAATTGATCATGTACTAGAGCATAAAAACCTCATAATCAAATGTATAAAGGCAGAAATATTGAATGTATCCTTTCCAACAATGATGCAATAAAAATCACATGCAATAAAGGGACAAGGAGAAATAGACCTAAAAGTAATTGAGAACTAAATAACAATTTTCAAAATGAGTGAATCAAACAACAAATCATAGAAAGTATTAGGGATTTCATCCAATACAATGAAAATAATGAGACAACAGACCAAAACTTATGGGAGACAGTCAAAACAGTTATTAGGAAAAATATGCTTACATGAATAAAATAGAGAAAGAGGAAATCAATGAATTGAGTATGCATCTAAAAAATTTAGAAAAAGAACACATTAAAAATCCCCAAATCAGAAATTCTGGAAATTAGAAAAATTAATGAAATCAAAAGCAAGAAAGCTATTGAACTAATAAATAAAACCAAGAGTTGATTTTATGAAAAAAATCAATAAAATAGATAAACATTTGGTTAATTTAATTTTAAAACAGTGAGAAAACCAAATTGCTAGTATCAAAAGTGAAAAAGGTAAATTCATTGTCAAATAGGAGGAAATTAAAGTAATAAATTTGAAACTATTTTGCCCAACTGTATTTGATACAATAAATTTGATAATCTAAGTGAAATGGATGAATATTTACAAAAATATAAATTTCCCAGGTTAAAAGAGGAAGAAATAAATATCTAAATAGCCCTAACTCAGAAAAAGAAATTCAATGAATTCCCTAAAAAAAAATATCTCCAGGATCAGATGGATTCACAAGCGAATTCTATCAGACATTTAAGGAACAATTGGTTCTAATACTACATAAACTATTTGAAAAAATAGGTGCAGATGGAACTCTGCCTGATTCTTTCTATGACACAAAATTATAGACCAACTCCCCTAATGAATACGGATGCAAAAAATTTAAATAAAATATTATCAAAGCTATATATTAGCAAGCTATTATAGCAAATTATCACTAGGATAATACACTATGACCAAGTAGGATTTATTCCAGGAATGCAGGGTTTCAAATTAGGAAAACTATCAGCATAATTGACTATATCAATAACAAACCTAACAAAAATTTTATGATTATCTCAATAGGTGCTGAAAAAGCCTTTGACAAAATACAGCACCCATTCCTACTAAAAAACACTAGAGAGCATAGGAATAAATTAAGCAGTATCTACCAGAAACCATCAATAAGCATTATATGCAATGAAGATAAGCTAGAAGCATTCCTAATAAGACCAAGGACATGACAAAGATGACTATTATCACCACTACTATTCAATATTTTATAAGAGAAGAAAAAGAAATTGAAGGAATTAGAATTGAGAATGAAGAAACAAAACTTAGTCTTTGCAGATGATATGATAATATACCTAGAGAATCCTAACAAAATCATCTAAAAAAAACTACTGAAAACAATTAGCAACTTTAGCAAAGTCACAGGGCATAAATCTTCATCATTTCCTTATATTACTAACAAGATAAAGCAGCAAGAGATAGAAAGAGAAATCCCATTTAAAATGACTTCAGACAGTATAAAATACTTGGGTGTCCACCTGCCAAGGCAGTCTCAGAAACTCTATGGAAACAGCTATAAACAATTTTCACAAAATAAAATCAGAACTACCTAGGCATAAATCAACTGCTTTTGGATAGGCTGAGTTGATATAACAAAAATGACAATTCTACCTCAATTAAACTACTTATTTAGTATCCTATCAATCAAACTTCCCCTCAATTACTTTAGTGAGCTAGAAAAAAATAGTAACTAAATTCAAATGGAGGGACAAATATCAAGGGATATCAAGGGATTTAATGAACAAAAATGTAAAAGAAGGCAGCTTAGCCCTACCAGATCTAAAATTATATTATAAAGCATCAATTATCAAAACTGTCTGGTAGTAGCTAAGAAATAGAGTGGTAGATCAATGGAATAGATTAGGTGCAAAAGAGATAGCAGGAGGGGTGGCTAGGTGGTGCAGTGGATAAAGCACCAGCCCTGGAGTCAGGAGTACCTGAGTTCAAATCCAGCCTCAGACACAATAATTACCTAGCTGTGTGGCCTTGGGCAAGCTACTTAACCCCATTTGCCTTGCAAAAACCTTAAAGAGAGAGAGAGAGAGAGAGAGAGAGAGAGAGAGAGAGAGAGAGAGAGAGAGATAGCAGGAAATGATTATAGTAATCTACTATTTGATTAAACTCGAAAAGCCCAGGTTCTAGGAAAAGAACAATTAAAAACTAGGGAAAACTGGAAGATATTATGACAGAAACTAGAATTAGACCGACATCACACACCCTAAACCAAGATGAGGTCAAAATTGGTACAGGATTTAGACATAGACAATTTTACAAGCAAATTAGGAGGACAAGGAATAGTTTATCTGTTAGATCTATAGAAAGGAGATAGAAGAGAAAGAGAACATTATAAAAAACAAACTGGATATTTTGATTACATATGTAAAATTAAAAAACTTTTGCACAACAAAACCACTGTAACCAAAATCAAAAAGAATGTAGAAAATTGGGAAACAATTTTTACTAGTGCTTCTGACAAAGGACTCATTTCTAAAATATATAGAGAACTGAGGCAAATTTATAAAAAGCAGACAAACATTCCAAAATTGATAAATGGTCAAAGGATATGCAAAGGCACTTCTCAGGTGAAGAAATCAAAGCTATCTATAGTCATATGGAAAATTGTTCTAAATCATTATTGATTATAGAAATAAAAAATAAAGTATCTTTGAAATACCCTCACACCTCTCAGATTAGCCAATATGACCAGAAAGGATAATGATCAATGTTGGAGGGGATGTAGGAAATCTGGCTTACTAATGCATTGGTGGAGCTGTGAAATGATTCCAGCAGTACCACTACTGGGCTTATATTCTGAAGAGGTCATGAAAAAGGGTAAAAATTCCACATGTACAAAAATATTCATAGCAGCTCTGTTTGTAGTTGCAAAGAATTGAAAATTGGAGGGATGTCCATCAATTGAGAAATGTGGTATACGTATGTGATGGAACACTATTGTTCTTTAAGAAATCATGAGGGATGGGATTTCAGAAAAATCTGGAAAGAATTTGTGTGAATTGATGTTGAGTGAGATAAGCAGAAACAAAAGAACATTATATATCTTAACAAAACATGGGATGATGATCAACCTTGATGGACTTATTCACTCCAACAAGGACAATTTTAGGAGATCTGTGATGGAGAATACCATCTGTATCCAGAGAAGGAACTGTGAAGTTTAAACAAAGACCAAAGACAACTTTTAAAAGTTGTTATATTCCATGGTTTTATAGCAGGCAGTTTTCAGACGAAGTAATCAAAACTGTATAGTCGTATGACAATACTCTAAATCACTATTGATTAGAAAAATGCAAATTTAAAAACTCTAAACTCCTATTCCATACCTATCATAATGGCTAATATGACAAAAAAGGAAAAAAGACAAATGGTTGGAGAGGATATAAGAAAACTGAAAAATTAATATACTCTTAGTAGAGTTGTGAAATGATCCAACCATTCCGGATGACAATTTGGAATTATGCCCAAGGGGTTATAAAACCATTGACCAGGTAATACCACTACTAGGTCTATATCCCAAAGTGATTTTAAAAAAATAAAATAAAAACCTATATGTACAAAAAATAATTATATCAGTTCTTTTAGTGGTGAGAAATTGAAAACTGAGGGAATGTCCATCAACTGGGAAATTACTGAACAACTTGCATGTAATTATGATGGAATACTATTGTGCTATGAGATAATGAGCAGGATGCTCTCAGAAAAACCTGAAAAGACTTACATAAACTGATGCAAAGTAAAATGAGCAGAACCAGGTGAACACTGTATATAGTAACAGCGATATTGTTTGAAGATCAACTGAGAAGAATTTATACATAATTCTGAATAACAATACAATTTATACAAGACAATTCTGAAGGACTTGTGATGAAAAATGCTATCTATCTCAAAGAAAGAACTGATAGAGTCTGAATGCAGTCTGAAACATACAACTTTTGGCCTTCTTTCTATCTCTTGGTGTTATTTTTAATTGTGTGTTTTCCTTCACAGTATGATTTACATGGAAATATGTTTTGCAAGACTGCACATGCATAACCTATGTCAAATTTCTTGCCATTTTAATGAGGGTGTGAGGGAAGGAAGAAGGGAAAGAATGTGGAACTCAAATTTTGGAAAAGAAGAATGTTTAAATTGTTTCACATGTGATCAGGGATAAATAAACTATTGAATTTTTAAAAATTAAAATCACAAGATTTTCAACAGACTGAATCCATGAAAGTACAAAAAGACAATTCATCCACTACCTGATGTCTACTATGCCTCTCAAAATAAAACTTCTTTCTAGTGAAGGAGGAATTTACTAACTTTTCCCACTCAATCAGAGAATGAAAGAACTTGAAGAAATCTTATCTTGTCAACTAATCTAATCTCATTATATGGATAAGGAAACTGAAACCTAGAAAGGGGAAGTGACTTGTTCCAAGTCACCCAAAGAGTTAGTGGAAGAGCCAAAGCCTCCAGTTTCAAGACTCTTCCTTCTATATCACACTTCCTCAGGGAAGAGGCTGTAAAGATTCTGTTTTCAAAAATACAACTTAATGGTTTTTCTTTTAATGATTTGAAAGCTTTGTTTATCACTTTTCCAGTCGGAAGGAGAACAAGGGGAAATGGAAGGAAATCACCAAGTCCACCAAGCCGAACTGCTCTTAAAAATAAGACTGTCCTTTTACATATTTATCTTTATGTCCTATTCTGAACAGTATCCATAAAACTGAAACTCTGTTGCTTAGGAAGGTTCATTTTCTGGTTTACCTTCTTGGAGATTAAAGCAGCATCACTGAGACAGCAAACAGATGTTTCTTCTGACTCTGGGAATATTAAGGATCCCATTTTAACACTTTTATTTTTTTTAACAGCAATTGACATACCCTGGGTGTCCTTGCCAGATTTCCTCCAGTTCCTACCCTTTAACAGCCTAAGTATGAACTATTCTGCCTATTATGAAATATTGCTTTCATTTCAATGGGACTGGTTCAGTAATGTCTGAGAATCAGGCAGCAGGGACTCACTGTCTGTGCATTTCTCTTCATCCTGCATAGTCTACAATTTCCTTGCAGATATTGATTTTTATTTAAGAAATGGAGATCTAGACTAGTGATTTTTATGAAAAATTTCCCTGGCATTTTTTTTAACTGTGAAAGATTGTTGTCACAAAATCAAATAAAATATACTTGAATAACCCTCTTCTCACATCTTTTCATTTAGAGGATCTGGGCCCTGGAGGTGACAGGTCTATCAAAATTAGAGTCTCCATTTTAATTCATCAAAAAGGAGACTCCAATCAACATGGGTATAGAGCTGGAGGAAATTGAAAACCCAAAAGATATACAAAGGAATTAGATCTGCAAAGGAATAAATATAGAGGAAGTGTTCTAGACCCATAGGAAGTTAGCCTCCAATAATTCTGCAATTATTATATTTCAAATAGAATTATAAAAACATAGAATCTCCAAGTTGGAAAGGACCCCAAGGTCATCTGCTCCCTACTTGAAGCATGAATCATTCCTACCATATGAATCTTCCACTTATTTCATAGAAAATCAGTGCTGACATGACTAGGGGAAGCATTCTTAATCAACTAAGGGAATGAGTCCATCACAAAAGATGAAATAGATATTTGAATTATGGGAAATTCAAAAACTTTCTCACTAACAAAATCAATGTAAAACTA
Organism: Macrotis lagotis; assembly: GCF_037893015.1. NCBI lineage: Eukaryota > Metazoa > Chordata > Mammalia > Peramelemorphia > Peramelidae > Macrotis > Macrotis lagotis. The sequence continues at coordinate 257,278,499 of NC_133658.1, read as the reverse complement.
GAACCTAAATGTAAAAGGAAAGCTAGTATTTAACAACAACAAAAAATTGCATTAAAGTTTTTATGCAATGAAAAATCATTATGAGGGCAGCCAGGTGACCCTCCAGTCAGAAGGACCTGAGTTCAAATTCAACCTCAGACATTTGATACTTTCTAGCTATGTGTCCCTTAATCCCACTTTCCTTGTAAAAAGAAAAAGATAATCATTATCTATAATGTATAAAATGTAGCTAGAGATAGATTGAGATGATAGATTAAAATAAAATATAGAGATATATTGATGGACTATATAGATATATAGAGATATAATGATGTTCATTCAATTATATATCATAAGACATCATATCTTAGCATCCCACTTCTAGAGTTACAAATTATCTGAGAATTTATCTAACTCCTTCATTTTACAGATGAGAAAACTGAGGTCCAGAGTTTAATCACTTGTCCAAGGTCACAAGGAGAAAAAAACTTACAAGTCTAGTACTCTATTCCTTATTTCATAATGCTTCTCATAATCTGAACAATAGTAATTCTTTATTCCCTTGGTTTCCTTGCCTTCCCATCCCTCCTCCTGCAAATGCTCTCCCCCTTTCTTCTCCCCCCACATCCCCACCAGAGATAATTAGGCTAATTTTTTGAGCCAAGCACTATTCTAAGTCCAACTCAGAGGACACAAATAATAAAATATAGTCCCTGCCCTCAAGAAATTTATAATCTAAAAAGGAAGACTAAAGAGTGCCCAAAATATGATCATCTTTTTCCATAGTTTTGAAACCAAAGAGAATAGCAAAAGTAAAGTAGAGTGATCTACATGTATAATCTCTGACCTCTATAAAGGTCATAGGGAGATATTTGGCACTTATCCTCCAGAGTGGAGAAGAGTCTGAGGGGCATGTCATCAATGAGGGCTTGAGTTAGAAATGTTTTGGTAAGCTTAGAAGCGAAGACCTTATCCTGGGAGAAGCATCCATCATACAGAGATGAAGTCAGGTAGGGCAACAGATATAAAATATGCTTCATGAAATCAGCACATCATTCTCCAACAGAATCTTCAGAAGGATTTCAGTTTTTACACAAAATCTTTCTCTCACTTATATTTAGGGACAATAAGAATGTCAAATGCCTTAGACTATCACAAAGAGTTAAAGTCCAAAATGACCTAATGGCAAATAAAAAGGCACATAATGGGCTAAAGTAGGTTGCAACATGCTACCAAGGAAGAACTACATAAGAGAAAAAGTATATGTTACAAATACAGGAACATGAGAAAGATCATGAGAATTTCCCCAGCAGAGCAGAATGCAACCCATTTGTGACTTAATAGATATAATCTAGGAAGTTATAGACAGAGAAGAACAAGTGTATTCAACTGGTAATAAGTAGGTTTGTTTAATTATAGTCATGACATCATGGAGTTGAGTGGGAAACAAAGAAGCCTGCATACTTTCCACTCAAGAATACACTATCTCTTCTCCTATACAATTCCAAAAGAGCCAAATTTTTCATACTTACTTGACTATATATTTAATTTGATGAAGTGATCTAAATTGAGATAATTAGATCCATTTTGGTGAATAAAGTTCAGATTTAAAAGATGGGTCAGAATCTGATAAGCCAGGATGCTGGATGACAACATAAGAATTAATGTGTACTGAGGTATCTGATATGTGTCTCAGCTCAATGCAGTCTACTCCTGAGTGCTGCCTAAACTAGACTAAAGCATAATTGGGAAATATAAAACAAAATGAAATGAAAAAACAACAAAAATAGATAGCATTACATTTTAAAACTAAGTCAATATGTGGATCATAAGGCTTTTTATGAATAGATTAGTAGTTCCTGTTTTTATTTAGGTTTAATACCATGGAGATAGATAATGTGGAGTCACTGGGAGTTTGAGTTGAGGAATAGAATTATGTGCACCATGTTTCAGAAATAATATATTGATATGTTAGATAATTAGGAAACAGTAATGACTATAACAGGGAATCTGTTAGATGTCTATTGAAGTAGACCAGGTATGAAGAGATAAGGATCCAGGCTCCTGATATGAACTCATTAAGGGTAGGTAGTATTTTCAAGGATTTTGTCATGAAGTAAAGAACAAATATAAGGTGATAATTAGCAGGGATGGAAAGATCAAGTAAATATTTTTTCCCTAATATGACAGAAAAATAGGTACATTTGTAGACATTAGGAAAGGAGCCAATAGATAGAGGTAACATGAAGAGAAAAGTGAGGATGACAATGGGACAATCTATAGGAGAAATGGAATGTGGAGTTGATCTTATCTCATAAGCCAAGAGATAAGTGATGAAGGAGAAAGCAAAGAAAAATGTCTAAATTGATACATGATATAGTAGAGGGGAGAAAGAAGAGCTCCTAGCAAATAGTCTCAACTTTTTTTTTTCCATAAAGTATGAGGTAGTCTTAAATTGAGAGGGTTGGTAGAAAGGTTACTGAGGGAGTTTTGAGAAGAAACTTCCTTTGAAGAGACTGCTTTTGAAAGGAAGGTAGCAAATAGATGAGAGGATTAGAATGTTAGCCTTTCTGCAGTAATATCTCAGTTCAAATGAGATAGAATAAATTTAGGAGACCAACCAGAAGAGTAAAGTAAGAAAATAACCAGTACATCCTATATGCTTTCATAATTGCTCCAACAATAACTACTCTGAGAAGAATGCCTGAACAAAGAGTGATTGGGAAATTGAAAGAAAAATTAGTGAATCATTTTTACAGTCCAAGATCAAATTCAATCTACAGGCAAATGACTAAAAAAGAAATTGTAGAACAGTGTTGAGCCAGGATTATAGACTCAAGAGTCAGGTCAGAAACTCAGGGACAACCAAAGCTGATTTCTAATTCAGCCCCCGATTCAGACCAGTAATATAGATTGCCCAAAACAGTATATTGTAAAAAAGACTAAACACAAAAAGATAAAGAGCTATTGTAATGCCAGTGATGCCCAAGACACAAATTCAGAAGAAGAAAATAACTCCAAAATATGTATAAGCAAAGCCTCAAATATAAACCCAGCTTGTGACAAGATCAATTAGAATCCCTAAAAGAAATTACTCGTAAGTCTTAAAATAAAGGGGGGGGAATGATGCTCTAAAGGAAATGAGTACTAAAGAAAAGAATTGGTAAAGAAATGAGAGCTATGAAGAAGAAACTTGGAAAGAGAATTAACAGTTTAATATGAGATACAAAACTAAACTAAATTAATATACTCCACCAGTATTAGAAAGGACAAAGTTAATACTCCATGGGACAAAATACTAAGACAATGTCAAAAGATGAAAATAGGCAAAAATGTAGGATTTTCTGATATTAAAACAAACAACTGACTTGCAAAACATATCCAAGAAAAGAAAATTTATGGAAAAATGGACTACCTGAGACAGAGACAGAAGCCAGACATCATATTTCAAGAAAGCATGATAGAAAATTGCATAGATTTCTTAGAAACAGAAGACAAAGTGAAAGCAAAAAGAATCCACTACCCACTTGAAAATGTCTAGAAACTTCTTAGCCAAAATCTAATTGTTTCAGAGGAGTCAAAAAGAAAGAATTCGAGGTACCACTGTAAGGATCATATAAGATTTAGTAGCTGCAAAGAGTCAGGAAGAATGGAATACAATATTTTAAAAGTTCATCTTTAAAAACAAAAACGGCAAAATAGAATATTGGAAAAATTGTGAAGGAAGGCAACTTAGTGGTACCAGATTTCAAATTATAGTACAAACTAACAATCATTGAAACAATTTGGCTACTGGCTAAGTAATAGAGTGGCTAACCAGTTGAACAGATTAGGTATACATTATATAGTCAAATGATCACATCAATTTAGTGCTTGATAAACACAAAGATCCAAGATTTGGGGGCAAGAATTCACTATTTGACAAAACTTTCTGGGAAAAACTGTAAAACAGTCTGACAGAAACAAGGGACATACCAACAATTTACATCTTGTGCCAAGATAAAGTCAAAATGGGTACATAATTTAGACATAAAGAGTAATATAATAAGCAAATTTGGTAGCATGAAAATTACCTGACAGTTCTATGAATAAGGAAAGGATTTATGATCAAATAAGAAATACAAAGGATCATGAAAAAATAAAGCAGATAATTTTGAATAAATGATTAAATTTGATTAAATTAAATTTTATACCATTTAGACTAAAATTAGAATTAAAGTAGGAAACTGTGAAGGGGAGAAATATACAAAAAGTTTCTCTAATTGATAAAGGCCTTTACTTCTCAAATATATAGAAAACTGGGTCAAATTTATTAAAGTAAATCATCTTCCAAATGATAAATGGTCAAAATAAAGGAACAGGCAATTTTCAGAAGAAGAAATCAGAGCTATCAAAAGTCATATTAAAAAATGTTATCCAAATCACTAATGATTAGAGAAATGCAAATTAAAACAATTCTGTGGCACTACTTCATACTTTTCAAATTGGCTAATATGACAGAAAAGGAAAAATGACAAATGTTAGAGGCAAAATAGGGACACTGATGCATTTATAAGAAAGAAACTGGGCAAAGAAACCAACCTTACTACAAAGAAACAAAGATGAGTCTATAGTCTATCCAAGAGACACCAAGATATAAAATTTATGGTTATTTATAGACTGTTTGATTCATGTATGGTATATCAAAGTCCTCTAGAAATTGCTTCATGTATGACACAAGATTGCATACCTTTATGTCCTAATTTTATGACATCCTAATTTTGTTCTTTCCTTGTAGTCTCAATTAGTTCTTTAATGTCTCAATTAGCACTTTATAGGGTTTTCTTGCTTACATTTTAATATAAAGGTTACTATATAGGTATGATTATTATGGCTACATATTTGAAATTCATACTTTCTAATGTTTTAGCTATACTTCTAAGGTTAACTAACATGGGGAGGTGACCTGGGACTACATCTTAGCTTCAGTTACACAGGATCTTTACTCAGAAACATACGCTTATTATGCATCACAGTTACTTCTTAGCTTAATGACTTCAGCTGATAAAAGATTGGCAAGACAATACAGAGCAAAGCACTCAAGGTATTGATTACTGATCATTTTTCTCTTTACGTTGTTGGTGTAATTGTAAATTGGTCCTTGCATTCTGGAGAATATTTGGAACTATTCCCAAATGACAAGTGTGCATGCTCTTTGATACAGCAATACAGTTATTAGACCTGTATCCCAAAGAGGAAACGACCTAATGTACAAATATATTTATAGAAGCTTTTTTTTATGAGGCAAAGAATTGGATATTGAAGAGAAGTCCTTCATTGGAGAATAGGTAAACAAGTTGAGGTATACGGTTCTGTCAGAATACTATTGCATTATAAGAAATGACAAAAGAGATGAGTTCAGAAAAACTGGGAAGATTTACATAAATTGATACAAAGTGAAGGGAATAGAACAGAAGACATTGCACATAGTAACAGCAGTATTGTAAAGATTATCAAATTTGAAAGACTTGGCTATACTAAAGATCCAGAATAATTCCAAAAGACTCATGATGAAAAATGGTATCTACGTCCAGAGAGAAAACCAAAGAACTCGCAGTGCAGTTTGAAGAATATTTGTTACTTTATTTTTCTTGCTTTTTTTGTAACATGGTTAATGTGAAGATGTTTTGCATGACTTTACATGTAAAATGGGTATCAACTATTTTGTTTTCTCAGTGGTATAGGGGGTTGGGGAAAGAGAGAGAATTAGGAATTCAAAATAAAAATGAATGTTAAAAAAGAAAGGTAAACAGTAAAATAAAGAGAAAATAAAATAAAAAGGTAAATAAAAGTGGGTAGTCAGAAAAGTTTGAATTTTTTGCACAGCAAAACAAGAAAAGACTCAAAATATAAAAAAATAAATTTCTATTTCAAGAAAAACTATATAATAAATATTACACATTTTCAAAATTGTCCATCTTTGTTTCCTTGTAAGTTTTCTTTTGTTTTCTGTTGTGCATGCTTTATTTTTCTCCTCCCCTCATGAAGGCTACAATTAAGCATGACATATACGCATATACATATACATACATACATACTTTTATATATACATATAAACATATCACACACATACACACACACACACACACACATATATATATCTGTAAACATATTTATATATATACACACATCATGCAGGTAAAAGATACATGCACAAATAATCACATGCATATTCATATCTATAGCTCATGATCACTATTCCTGCCTTTTTTTAAGATAATAAAATCTAAAACTAATCTTTATTTTGTTTATGGATAGCACTCATTTTTATAATACTTCACCAAAGCAACAACCCCTCTCCACTCCTCTGATTAACTTCAATTCACTATCTTGCCCTCCTATTCCTTAATCTACTGCCCATCCATGAATCCTTCCCCAACTCACCCTTTTATACCCTTTTCCGCACTGATCTACATATCATTCTTGACCCTCACCCTCTAACTCAATATCTTCCCTATGCCATTCTCTTATTTCTTTCTGAATTTAAAAGGCTTTTATACCCTTCTAGATATGTTCTCTCTTTAACTCATTACCATGGTAAGTTTTCTGAATCTACTATGTTATATGGTTATAATATTACTGTAAATTTTACTCCTAGGAGATTCCTTTCAGGTGGTGATGCATGAATTTTCTCTATTTCTTCTTTCCTTCTTGCTCTAACACTTCAGAATAATTGTCTAATTATTTCTTGTATAATTGTATCAGACTTCTTTTTATGATCATAATTATCAGGTAATCCAATTATTCTTGTTTTCTCTTCTTGATCTGTTCTCCAGATCTGTTGTGTTTCTTATGAGGTGTTTCACAGTCTTTTCTATGTTTTTCATACTCTATAATGTGTTTTATTATTTCTTCATCTCTTATAACTTGACCAATATCCCCAATTCTAATTTTCAAGGAGTCATTTTCTTCCTTAAGATTCTGACTTTCGGGGCAGCTAGGTTGCGCAGTGGATAGAGCACCAGCCTTGGAGTCAGGAGTACCTGGGTTCAAATCTGACCTCAGACACTTAATAATTACCTAGCTGTGTGGTCTTGGGCAAGCCACATAACCCCATTGCCTTGAAAAATCTAAAAAAAAAAAAAAGATTCTGACTCTTCTTTTCCAGTTAGTTAACTTTCTTTTTATAATCTTCTTGTTTTTCTTGCATTGTTCTCATTTGGTTGGGTTTTTTAAAGTTTTTCCACAATCTCATTTTTTTGAGTTCTTGTATGAATTTTTCTTGAATAAGTGAGCATTTGAAGTTGTTCTTTATAGTGTGAGAGACTTTTTTTTTGCTTTAGTATCTTCCTCTAAAAATGAATCGTGGTCTTCTCTATTCCCATAGTAACTATCTATAGTTGGGTTCTTTCTCCTTTGCCTGCCTCTTTTAAATTTTTAGGAACCTGTTATAATTACCTCTGGCCCTGGGGTATTAGGGAATGTGGTATTCATCTCAATACTGTAATGGAAAATGATCTTACTCCCCGAGAATCCTTCAGTGTCTGTTACCTTCAACTCTCCCCTCTGACCTAGAACTAGACTCCCAGCCAGCAATGTCCCTGTACCACTGCTTTCACACTCATTGGGGAGTATACTGGTGGAGTGGGAGGTACAGGTTCTTCCTTGCCCAGGACCTCCTTGGCAGGACAACTGGACCTGTCATTTCCACCCAGATACTCCCCACATTTGTCTGGAAGATGAGGATTCCTATGTCTGAAGAGTGGAGGTTACCTCCTAATCTGGCCGCTTAATTGCTTCTTTCTGTCTCATGTAGCTAGCCTGAAGGTGATTAGACTTCACTCTGCCAAATCTAAGTCCTGGCATTTTCTTCCAATCTCCAATTGTCCTGAGGACCACTATTTATTTTTGCCACTCTACATTTACCTGAGGCTTTTTTTCTACTTGTTTGTGGAGGAAATCTGGAGAGTGTGGAATTTTCTGACTTACTCCATCATCTACCAGAAAAGATTTTACAAAGATGAATGTAACAGGGAAGATGTAATGGGCAGAGCTCATAAAAAAACAGCTAACTAAAATGGATAATGTAGGAGAAATTTTTGTTCTGCTGTAATGATCATTAAGAAAAAAAGGAAAATTAGGAAGAGAAGGATGAACTAGGAAAGCAAAGGAGAATAGGGTCACTTCTTTTTCAATGTAATGAAAATCTGCAAGTAGAAGTCTATGCAAATGAAGAATGAAAATCATTTAAACTTCAGTTTGAACTGATGTAGAATGAAGTGAGCAAAACCAGGAAAACAAATTATACTATAATAATAATAATATTGCAAAACCAAACAATTTTAAATTATTTGAGAACTTTTGATTAATCCAGAGATCTACCATAATTTCAGAGAACAGATGATTTATGTTTCCTTTGTCCTGACAGAGAGGTAATGGACTAGATTTACAGAGTGAGAAACACAGTTTTAGACAATGACAATGTGTCAGTTTGTTTTGTTTGACTATCTGTTTTTGTTGCGGATAATTTATTTTTCTTCCCCCCCCCCCCACTGAGTTGGGGTCAGGGTGAGAGGAATAGGAGGGGAAAATAATAATGTAAAACAAAGCTAGGTAGAAAAGCATATGGTTGAATGTAATTCTGGGATGAGAGGGAGAGTTGAGAGACTAATATAGGGGAGGAGTCTAGGAAGATGGCCAAGTAGGTCAGAAAATTTTTGGCTCTCCCACTCTCCTCTATGAAATAATATCGCCTTAGAGCAGTAGCAAAAAACAAATAAATAAATTGAGAAAACAATTGTTCTCCTGAGTCCACCAGAGAAGATTCCAGGAAAAACCTGACTCCAGGGGCAGAGGTTCAGCCTGAGTGAAATATAAATAACTCCAAGTCAACTCTATGGAATCAACAGCAAGCCCTTGGAGATAGCTGAAGTTGGGCAGTAGCCTCTTCCTTAGAAACTTTCCTCTCAGGACATTATGTGAACCTGGATCCAGCAAATGATCAGGAAGAGATTGAAAGACCTTCTTCTACTGAGGGACACTAAACACAGATGGGCTGATTAGATGTACCCCAGGCTGCTGCAGGGGAAAAGGGGCTAACATAAGCCTGATGAGTACAGTAGCAAAGGGGAGAAGAACCTGCAGGCTGTGGGCACTTGTAGGAGAGAGAGTCCCTGGTTTCAGTTCCAGGGCAAAGAGAAAAACTGTAGCTTGCAGCCCCTGGAAGAAGGGATCCCAAGTAGTAAGATCATTTGCAAAACAAGGTGATCTGGGACTCTGGCCTTGGATTAGGAGTAGAGAGATGAATCCCGAGTTGCAAGTTGAGCCCTGGGACAGATCTCAGAAAATAATAGCCAGAAGAAACTAAGCTTGGAACATTACTCCCTGTAATTCAAGAATCGAACTTGGTCATACCAATAGTTGCTAAATAGTAATAACAATAATAATAATAATAATAATAATAATAATAATATTGTAATAATAACATAAAATAATAACAATACAAAAACAATAATGAACAAGCAAAGGAGAAAGAACCCAACCCAAAACAGCTACTAAAGGGATTGAAAAAAATTGGAGTTCATATTCACAGAAGTACAATGGAGCTTTAAAAAAACAAACAGAAACATCAATGGTCCCAAGCACAAAAAAGATTTCCTGGTAGAACTTAAAAAGGACTTTAAAAATCAAAGAGATTGAAGAAAAATTAGGAAAACATAAGACCAATCCAGGAAAATCAAGAAAGTTATGAAAAGAAAATTAACCAACTTGAAATAGAGAATCAAAAACTTTAGAATTGGGCAAAAGGAAGCTAATGGTGTCCTAAGACATCAACAAATGAAACAAAATCAAAAGAATGAAAAAATAGAAGAGAATGTAAAACATCTCATCAGAAAAATAGTTGATTTACAGACCAGATTGAGGAGAAATAATTTGAGAATAGTAAGACTTCCTGAAAATTATAATGAAAAAAAGGAATCTTGATTCAGTATTATAAGAAATTTTCAAAGGAAATTGTCCTGAAGTTCTAGAACAAGAAGGTAAAGCAAAAATAGGAAAAAAATCCACTTATCACCACCTGAAAGAGACCCCTGAAGGAAAATTTACAAGAATAACATAACCTCAGAGAAAATATTTGAAGCACTAAGGAATAAAAGAAATCTAAATATTAAGGAGTGAGGGTGGCTAGGTGGCACAGTGGATAGAGCACCAGTCTTGGAATCAGAAGGACCAGAGTTCAGATCTGTTCTCAAACACTTTATAATTACCTAGTTGTGTGACCTTGGGCAAGTCACTTAATCTCATTGATTTGCCAAAACAAAAACAAATAAATAAATAAATATTAAGGAGCTGCAATAGGGACACACTAGACCTAGGAAGCTACTTTGTCAAAAGACTTAGGTCGGGGCTGCTAGGTGACCTAATGGATAAAGCACTGGCCTTGGAGTCAGGAGTACCTGGGTTCAAATCTGGTCTCAGACACTTAATAATTACCTAGCTGTGTGGCCTTGGGCAAGCTACTTAACACCATTTGCCTTGCAAAAACCTAAAAACAAAAACAAACAAAAAAAAAACTTAGGTCTTGAAATACTATATTTCATTGAGCAAAAGATATGGGGTTATGACCAAGGGTAATTTACCCAACAAAATTGCATATAATTCCAAATTTAAAAAAAGAACATTTATTGAACCCAAAGGCTTTCAGGTTTTTGTGATAAGAACAGCAGAACTTAGGAAAATTCAGCATATAATATTCAGGAGAAATATAAATATTAAAGACCAAGTTTAAAGGACACATGTCAAATTGTTTACTTTTATAAATGAAACTATTATCAGTTCTTTTATGATTGTCATTTTCATTTGAGTAGTCTTAAAGAAAGAATTGGACTGAGTTGAATATGATAGGTAGTCTAAAACATAAAATGGAGTAGGACAGATTAAAAAGGAGCAATTATTTTATACAAATAAGGCCAAAAAGGGAAAAAAGATTAAAAAAAAATCTTGTGGAAGGAGAGCTGGCAGTGCTGAATAAAAGCAAAAGGGGCTAGGGTTGGAGGAGAGGATAAGATAAGGACTTTCAGAGGGGTGGGTAGGTTAAGAAATAGGAAGGCAAAGTAGCTAGGAAATATAAAACACAGGAGAGAGGAGGGATAGGAATAGAATGAGAAGGACAGTGAGGTAAGTTAGGAAGGTGGAAAACCTGAAACAAAGTAATTATAGTTTAGAATGCGGATAGGATGAATTTAGATATAAGGTGGAAACTGATAACAGATTAAAACTTTAAATTCAATAATATGTTGTTTTTCAGGAAATGCTGTAAAAAAATGAGAGATAAACAAACATGTAAGAAAAGGTCAGTAGCAGAATTTATTATATAAAAAAAGTCAAGATCTCAGACAAAATTAAAGCTATATTAGATTTAATCAAAAGAGGAAAATAGGAAAACTACATTGTGTCAACAATATTATTTTAGACTTTTCCAAATAATGAAAGAGTGTAAAATGCCTGAGATTATACCTGCCAAAACAGACACAGGAACCAAATGAGAATGAATTATAAAACATATTTTAGACAAATAAAGTAAGATTCAAATAATTTGAAATTGTATTTATTGTACATGGGTAGGTAAAGATAATGTAATAAAGAAAACATTTTGCCTAATTTATTTAAGTAATGTCATCTAAATTAAATTACTAAAAAATTATCTTTTTGAGTTCAACAAAATAATAATAAAATTCATTTAGAAAAACAAAGGGTCAAAAACTTCAGAGACCGGGGAAGAAAGATACAAAGGAAACAGATTCAGTGGTATCAAATCTCAAAACCGTATTATAAGGTGAGAGCATTGTTGAAGAGTAAAATGGATGATTCTGATTATTTTAAAATTTTCTTGTATAAATAAAACATATAGCTAAGAATAAAAAGAAAGCAGAATTTTGGAAAGAGACTCTTGTGGACAATCTTTCAGACAGAATGTAATTGGATCATAATATTGCTTTGGTATAGGAAATTATGAGCTTGGAAAGCCTTATGAAGGAAGATGCAATCCACTTTCAGAGAAATAAATGACAGGTGGACTTAAGTATGGTATATACTTACATTTGCATATGTGAATATGATTATAAATATCTATGTATATGTATATACATGTATGTATTTATATGTATATGTGTATGTAATATATTGAACATGTATATGTATCCATGTTTAATTGTATCCTTCTTTGATATGGGGGAAGGGGAGAGTTTATAATGTGCAGCAGAGAACAAAAGAAAACCTATAAAGAAACAAAGAACTGGGCAGCTTTGAATACAATGTGTAATATTTACTACAGAGGCTTGAAATTGAAATTTATTGTTTATATTGAATCCTTTCTTATATTCTGCTTTGTATATGGCAATATTTTCCATTTCTTATTTTGAATTTATGTTTAAATTTTTTTTTGAGGGGTGTCTAGGTGGCACAATAGATAGAGCACCTGGCCCTGGAATCAGGAGTATCTGATTTCAAATCCGACCTAAGACACTTAATAATTACCTAGCTGGACATAGTCCTTGGGCAAGCCACTTAACTCCATTTGCCTTGCAAAATCACAAAAATAAAAAAATTAAATATTTTTTAAGAGTCAAATATAAAGGGGATATTAAAGGTTTGTGGTAAACGCAATAAGACATACAATGTACAGTCTTAAAGAAATTAGTCTTGAAAACCATAAAGGAGGGGAAGGGGCAGCTAGGTGACAGAGTGGGAAGTTTACCTTTCTGACCCATTGCCTTGAAAAAACAAAAACAGAAACAAAAAAAGGGGAAAACTTATATGAGCTGATGCAATGTTAAGTATGAAGAACCAGGAAAACAATATATATGACTACAGTAATGTAAAAGGAGAGAATAACAGTCATTCATTTCAATTATGTGGTAAGATTATAATTACAAAATTTAACCCCAAAGAAAAGATATGAAAAAGTATCTCCCCCCTTTTCTCTTTTCACAGAAGTGAATGTCTATAGGCATGAAATTCTATAGACAGCAGATTTTTAAAAATATATTTCTTTGTTTTATTGAATTTTTTGAAATTGTCTCTTTTAAGGGAAGGAATTTGGAAGGAGGAGAGAGATGGACAAATTGAAAAACAGTGATATAAAAACAAAAGTTGTTAATAAAAATTTACTTTAAAATGAAAACAAATATTAAGCAAATAAACAAAAATTTATAGTGGACTCAATTAGAATTGTTTCACGATTTCCTCTAGTTCTGTGGCATACTCTCTAGAAATGGAGCATTCTGTTTCTCCTACCTCAACCATTGATTCTGAGGAAAAAAGGTCAATGAGAGAGGTAGTGTCATCAGTTCAGAATTAGGTTGAGTGAGTGATATTAGGAAGCAGAAATGAGAGAGGAAGAAATTTAAATTGTAAATTTGTTAATTGTATAGTCCCCAGTTTATTGGCACCCAAGGATTAAGAATCTCTAGGATGGATAACCTATAGAGGGAAAGGAGAATGCTAACCATTGAACTTTTTCTGGCAGAGGTTTCATCCTCAATAGTCACAGTTCTGCACTGGGAACTACCTACCCTAGATCAACAAAAATTTCTTACAAATTATGTTTCAGAAATCCACAGATAACTCTTTGAAAATTTATTTTCTTTTGGTACCTAATGTGACCAAATCAATGAACAAAATGTTTTATTTGTGAAAAAATTCTTCAAAATTTGTACTTTTGAAATACAACTCTCAAAAAGGATCATAGAATCATAGGATCAAAGATTTAGAGTTGGAAGGTACCTTAGAGGTCATCTAGACTACCCTTTCACTTGATAGATGAGGGAAGTAAGGCCCAGAGATGTTACTTTCCTGATATTGAACACATAATAAATGTAGAGCCAAGACTTAACCTAGGCTTTTGGAACAAAAATCACAGAATAACCAAGTTGGAAGAGATCTCAGAATTCACTGAATTAGAACCCATATTTGAATAAGAATTAATATCCCTGCCTAGTTCAAAGACTTATAATTAGGGACATTCTACTGTCCTTTAAGACAACTGATTACTCTTATTTTTTTCTTATATTAAGTCAAAACCTGCCTCTCCTATCTTTGCCTATAACTGCTAATTTCACACTCTGGGGACTTAGAGAATATGTCCAAAAGTTCTTCTAAATGATAAACCTTAAAAAAAGCTTGATTATTATTATCACATCCCTAATCCTCTGTTGCACCCCTCCCTCTACTTCTTTTAGTCAAGTTAAATATTCTTAGTTAGACTCTTCAATCATGTCTATGAACTTCAAGCCCTTCCCCATCCTGGTCACCCTCCTCCAGAATAATCCTCTGCTGAAAATCAACAGCTCCTGTCAGCTAAAGTTCTGTCACTTAAAATAGGATTTTTTTCTTTTAATTCAACTTCACTTAACCTCCAAACATTTTGGCCACCTCAATATAATCAATCCTTTCATTTTTTCTTATACATTATGTTTCAAGTCACTGAGCCAGAAACCCATGATAAATGGGCATCTCATGACTCCTTGACTTCATTTTTTTGTTGATAAACAATACAAGGATTTATATTTAATATGCCTAATATATTACCAAAAAGTACAATCATGTTAGGATACCTCCCTGATTTAGGAGAGGGAGTGGGAGGATGATAGGGAAAGAAAAAATGTGAAAACATTAGATATTGATGCAAGGTGTGTTATATTATTGTTAAGAAGCATATCTGTCTATCTTAAAATTGCAATTGTGAAGATAAATTTGTAAACTGAACTGCTTTCAATTTATGGAACAAAATTTATGGAATTTATGGAACAAAAATCAGATAAGTATTAGTTGCCCCTGACAACTATCTAGATGCAGCAATGCTTTAACTATTGGTTACTGTACAATCCAGTGTTGAGCTTTCTTCTTGCATCCTAAAACAAGTAATAGTGAGCAATCGTTAATAAAGTCTGATCCAGCTACAGAGATTGGAAAGAAGAAAATGGATTAACATAGCCCACATTTTGTGATTATGTTTCCCAGATCTGACCAAACTGCCTCTGTTACTTTGGATTTTGAGAAAAGGAGGTGGAGTGGGGGAGGAAAGAAAATGTGAAGAAAAGCATAACATAGGCATGATACAGTTTGGCTTGCTAGATTCAAAAATAGATAGGTAGAGAGAAAGCCTCCCAGAGACAGCAGAATTTTACTATTCTTCATTTAATCCTACCCTTACTCTACCCCCATTAGGTCTTGCATTTCTCCCTCCTGATATTCTTTCCTCCACTGAGGGACCTGAGTGCTCATAAATAGCTTTGTAATCTTTGAACAAGGTAGGAAAACCATATTATCCTGAAAACAAAGAGAACCTTTCTCTTCAAGGGAAGACTAAATGTGCCATGGAGATCAGTGTTACAGAATATGCTAGGAAACTAGTTAAGGATTAGGTCAAAAAGTGGCATAGGTATCACTTGAACTAGGTGGTGCAGTAGATAGATCTCCAAGTCTGTGATCAGAAAAAGTCTTCCTTATTCTGCAAATATGACCTCTGCTACTTACTAGTTTTTTGACCCTGGACAAGTCACTTAAACTTCTTTGCCTCAGTTTCCTCATCTGTAAAATGAACTGGAGGACTCCAGTATCTTTACCAAGGAAAGCCATGAAGGATAATGATGAGTGGGACACAACTGAATGACTACAATTGTCATTCTATCTGGATTTTGGTGGGTTTGTTTTGTACATAATTCTGATTACCTTTCTCCATTGTATTCTGATTTTGTATGATCTCTTTTCCCTTATCAAGATTTGTTTGCTTTGTGGGGGGGGGGGGGGGATAAAAACTCCCAACCTGTGATTTCTTTGGTAAAAGCAACCTCTCCACCAAAGAGGATCAGCAACTCCTCATGATTTATAGAAAAGTTGCCTGAGATCACAGTCAACATTTGCTAAAGTTAGGACTTAAGCCCAAGGTTTATCCTCTACTCACTGCACCAAACTGCCTATCTTTTTAAAAAGTAATAAACTCTTAAAAAGATGGTCTTGTAGTCAATAATCCTTCTTGACTTCTCTGCAGCTTAGACAACTCAATCACCATTATTCTCTTGATTTTCTCTTCTTTCTAGTTTTCATGTAATTGTTCTTTATTCTCCTCCTACCTTTCATTCACATTATGTCCACTAACCAAGGGAGATTATCCAAGGCTCTATACTGGGTCCTCTTTTGTTTTCCTTCTATTCCATTTAACTTGGTTATCTAATGGGATTAGTTCCCAAGGTTATTATATGCATAAGACTCCCAGTTCTACTTGTCCAGCCCTAACTTTCCTCCTGATTTCCAACTGTTGCATTTCTGTCCATTAAACATCTGACATTGAATGTCTCATAAACATCTAAAACTGAATATGTTCAAAATCAAACTTATTATTATCCCTATTACTGTTGAAAAGACTACCCGGGGGCAGTTAGGTGGCTTAGTGGATACAGCACCTGCCCTGGAGTCAGGAGTACCTGAGTTCAAATCCAGCCTCAGACACCTAATAATTACCTAGCTGTGTGGCCTTAAGCAAGCAACTTAACCCCATTTGCCTTGCAACCCCCCCTAAAAAAAAAAGACTACCCAGGCTCACAACCTAGATGTTATATTTGATTCCTCTTTCCTTCACCCATATATCCAATCAGTTGTTAGGTCCTGCTGTTTTTCTACTCCCCTTTCTCTCCTCTGATGCTTCCATCATCTTCATCACCTCATGTCTGAACTGTTGCTTGATGGTTGACCTCTCTGACTCAAATTTCTTCCCACTCTAATCTATCCTCCATTCAGCGCTCAATTGATCATCCTAAAATGTACATTTTCCCAATCAATCAATAAGCACTTATTGTCTACCATGTGCCAGGCACTATAAAGAAAAGTCAGATAGTCTCTTCTCTCAAGATCCTCACTTCCCTATTCATTAAATCTCAGAGACTCCTTTCCCTATTTTCTCCAGTAACAAACATGAAATAATCCTCTGACTTTTTAAAAATCATTTCATAACCAGATCCCTTTCTACCATTCCAGTCTTCTTACATCTTTCTCTCTACCTCGTATTCTGTACTTTAATGATATCAACCGTTTTACTGTGCTTCACACAAAATACTCCATCTCCTGACTATTTTCATCAGCTGACCCCCATTCCTGGATCATTTTCTATCTTCAACTCCTTATCTCATTTTCCTTGGCTACCTTCATGTCATATCTAAAGTCCTATCTTCTATTAAAAAAACCTTTCCCAGTCCTCAGTCTTAGTGTCTTCTTTTTGTCACTATATTATTTCATCCTGTGTATATCATATGTGTACATAGTCATTTGCATGTTGTCTTCCCCATTAGATTGTGAACTCCTTGAGGGAAGGGAGTGTCCTTTGTCTTTCTTTGTATCCTCCAGCACTTAGGACAGTAACTGGAACATAGTAGCTGCTTAATAAAATATGACTTCACAGACTTAGCTGATTGGAGTATGAAGATAAGGATCAGAAAGAAAAGGCATAGATGCTAGACTACAGTAATTAGTTAAGAATTAGTAACTGAATAAAAAACATTTTCTAAGAAATTAGGAATTAGGAAGCTTACTTAATAATTCAGAGAAATAAGGCAATTCAGAGATTAAAAGACTGCTTTCTTTTGTATCCAATGATCAGACAGGTTTAGGGAGCAATGAAAAGTGAAAGTTCTCATGTTCACTATATATTCGTTGAGTTTTTTTTAATTAAAAGTGTTTTTTTTCCAATTTTATGTAAAGATAGTTTTTAATATTCATTTTTGTAAGATTTTTGATTTTCATATTTTTCTCCTTCCTTCCCCATTATCCCCCCTCCTTGAGACAGCAAGTAATCTGATGTAGATATATATATATATTTGTACATATATAGATGTATATATGTATATATATATCTGTACATATATATGTATAATCATGTGCACATAATTCTAAATTAGTCATATTGGGAAAAAACACAATAAATAAAAATTGAAAAACAAATTTAAAAAAGTGGATATAGCATGTTTCCATCTGCAAGAGGACTCCACAGTTCTCTCTGGATGTGGATGGCATTTTCCATCACAAGTCTCTTGGTATTGTCTTAGATCACTATATTGCTGAGAAGAGCTATGTCTTTCATAGCTGACCATTACAGAAATGTTTATTTGACCATTTTCAGACTGAGAAAATAGCCCACAGGAGGGTTGATAGAGTTCCTCCTGAGGCCTAAGACAGGATCTTTGCAAAAGATAGCCTATCTTTTAATAATTATAATAATAATAACTAACATTTATATAGTACCTTCTATATGTTATCTTAATATTCCTCTTAAGCCTGGGAGGAAGTTACTATTATCTCATTTTTTAAATGAGGAAATAAGGCAGATTTGCTCAAGGTTAAGTGACTTGCCCAAGGTCACAAAGCTAGTAAGAATCTGAAGTTGGTGTTGAACTTGGGTCTTCTTACAACTCTAGGATCAGCATTCCATCTGCCTTTTATAGTCACTAGCTTCAGGGCTGCCATTAATGATCTTCCATATATAATCAGCAAAATTCTGAAGTTTGATCAAACAAGATAATCAAGAAGTCTAATGAAAAATGACATCTTCCAATCCAAAAATAAAGGGAGGGAAAAGTCAATGAGTAGACCATTGTCAATAAGAAAATAATCTAGGGGGCAGCTAGGTGGCCCTGGAGTCAGGAGGACCTAAGTTCAAATCTGGCCTCAGACACTTAATAATTGCCTAGTTGTGTGACCTTGGGCAAGTCACTTAACCCCATTGCCTGAAATTAAAAAAAATTTTAAATGACCTAAATTACTTCTGGAAAAACAAGTATAATATGGTCAAAAATACACTGGCGATGCTCTATATCTGGAAACAGTATAGAGAGTTCATTATGAGAAAGTTCCAGGATAGTCCAGAAACCTCAGGACAGGGACATTGAAAACTTTGGGAAGTGTCAACAAGATAAGTGGACAGTAACCAAAACAATCAACTAACAGTGGTACCACAGAAATTTTATCAGGACATCCAAGGTCCAAGGATTCTAATAACCTTAACACTCAATCCTAAGATTACAAAGAAGACCCTAAAGTTCAAGATCTCTGAACCTCAAAAGACTTAGGAGAACCTAACCTTGAAAGGTGGAAACTAGAGAATCCAGAGCAAGAATAAGCAGGGCTAACCAATTCACCCAAAAAATATACAGGGGGGCCCTGGCCCTTTTTGAAAGCCCCAATTCAGGAATTAAAACTGGAGAGATGTATAAATCAAAGAATATATCAGTGTAAGAAAAATTGCAAATAAACCTCCTTAATAACTGCAGAAACTCAAAAAATAGATTTTACACAAGGAATACATTAATTCCTTGAAGAAATGAAGCAAGAGATAAAAAATTAATAAATACAACCTTTGGAGAAAAGAATTCAAGAAGAATAAGTATCTCAAAAAAGAAAGTGGCAAACTTTACTCAAGAAATGAAGTCCCTGAAAATAAAATAAATTAAATTGAATCATTAATTTCATGAGAAAGCAAGAAAAAATCAAAAGAATAAAAAAAAGATTTAAACTCTCAAATACCAATAATAATAATAGCTAAGGTTGCCAGATAGATGTCCAACTAAAGACTTCAGAGAGAATAGAAAATTAGCAGCAACAGAAACAGAAGTAGACACCACCATCAAGGTATATGCAATAAGGAAGGATTATAAGGGCAACAGAGTTTGCCTGGGGATCATGATCTCCAAGAGCAGACTGATTTCACAAAGGAATATCAAAACTCAACTGAGGAGAGGGTGAGCTTTTAAAGGGGCAGAAAGTTGAGGCAATTAGGGATAGTAATGGAAGGACTATATAGATGAGGGGCTGCAGCTCAAAGATTTAATCCTTTAAGGTTAAGGCAGGCATCCATTGTTTTGTTGATAGGGGGTTATCTTGGGAGGGAAGGGAATTTACCCAGTCCTTACAAGAATGGGGCAAAGTACTATTCTAAAGTTCTCTGATCTCATCTCTATAGCCTGGACCTTGGGATGGAGGTAAGGGTGTATGAGAGAGTCAATAGCCTTGAGCAATAGAATAGAAGTCTGTGCCAGTCCAGAACAGATTAATTACAGAAAATATTTCTCTGTCTGATATTTCTTTTACTAAATTAATTTATAAAGCATTATAAGATTAGAAAAACACTATTCCTGTTTTACAATTGGAGAAACTGAGACAGATGGAGCTTAAATGAATTCCCCAAGTTTTGGGCTGCTTGTACAAATATATTTATAGCAACTATTTTTTGTGGTGGCAAATAATTGGAAATTGAGGGGATGACCATCAGTTGAGGAATAGCTGAAAATGTTGTGGTATATGAATGCAATGGAATACTATTTTGCTATAAGAAATGATGAAGAGGCAGATTTCAGAAAAACTTGTAGATACTTACAAGAACTGATGCTGAGTGAAGTGAGCAAAACCAGAACACTGTTCATAGCAACAGCAATAATATGTGTGAAAGGTCAAAAGGCCAGTCCACCATTCCTTCCTTCGATAAACAGCTTTACACTCACTTCCATTTATAGCACTATCTTTCTTTTTACCAAGAGTTCACCTTTTGATCTTTCAGTGTGATAATCAACTATGATAGACATCTCCTCTCAGCAATACAATGATGGAAAATGCCTCCCACACTCAGAGAAAGAACTATGGAGTCTGGATACAGATTGAAGCACACTATTTTTACTTTTTTAAATTTTTTTTCTTTCTCTTGGTTCTAGTCTTTTGTCTTCCATCACAATATAACTAATAAATATATTGAACATGATTTTACATGTATGGCCTATATCATATTGCTTGCTGTCTTGGGGAGGAGGGAGGGAGGGAAGGAAGCAAAGGAGAAAAAGTTGGAACTCAAAATCTCATAAAAATGAATATTAAGAACTATATGTGTAATTGGAAATAATAAAATACTATTTTTTAAAAAAGGTAAATGAGTAAGGTTGGATTTGAACTTAAATTTCCTGATTCCAGGTCCAGGATTCTAGCTACTATGCCAGCTAGCTAACAAAAACAGTGAATGTGAAAACAATCACAAAAGGGAAAGTTCTTGGAATAGCCCAAATGTAGAGCTCTCATATAAAAAAAAATTTCAGTTATCTAGAAAAAAGCAACTCAGGTACAAAGGATCCATAGTCAAAAACTCACAAAACCTGACAGCTTCTAATAAAAACCAGAGAAGATCTTAGAATACTTAATTCTAAAAGTCAAAAAAAATGAAGAGAACTTTAAAGAATTTCTAAAAGACCAGGAAAACTTTGACATGCAAAAGCAAGAGTACAGAGAAACCTAGAAAGTGTGAAACATAAATTTTCTTAAGCTAAATGAAATAATGAAAAGTTAGTTTATCCATGATGTTTCATTATCTGAGACCCCAACCCATGGATGAATGACATCATTAAAGGTATGAACTTAATACAAAGTTTTTGAGGCATATTTATACAGAAAGTATAAAGAGTCATATAATTAAGTTAGGCAACCAATGAGATTTCATATAGATGACATTATTCTATTTTATGCTCCTCTCATATGTTATGATATTTGCTTCAAATTTCTATTGATAAGAATCCCACTTAGCCTGGAGAGGGAATGTTTACAAGCAAATATAAGATTTCTCTTCTCATCCAGGATGTCCCTTACCTTGTGATTTATTGACCCAAGTAAAGGAATTTATTGTTGATATTATTAAGCCAACCAGGTAGTATTGACACAGACCAAGTCAACATTGAAATGGAGAAGAGCAAGTCTTCACATGGAAGACTGACATTTTTACACACATAGACAATATTCAGATTCATAAATCTTATTTAGAGACTAGTTTTTGATCAGAAATATAAGATTTAGATACTTAATTTTCACAAAAGGCAAGCTTATTTGCACGATTAGAAAGAATTCTTTCATGTTTTTAGCACTAACATCCTAATATACGAAGAAACAAGTGTACATTAAGAAATTTAATGTTTTCAAAATATGTTGAGAGAAATAAATTAGGAAAACAAAGAATGTGGAAATAGAATATCATCCCTACCACCACCACCATCCCCCAAAGACCTGAACCGGTAAATAACAAGGAAGAATAAAATTAGGAATATTTGGGTTAAAGGAGGGAAGAAAAGATGAAGGAGTACATATGAGAAGAACCTTACTCTTATCCAAAAAGGACAAAGGAAAGGGTAACATTCAAGCATATGTATACAGAGTGTGAATTAGAAATACATAAAAATCAATAGGGAAATAGAAGGGGTTAGGGGGAGAGTAGTATTAGAAGGCAGAATAATACTGAGAAGCAATCAAAAGAAAACAAAATTCCTGATTCTGAAAGGAGCTTAAAAAGAGGAGAAAAATCATAAAAAAAAACTAGAATCTATAAGGGAAAGCTGAGAGAACTTCTTAGACAGCTTGGGAATGACTGAACAAACTGTGGTATATGAATGTAATAGAATAACCTTGTGTTGCAAGAAATGACTGAAGAAGTTTTCAGCGAATCCTGAGTAGTATAAATTGATGCAAAGTGAAGTGACCAGGACAACTACATAGTAAAATAAAAACAGCCTTGAAAGACAAGAAATCTGATGAAATGACTAAATTTACTTCCAGAGGACCTGACAGAAAGATAATAGATGCGAGATACTGAAATACATTTGGGGGCAAGGCTTTCTTTTGCTTAACAATGCTAATTTTTCCCAAGGATTTCCCTCCTTTTTTCTCTTAATTAAGTGTGGGAGGGAAGAGCAAGGAATGGGGAGGATAGATTAGAATCACGCCCCCCCCCCAAAGAGAGAGTCATTGACATTCCTTTAACTGTGGGGGCAGAGGGAGCTTGCTTTGTGCTGAAATCACCTAAAATGGAAACAACCACTTGAAAAACACCAGGTGTCTGCTCCAGGAAAAAGACATCTTACATTTTTCTGTATTTTTCCTTCAGTTTCTGCATAACCAGAGCAGGTTGTGTCTTTAAAACTGCCAAACTTGAACAGTCTCTTTTTCACTAAATCTAGAATGCAAAAATTCACATACAGTTCACTCCCAGGGGTGCAGTGCAATGGGGTGGAGGATACCATGAACTGAATCAGAAAGGAGGGATACCTCTCAACCCCCTCCTGTTTTAGGTCCTGTGGCTTGACATTTTCTATTTTTGTTCAGTTTTGTTTATTCTCAATTTTAGATGAAGGTAGTAAACCCTACAAAATGGAGAGTTCTAGGAAAATTAACCTTGGAGCCAAGATTCTAGGTGGGATAAGGCAGCCCAGCAGAGAAACCATAAGAAGTTAGGGTACCTGGGACTTGAGAGTTTTGGACTTAAACTTGTAAATTTTTTTCACCCATATTCATGAAACAGTGCAGTAAGGCATGAAGGACCTAGAATTCACATATAAGATGAAGATGTACTGATAATGATGTCACACGTTTTTGAAGTTAAAGATTAATCTCAGCTGTAAATTAACAGATAACTCTTAATAAGTTGCCTAAGCCCTAGAAAAAAGTTATCTCCTACCCATAGTTCCATAGCTAGTAACCAAAGGAAATAAAATTTGAACTCAATCCTGATTCTCAATCTAGTATCCTCTCTACTCTCCCAAGCTGTCTTATAAGGAATAAGTATTTATTTATAAAAATATGTTGGGTGGGATGATGATAAATATACACAATTAATATTTGTTCAGTCTCTGAAATGGAAGTCTCTTAGCACCTCCTAATGACTGAATTATTGAACACTATGTGGCCTCAGACCTGTCCCTTGATCTATCTGTGCTTCAGTATTCCTAAAATGAATATTTTGAGGGCTTTGTCCTTTCTGGTGGAAGTGTTCTGTGGTACAAAGTTGCTAATTAAGAGAATAAATAATATAGAGACTTCCCAGCTTATGATTCTAGTGAACTACAAATCTGGGTTCAATTGACACTTGGTAAAATTCTTGGGTAAAATTATGTCCTTTGGTTATATATCTATTTCCTTTTTATGTCTCATTTGAATTTAAAAAACCCACATTGGAGTTTTATATAAAAATCAGATTTTTCTATTTTATTTAATCCCTCTGGTGGAAATTCTCTAGCAGTAATGAATTTGGCTAGTCTTCAAAGAAAATGTATGGTTTTAACATTGTCAGTGTTCTTTAAGGACAATTCTTTTCCTTCTTGAGAATGCCATAGAAGTAAATCATTTCTAACAATCATAAATAGGTCCCTTCTCTGAAAGTACAATTTATATTTAAATCATTACATAAATGTTAGGAATTAATAGGAGGATGATGACAGTGATGAAAATGATGATGATAATGATGATTTAAGGCAGCATAGTGAAGTGGCTAGAAAGGCTGTCAACAAGGCCTGGGTTCGAGTGTTTTATCTAGAACATAATATGACCAAGTAATTTAAATTCTTAAATTCTTAGTGTTTCATTTATTCATTCATTATTCAACTTGAAGATTTTAAATGACAGATAAATTGTCATATATACATACATATATTTGTATATACATATGCATTATAAATATGAATATACATTTATAAATCTAAATATATTATATATAATACATGAGAGGCAAAATGACACATTGGATCAAGAGTGGGCCTTGGAGCCCAGAAGATTCATGTCCTTCCTCTGATATAGACCAATTCACTGAGTTTCTAAAAACACTCGTCAATCCTCTCACATTTTAAATGTTAGGGAAAGTGCTGAGTTTCATCAGTAGAAGGAATTTCCTTATCCAAGAGTTTCCTTTTAAACCCTTTAATCAATGAAATAAAAAATCTAGTTCCTTATACTCTATATATACATCAAATATACCTATATACTTTATATATATTTATACATTTTAACATATATGTACACACATATACATATACATTGTATAATATACTGAATTTTACAATATATGAGATGTTGGAGCCATTGTTAAAATTTTACTAAAAGACCAAGCTCTCGAGATACTTATGTCCTTGATTCCATTCTCTTCCTTTGGCCTTTGGAACTTGCTTTATTCACCTTCTCTCCTTAACCACTGGCCCTTTCCTGCTACCTATAAACATTTCCAGATCTTTGAGGCAAAAATAAATATTCATATCCTCTTTCCATTTATCCTTTCAATTGTCTTCCTTCTCTATCCTTCTGTCCCAATGAATAGAATCTAAAATGCAAATGAACTAAAGACCCTCCAAAAAGCATTGATTGTCCCTGTAAGCTTCACCATGGGAGAAAGGATTCTTGACTAGGGTCAAAAAATTCAATTTCTCCTCTATCTCTAGTGTTTTCTGGAAGTTCCAGGCATTTTTGCACAACTAGAAAAGACAAGGGGAAAAAGATGTAAGTATTTATTCAGAGTCCCAGACAGACTCATAAGACTCATAAGTAACATGGAAAGAGAGAAGGCTATTGCACCTTGAAAGATAGAAGAAGTAAATGTCTTAAAATTATCTTCATTCAGGTAGGACTAAAACCAAGAACCTTATATAGGAAAGGGTAAGTCAGAATAGTTTTCTAACTATTTGAGTGTGCCAGAGTAAGTCAGAATAGTTTTCTAACTATTTGAGTGTGTCAAAGGAAGAAAAACTACTGGGCTATTTAAGAATACAGCTAAAGATTAAACCAAGCCATGATGTCCAGCTTCAGAGAAGAGTCTCAATGATGGTAGTTTAAGACTGAATAGCAGTAGAATGAAGCAAAGAAAGGTGAAACATGCTAGCAGAGAGTAGAGTATCAGTAGATTGCAATTTTAGCAGCAAAGGAACTAACTGGAAAGCTTCCCAAATTCAATGAATGTAGATATAGTGAAAAACAGTGAAATCTATTGTATAAAATGCTAGATAAGTAGTGAGAAGATCTGAATTCATATGTCAACTTTAGCACTTTCTGGCTATGTAACAATGGGAAAATCATTTCATCTCTGTGCCTCAGATCCCTCAACTGTAAATTGAACAATCTGGACTAGATGACCTCTGTGCTCTCATCCATCTTTAAACCTATGCTCAAATAATCCAGTTGTCTTGACTTCTGTCTTGCCACTGGACTTAACTGGGAGAGTGAGAACTAATGACTTTTTGCAACTCAACCTCACTTAAATCTAATTCACACACAAGGCAAGACATCACCCTTATAATATTATTGGTCTTCTGCCAAAAAAAGAACCATCAGCAACAAAAACAACAATTCATGATCCTAATGAATTAGAGCTGAAATTCATCAGACTCTAAACTATGCCAGTGAGCTACAAGAGTAAAAGTCAAGCAGAGATTGCAGGAATTTCCAGGTGTAGTATGAACAAATTTTAGTGCAAAAGTCATTCTGAACAGACTGGGAGGGCTAAGAGTAAGTTTATCATTTAATTTTTCCCTATCAATAATTATTTATTATTTAATATTAATAAATTTCTCCATTAAATTCTTTACTATTTAATTTAGGGTCTCTAGGTACATTGGTAAAGATGCATTAATGGGGATTCAAGTCACATATTTGTCTCCACATTGAACCCTCTTGCAGAAGTGATAATGTTGGTGGCATAGGATGATACCTCTAGAGAGAAAGCTACCAAAAAGAAAAAAAAATTGTTCATAATAAAATTGAATCACCAGGCTTTAAGAACTAGAATGAAACAAATAAATTTTGAAGATTAAAAATTATTGCCCTGGTACTTGGGAAGAATCCCAATCCCAAATCCTTGGATTTGCTGATTTGCAGTTTTAAATGACTAAGAAGGTGACAATTTACTGGACCACAAATGTTAATTTACTAATCAAACTAAATACCCTTTAAATGTAAAAACTAAAGAACACCAAGAACTGTCTCCAAACAATAATAACAGAAAAGACTTTGATGTATATTTACATGTCATGTCATTTCAACAAACATTTTTGGAGGCCATTCAATATTCAAGATCCTGTACTTTTTGCATTGTGTCCAATTCCAGAAACTTGATCAAAGCAATTTAATCGACAAATCAAAATGACTTTCACTAATGAAATATCCAACCATCATTTTACTAGACTATATTACCTATAGAAGTGTATTTACCGAAGCATTTAAGAAATGAATATTAAAAGCAGAAAAGTAGGTCAATGCCACATTTCAGAATCCAGCCCCAGGGTCACAATCCAAGGACAGGATAAATATGGAAGTATAAACTACCACCACATTCGCTATCCAAAAAGTAGCTAGAATTAATTCCATTTTCACCAACACAAAAGGAAGACCCTGAGGAGTTTTATTTTTTTCTCTCTTGTCATAAGTCAACTAATCTGCCAGTGGAAAAAATGACCTCCATTGTCCTGTTTAATGAAGGTACTACATTTCACAGTTCAGAGTCCTGCATTTAGACAGTGATATTTTTTTGGAGAATAGTAGTTCTCCAAACTTTGCCTTCGAACACATGGATTGCTTTCTCTGCATACACATACTCATACTTTTTTTCTCATGAAAATAATTGTCATCACTGTCATCATTGCTACCAAAAAAATTACAGAAGTTATCCTGTAGTATCCTAAACTCTAAATGTAGATTATATAAGGAAACAATGAAAGAAACAGTGAAGATCACTGCAGACTGTAAAATTTCAACCGCTACTAAATTAGGTAAGACTTAAGTAGTAGCTAGAATTAAGTGTAAGTCATTCTATTCTACCAAATCTTCTTGTGGCTGCCTTGCAAGGGTCACTAAATACTAAACATCTAAGCTTGAGAAGAGAGAAGCAAAAATGATAAAAGGGAAAAAAGTTTTCATTTTTTTACTATAGAAGGAATTTTTAACACTAACTATTTTATGAATCCTTCATGTAAAGGAAAAAATGGTAGACAGGGCTTCCTTCCAGGGACATGAAGTGGCAGAATACTGGCAGCAAGATCAGTGGTAACACTGGTGGTTACCCTCCTCAAATGCCTCTAGGAAGATTGGATAAGGGAAAGTAAAAGAAATATAAGACCATTTTTTTCAATTTATTTGTTTGTTTTGGAAGCTTGTGCAGGCGATGGATATGAGGAAAAGTCAGATAAGTTGTAGGAAATGTTAAGGAGTTAGTTGTGTTTAGCATCTTGCCCTGCCTTACTTAAGATAGGTGTGATTGATATCTAAGTATGCTCTTTTATTGTCAGAGATTGTATCTGTCTGATCTAATCCTACTTCTCATAAAAATCAGTGATTAACCAAGTACTTTGAAGCTCCTTGTGGCATTTTCTTCATGGCTTGAGAGCACAGAGCAACTCTGGGAACCACATGGGGTGACATTTCCTAATATAGAACTGGAATCCCATCAGCATTCTCTTCCCGACCCTACCCTCAATCCATTGTTAAAGAGTTGAGGGTTTTTCTCTCTCTAACTGGGGGGCTAATCACAAGTTATTCATTTCTGATAAACTACACTTCCAAGGACAGAATTACTACAGACTTGGACATTTCAAAGTCTTATCAAACCACAAGCATAAGCTGTAACAGCAACAAATTTTACATATACAGAAGCTTGTTGTCCTTCATGACCTCTCAGAAAAGAAATCATCATATTATTACTATAGACCTTTACATGTCCTCAAGAATTTAACTAATAAACTATTCTAGAATCTATTCCATATCACAGACTAAACTGTTGCCTACAATCACCTGGAGGAACATAGACTCATAAAAATTAATAATAATAATTGAGAGCACCCTCCCAATTTCTTTTAATCCCCATACTACCTGGGGGGGGGAGGTCTTTTGAAGTGCAAAGACCTAGCAGAGGAAACTAAAACCATGTGGAAAGAGTATATATATACACATATATATGTATATATATATTATATATATATATATATATATATATATATATATATATATATATATATATATCATCCTTATTGTCTTGGGCTATTAGAGTTGAATTGAGAATTCTTTCAGTTGTCATATAGAATATCTAATTAGAAAAAATATCTAATATTTTTATGTTCATATAGTACCATCTTAGAGACCTAGAAAGTTTCTCAGAACACTGAGAAATGACTTGCCAAGAGTCACACAATCACCAAGCAGCAAGGTGGGACTTGAAAATAGGTTCTCTATGCACTAGACCATGGGTCACCAAACTATGGCCAGTGAACCAAATTTGAGTCTATTCCCTATTTTTATATGGCTTACAAACTAAGAAATGAATAGAGCACTGGACTTGGGATCAGGAGACCTGAGTTCAAATCCAGTCTGAAACAGTATGTCCCTAGGCAAGTGACAAATAAGCAGTAAAATGATATGGCAAACCATTCCAGTATCTGCCAAAAAAAATTGAAATGGGCTCATGAAGAATCAGATACAACTGAAATAACTGAAAAACAACAACTAAACTAAGAAGAGATTTTTGATATATAGAAATACTAATTTAATAATGTAGCAATAATAACTTCAATTTATTATTTAATAATAATTATTTTAATAATAGGGCCCCTAGTTCATCAACCTTCATTAAAAGAGACCACAATAGCAGGAGAGCAAATTGTCCTCAGACTATTTTTATCCAAATCCCATTGAAAAAGCTGAGATTAATGACATGATTATGATAATAATAGTGGTAACCCTAGCAGCTCAGAAAGCATTTCAAGTTTATCTTGGATTTATTTAGGTAGTTATTTTTATTATCCCAAAATTTTAAAATGGAGAAGTTGAGGATCTATGAAATAAATACATCCAAGATAACTAGATAGATAGCTAGACAGATAATAGACAGACAGATAGATAATAGACAGAAAGATGATAAATAGATGGATGATAGGTAATAGATACATAGTCAGACAGATAAAGAGACGGAAAAAGAATATTTATATTACAGACATTCTGCTAGGTCCTAGGGAACATTCAAAAAAGCAAGCTAAAGAGTACATACCCTCAAAGTGCTTACCTTCTAATGGGAAAGAAGACTTAATAAAGAACTGTGGGGAACTGGGGTGGGGGGGGGGGAAGGTAAGTAACATTTGACAGATGGCTCATAAATGTTGTGGATGCCTGGTTCCTGTCAGGATAAAGTAAAATCTCAACATTTAAGGGTCAGAGTCCAAGGTTGCTATTGTTGGGGTGGGGGTGGGGCAGGTGGGGGGGAGAGGGATGAGGGAGGAAGAGAGGAAGACAAGGCAGCATGGTATGAAAATGGTTTTGATTCTATGAGAGAAGATGAAAGTTCACATATCAAAGCCCAGGAGAGTTCAAGGAGAGTTCTAGTTTGAGGTAGGGGTGTTGGGTTGGGGGTGAGGATGATAATGAGAGTATACAGTCAGCATGATAAGGAAATAACTGGTTAAATTACATTTACAGAGTCAATCAAGGTCTGAGGCGGAAAATGAACCCCACTCAAAGGAAGAACTTTGCATCAGGAAATACTATTTACAGCTAGGGAATTGTGGGGGAATAGAAGACTGTAACCTTTTCTTTTTCTGAAGAAAGTAAATTAAGCACAAGAAGGGCTTTGTGCACCATTCATAGACTTTCTGCCCCTTTCTCCTGTCCTTAGGCAAATCTATTTTTCACTGAGATAAAAATGACAATTAAAAATTAACTAAGCCACCTGGAGATCTTGTGTTCATGTGTCTTCCTGACAGAAATAGGAAAAGCAGAGCTCATCTGGGAAGAGAAAGTGGAGCTCGTTAGAGGCTGGGCTTGCCTCACTTTGAAGGGAAAATTACCACTCATTTCAAGTCTGTGTAATCCAAGTCAAGAGCCCTCCAACAAACCTGGAAAGCATTCATTTATTTCCTTTCTCAAGCTGTACCTTGACAATGAACTTTTGTTTTTGCTGTACACCAAATTGAGGGGCCTTGTTTTAATTACTGCAGTCATTTTTTTTTAATTTTGTGAAAAGGGACTATATCTATATTCCAAAGCTGAAAAGCAGATGGTTTAACTTTCTCTGGATTTCATTTGCAAGCTCCCTTTCCTTCAACTGTCAAATGCTATTCTACTGCCTGAGGAATCTTTTCTAAGCATTTTTGTCACTCACCTAGATTTATTAGTTAGTTTCATGAGACAGTTGATTCTTCTCCACAATGTAGAGAATTTTAATATATTAATATACAATATGGAGAAGACTGTCTTTATGTGAAAAATGAGACCATTTTTCTTTATCCACAGGACTCCTAATGCTTTAGATTCTTAAAAATTATTTCCAGGAACCTCTGGCCACTTCTTTGCAGAGATATAGTATTATGGATGTATGTAATATTAGACCTTTTCAATATTTTAGTTTTGCTGACTGTTTCCCCCCCTTTCTTTTTTATAAGACAAGAGTTCCTAAAAGTCAAGGATTGTGGGGAGGGACATTTATTGAGAAATATAGGTGATTTAAAAATGAGAGACATGTATATATATATATATATATAGTTTTATTTATTTATATATTATGAAGAATTATATATTGTTTGTTTATTTGCTTTGATATTCCAAGTACAAGCACAATCTTATGAGATTCTAGAGCTGAAGAATCCTTGGAAATAGTCTAGTCACACTCTTATTGCACAAAAAAGAAACACTGAAGCCCAAGTAGGGGGCTTATTCAAGGATACACAGTTCTTAAAAAACAGTCCAGATTTGAACTCGTCTTCTAACTTAAGAAATTCAGCTCTCTTTCCATTATGATGTTCCCCTCCTGCACTTGAAACACATTTTAAAATTTAAGATGCCATGGTCATTTTCAAGGCAAAGCTATTATTTTCATGTCTCTTGCCTCCAAAGCAGATTATGAAATGAAAGTCCATCTGTAAAAGCAAACGCATTTGTTTTCAGGAGAGAATGATCATCGGTCCCTGAACAGGTACTTATGCAGCTAATGACCTGAAGTCAGAAGTATAATTAAAGCCTTTCACTCTAGGGATACAAGCTAATATCTTTTTCTGTCTCTTCATTTATGTTCTACTCATTAAAAACTTACAGACCATTGATTATTAATAATTGTGGGATACAAATGTGATGATGTATAGTTGGTTTAATATATTACTTCCCTCATGAAAGGTTTCCAATACAAGGGTGACAAAGTGTACTACTTTCGTAACCATGGAGTTCCTGTCAATAAAGAGTCAGGCAGAGAGAAAGTCATTTTAAAGTTAGTTCAGATATTTTTCATTTGTATTTCATATTCAGACCCCTGACACATGGTACCAGATAAATAATGAAAATGAACTAGATTTGTCAACAACAAAATACTGTAAGTCCACAAATAATCATACTGCAAAAGTGGGATGGTAGTTTTGGGTCTGGAGTTGAAGAAACTCACTTTTAATCCTAGTTCTACCATTTACTATCTTGCATATAGGATCTTGAACAGTCACTTAATCTCTCTGGACCTCTGTTTACTCATCTGTAAAATGAGAAAATTAGACTAGCTGACCTCTAAAGTTCCCTCTAGCTCTAAACCCATGATATATGTTAAAGGGTCTGATTTGATTGTGTGTGTGTGTGTGTGTGTGTGTGTGTGTATTTCTAATGCCTAACAGTATCTGGCACATGGTAGGGGCTTCAAAAAATGCATGTTGAATGATTACTTGATTGATTATTGACTATAGAACTACATTAGAGGGCATGAAAAAGGTTTCCTAAATTACCTATAGACTTTATGACGATATGTCCCTAGGGCATAGGAACTTAATCTCAAAATAATCTCTAGAGAAGAATCAAATGACTTACAGGATCTGAAGCTGAATGAAGGGAGTAGAGCCAAGAGAACAATTTATACATCAACAATATAGATGAATGACTTTGATGGAAACAACCCCTCTCGACAGTCCAGAGAGCTAGGACAACCATATTTAACAAATTATAGACTATACTATCCCCAACCAGAGGGAAAAAAAAAAACAGAACAAAACACATAAAAAAACACCCCTACCAAATCTGATGAACACTTTATAAAAATTATATTTTATGTATCTCTTTCCCTTAATCCTTATTCCTCATGCCAAAGAATTACTAATTTGTAAATATGTTTAACAAAATATGCATGTAAAATGCTAACCTGACCATTCCCAACTGAGGGGAGGGGGGTGGGAAGGTAGGATGGAAGGAAACTTTGTAACTTGGAAATATACATGTACAAATGGATGAAAATAAATAAAATAAAATAAAACAATCTCAGATTAGTGGTTTTCAGGTATGCATCATTATGATAATTTGAGGGGGACATGTATACAACATGTATACACACACACATGCACACACACACACACACACACACACATAAAGACATCAATAGTTATCTGCTCCCAGTGATTCCTTCATACTAATCAGTCAAATGTTGGCATGCATGATTATACATGGAAAATAGCCAGTAAAGGGAAACTCCTTTGGATAACCATATAAAACACAAGTACCTTTCTCTAATATCTAATTCTTAAAAGTTTTTCTGCTAATATTGCCCAAAGACATGGATAGGGACAGCTTATATAGATATTTTTTCTAGTCCTTAAATATCTTAGCTAAACATTAACCCTACATAATAAAATGGCAGAAAAATCCTTTGCTACAGTTCACTGGTACCCTACACCCCTCCAGTTTCCCCCTAGCTGTTATGTGAATAAAGGAAATAGCTCTTTTGCAGCTCACTTCTCCTTTATCCAAGAGCAGGGTAAAGAATAGACACAACAGAGACAAAAATAAGAGCAGAATACTGTGTTCATGAGCAGGAATTTGTTTTGCTTTACTATTACATATGTACAATAGACCTGTTTTCTTTGTGCTCTTTCAATGGAAGTGGTAGAAAGGGAGAGATAAGACAGAGAATTCAGACCTGAAAATAAGATAAATATAAAGTTTCATTATTATAACTTTATCTTGAATTTTACACAATTTTATGTTTTTTTTAAAGCACCATGTATATTCCCCATCAGGTATATTCAGTATTGTGCATCTTCCAAGGATTTCACTGAATCAAACAAATGTTAGACTTTATTTTATAATTTTAATGCCAGGGTAATATCACTCTGATTATAAACCTGTTTAATCCTGTCTCCAAAATACTTAGCAAAACCCAGTGTTGATTAGCAAAG
This sequence comes from Macrotis lagotis, assembly GCF_037893015.1. Taxonomy (NCBI): domain Eukaryota; kingdom Metazoa; phylum Chordata; class Mammalia; order Peramelemorphia; family Peramelidae; genus Macrotis; species Macrotis lagotis. The sequence continues at coordinate 257,244,534 of NC_133658.1, read as the reverse complement.
TGTTGATTAGCAAAGTAGTTAATTTTGGCAGAGCTGTGCTCTTTTAGCTGTGATGGAACCCATTTTTGTTAGTGGTGGCAGAGAAGTGAAAGGGAACCCATTTTTGTTAATGGTGACAGAGAAGTGAAAGGGAAAGGTGTCACACTATAAGAAATGAGTCATGTGTCTTATAGGACTATGTCTGGTGACCAACATGTCCAGCAGATGACATTTGCCTTGTTATAGCTTCTCAAGACATTTTCTATTTCTGCTGGAATCTTCCTTTGATTATAAGTTGTTTGCTACCATCTATGGAACCATTTATATCTAGTTCAGTTAATAAAAATGCCAGGAAATGTTTATTCTGTTAACATATATCTGTGAAGTTGATGAAAAAGTTTTCTTTATTCTTATCCTAACAGCCTGTGTAGATTTCATAACAAATTTCTTTTTTCCTCTAGCAACCAATATCTGAATTCTTTTCCCATTCTATGTTGAGTAATCAATCTAACAATTTATTATATGTCTAGTTTCTTTCTCATCTGTTCATGCATGGCCAGTCTGATTGCTGATGAAAATTCCATCATCCTTTTTGCTGTCTTCATATTCTAGTGTTTTATCCTCATCTGGGAAGTTGACATTCTTCCTTTCCTTCTTTTTTATTGCATGATATCAAAGCCATCTGATTCTGTTGGTTCTTACACATCATTTTTAATCTTTATGTCTTTTACACCTCCTTCAGTTCATCAATATCAAATATATTTTCTTCTGATTGAAAAAGTTTAAGTCATCCAGATCATCAAAAGCATCCATCTCCTTAATCAGTTTTTATACCACTGTTCTCTATTGGTTCTGGTTCAGTTTTCTTTTATTTCCAAGGGTTGTATTTCCTTTGTGTATCTCTTTCATCCATCATAAAAAGGTCAGTTCCTTCTCCTTCTTCCTCTTCTTTTCCTCTCCCTCTTCCTCTTTCTATGGTTATTTGACATGACCTGCTATTAATTCAACTTAATTAAATACTTATTAAATACTAGACAAAAAAATTAAGGTTTGTTTGGCATGACTTATTCTTAATATAGTAATTCTGGTTATTTGTACCTCCTATTTCCTTTAATAGATATTCACAAACTATTCATTTAATAATACATTTTAGAATTTTGACAGGATTCAGAGTCAAGTTCACTGATGTATAGCTTCCAACGTCCATTTTCTTACCTTTTTGTAAAGACAGGATATTTACCTATCTCCAATTCTGAGTTACAAGACCAGAAATCACATCGGTCAATTCAGTAGACCATCTATAATACTGGTGATAAACCCATTGAAGATGATTTGAAAAACCATTCAATGCTCTCTTAGTGCTACCTATTTATTCTTATTATATGTCTATTTTTCATTCTTTTCTACCCTAACTATTCCAACATTCACATTCACATCTTTATCACACACATATAGACACACACACACACACACACACACACACACACACACACACACACAGAAGAATTTTATTCTGAACTTCTATATTTCTGACACTATTCTTACAGGATTTTGCTATTCTTTTGTCTTCATCATCCATTACTTAACCTTGTTTCTAGATATGTACTTGTCTTTTTAAAAAAATCAAAATAGGTTGATGAGTTCCCTTTACATTCACATGTATATCTCTTTGACAAATTCCCCTTTTCCTCCATGTTGAAATTCTATCTCTATATCTGTCTTGGGAATCTCATTCTTGAGAATTCTTCTTCCCTTATGAATTGATTTCTATAGTAAAATTTTCTTTCATAGCTTCTTATTCCTTCTTCCTCTGAACCTTTGAAACCTCCCTTCCCCATTTCTGTAGTTCAAGTCAGATGATGACCATTTTTCCTCCCCTTTCCTATTAGAAATTATAAGATGATAATTCTTGCCAAGTCTATTATCATTTTCACTCCAGAAATCACTTTTTCTTTATTGATTGCTTTCTCTTCTTTCTGAAGAATGAAAAATGAAATTACAATTAATCCAAATCAAGATACTACTAGCTGCTCTATATCTGACAAAAAAGAGGGCTCCAGCTGATTCATGGAGAATCAAAGCCTCCTTTTAATATCATATCATTCTTCTATGCCAGGTTTGTGTTTTGTTTCTCAAACCCTCATCTATTCCCTCTCCTTCACGAAGATGCTCCAAAGTATATTTGGATAACAATATTCCTTACATCTCTTTTTCCATTGAGTTCTACCTAAATATTCTCTACTAAACTTCCCTCCTTCTAGTTTCTTATGTAAGATTTCCCTCACATAAGTATATCTTCTTAAAATGTAATGTTATTATACATTTCTTTTAAGTGGTACTTTTTGAATATACCTATCAATAACTATATTGCTGTCAAAAATATCATCTTACATAACTATGACATCAAATCTGCTTTTTTGATTCATTTTGGTTATTTATATGTAAACATTTGAAGTCCTGGGCTTTATAGCTGACTCTTTCCTTGTATTTTTGTTTCCTATGGGATTCTGTCTAACCTAATTTTGGGCCTTCACCTCACTTCTCAGAATTATCTAGACTGGATTGTTACGTGTTCTCTCCCTGACCCTTTCAAGCATACCTTTACAAGTCATCATCTTTCCCCTTGAGAGGGGAAGCTATGACAAGCTTGCTTGTTTGGTATCCCCAGCACTTATCACAGTTCTTGACACATAATAAACTATCTATCATCTATCAATCTATCCATTTCTCTGTTTATTCCAATAGTGAATTGCTATTTATTTTCTCTATCTAGCTTACTGGATATGCAGAGGAAGTTTCCATGTAAAGTTTTACTTATAAAGGATAGAGGCAGGACCTGGGATTTCATAGATATAGGAATTCTCCATTGTGGAAATTCCCTTTGCCAATTCAGGTCATCACCTTCTCTTCAATGTGCAGTCTTAAAGAATTACCTAAAATGATGAGAGTTTAAGTGACTTGCTTGGATTCACATGGCTAACATTTGTCAGTCAGGATTTGAATCTTCTTTTTGACCCCTCTGCTGGCTCTCTATCTACCATATCCCATTGCCTCTCTAGAGTTCATGCATATATTTACAAACCTTTGATAATTATAGTCCAAGTATGAACAGGAAACTATCATTCCAATATTTAAATTGTAGTTCAATAACCTATGGCTCCAGGATACTATAGCATGTACAATAGAACCCTCCTAATAAACTCTTTCACTAATGAGATAAATGAGGTTGAGGATAATCCAAGGGTCTCAAATCAGTCAGTGACTTAGGTGGATGTCTATACCAAACAAGTAATGACTTCCCCTAGAAGAATAGATGGATGAAAATAATTTGTTCCAATGACCATGAAGGTGACTGAACCAGGTACTATGAAGTGCTTAGATTTTGGTCAGACATCAAATATGTTAACATTATTTACTATATTCTGGGATATCACCAGTTGTCTTGACTGTTGTCCTACCACTAGACTTCAGTACTTAGGAAGAGAGAGTGAGGCTGACAATTTTGTGCAATTCTGCCTCACAAATTCAATTCACAGACAAGTGAAGACATCCATGATGTCATTGGTCCTCTTCAAAAACAAAGGACAAACAACAGAGGCAGGAACAAGAAAATGTTATAATAGATAACGTTCAGGTTATTGAAATCCTTGATTATCAGGATTATTTGAGCTCTGCTGATATGAATTGCATTAACTATTCCCCATTTGTGAAATGTTTTCTTTCCCAATCTTTGATTCTTCTTGACTTCCTCAAGATTTAGTTCAAATGTCAAATTTTCCAGTTTCCTTTCCTAGTAGGTAGTGCTTCCCTGCTAAAGTTACCTTCAATCTACTCTTTGTACATATAGATATGTCTATACATAAGTAATCCCCTTCCATTAGAATTCATGATCCATGGAGTCAAGGACTCCATAGTTTTACCTATAAAACATACATATTTACATACATATAATCAACTACAAAGTACTGTTTTTAAAAGGTCTAGAATATTAAGGGAAATAATTTTTTAAAGTGGGAATGAAAGGGCTCTAGGCAGTACAAGATAGCTACAAAGCAATAATTTTCAAAACAACTTGCTACTGGTTAAAAAATAAAGCGATCCATCAGTAGAACAAATTGGGTATACAACATACAGAAATAAATGAATCTAGCAGCCTAGAGCTCAATAAATGAAAAGACTCCAACTACTGGTTTAAGGATTATTTGACAAAAATTGTACAACAGTATGAAAGAAATTGAATTTAGGTCAATTTTTGGCCATATATATTTTTCACTATAAGTTCAAAATGGGTATTTGAGCATGTTATAAAATGGTCATGTCATAAACAAATTAGGGCAATATGGAGTTCACCTCACATGACCAACAAGGGACAGAAAGGATCACAGATGATAAATCAGTTATTTTTATATAAAATTTAAAAGATATTGCACAAATTCAATAAAGCTAATATTTAAAAGATAGCATCTAACAGGTGAGGAAGAGAACTCTTTGCAACAAGTTTCCCTGATGCAGGTTCTATATACTATATATATAAGAAACTGAGTCAAATTTATAGGAATAAGAGTTGTTTCACAATAGTCTTAGGATATGAAAAAGCAGTTTTTAAATAAAGAAATCCAAATGAAAAAAATTTATCCAAATCACTAATATTTAGAGAAATGAAAATTAAAACAATTCTGAAGTTCTACCTTATTTCTATCAGCTTGAGAAAGAAAAAAGAGATAAATGATAAAAGCTGAAGGGACAATGGGAAGAAAAAAGCTGGCACATTGATATATTGTTGATGCATTGTTGATGGTCAGTTTGTGAATGGATCCAAACATTCTGGGAAGCAATTAGGAACCACACACACACACATACACACACACACACACACACACACACACACACACACACACACAAGCACAAACACATGAACTATTAAATAGCTATTAAACTATTAAAAAGCTAGTTCTTTGAACTATCTATATCATTGCTATAAACCTATGCCCAAAAGAGATCAAAGAAAGATGAAAATGTTTTATACAAAAAATATTTTAGCAGCTCTTTTTTGTGGTAGCAAAAAAAATGTAAAATAATGGATAGTCATCAATTGGGAATGGATGAATAAATTATGACATAAGAATGTGATGAAATATTATTGTGCAGTAAGAAATAAGAAAATGGATAATTCCAGAGAGATTGAAAGATTTGCCTGAACTGATACACAATGAAAACTAGAAGAATTTATGCTATAACATCAAAAAATTTTAAAATAAACAGTTTTGAAGACTTGCATAAACTAATAAAAAAATTAATTACATAGAACTGGGAGAATGATTTATATAATAACAACACTGTAAAGACATATAACTTTGGAAGTTGTAAGAATTCTCATCAATATAATGACCATCCATTACTCCAAAGGACATATAATAGATGTATCATGCTATATACCTCCTAAGAGAAAGGTAAGAGAATCAGAGTACAGAATAATACAAAAAATTTTTGAACATGGTCAATGAGGAAATTTATTTTATTCGACTATGTATATTGGTTACAAGGAATTAATTACTACCTCCAAAAATGGAGAGGAAGAAAAAATAAATTTCTGTTAATTAAAAAATAGAACTCTCATTAAAAAAATGTTTCCGAACATTTAACATAATGTATATGGCACATAATCCAAGCCTAATAAATGCATATTCATTGATCCATTGATTCTTTTATTTACTTTTTCTTGCTAATGACTGTAATGACAAGGCATTAAGGTAGGGAATTGAAAAGCAAGAAATAGATCATCTTCTAGTGCAATAATAGAAAATTCTGAATACTTTCACATCCTCATATTTCCAGAAATTTCAATCTATGTTTTGTTATGGTGATGGTATGTAGTTAAAAGAATGCTGTCTGATTCACCTCACTTTCATGCCAGTCTACTAACCTTTTCTCAGTAATCTAAAACAACTTTAAATTATGAGCATGAATTTATAATTATGGGGTGAAAAAAGTTAATTAACTAGGCACTTAATCATACTTTCTGAGCCTTACTATATCAAGTTTGGTTGTCATTTTCATTAATATACTCCAGTATTTATATTTCTCAAGACTGGAAAAGTACCATTAATGGACTGGAGAAGAAGAGATAATTTTCCTACTGAATAGTGTCTAGATGATTAAGTGTTCAGACTGTGAACAAATGAATGCAGCAACCTTTAAATCCTTTCCATATAGACAAATGAATGTATTTTTCATAATAATATTGCCGCAACTCTTGACAGGCTAGTGGATCATGGTGACTTTTCCTGTGTGAGTCAGATTTACAATACTACATTGAAAAGAGAAAGATATGAAATGACAAGTCAATAAACAAGCTGAAATAATAATGTTTGCACCACGTCATGTGTATGCTGCCAGCCTACAGATCATTCCAAAAATCATCCTGGGCAAATCCATTATAAGGCTGCTAGGAATCACTACTAGGTACATTGAGTTCTGGTCTCATCTGATTCCCATTAGCAATATGTAAAAGATGCTTACCAGCCCCTGACTCAAAGATGAACATCTTACTTTTCATTCCAGTGGTGCTGACATTTAAATCTGTTGTTCACATAATAGTCCCATCCTAATTACAAAATCTCTTGTGCTTATTTTATTTAAGTCTTAATTACATGTTTAATCACAAGAGTTACAAACTACCCATGGCAAGACAGATGGAACAATCAGTACACGTGGCAAACAAACAACCAAAACCATCATCTCACAGAGGCAATGTGGGCTCCTACACAAAGCATTGGGCCTCAGTTTCTTCATCTGTAAATTAAGAAGCTTAGACTAGATATTAAATGAGGAGCCTTCTAGCTTCTGATCTAAAATGCTATGAAGATGAAAACATGGACTTAATCCTGAGAAAATGTGACCTAATGGTATGTTTCTACTTTTTACCATCTCCTCTGCATTTCTTATCAAGAAAAACCTAATACTCCTAATACTTCTTTTCATTGAGTCTATTAACAATGGCTGAAATTAAATTCAGATAAAGGCAGTTTAAGCAGAAGGCCATTAATTCCAAGGGTTTCCCAAAAGGGAGATTTACTAGTTTATAACCCCCTAAAAAGAAAATGAGGCTGTTAATGATGTTTTTGCCACACTGCAATTTTCTCCTCTTCTACCTCTATCAACTCTAATGCTTCTAGACTGTGAACCTAAATATTATTTCACAACTACCTCAAAATTCAAGCAAGGAAATAATATTTTCCTGACCTTTCATTTTACTGTGTTTCTTTTCCATTTGGTCATGATATTCCTATAAAGTTCTCCAAATCCTCTTTACATTCTTAAGATGAGCCTTGGTTCCCAAAAATTTGACATTGCAGAGCAAGTTTGTCAGGTCCTGTGAAGCTGAAAAGGCTTAAAAAAGTCATGTTGATGGACCTTTCTGTAGTGTAAGGATTAGAATGCATAAATTCCAAGAGGCTTATCACCAGGTGGCCATTAGGTATAGAATATTTCAACTACAGTAACTCACAAGATATAGGTATATGGTGGGATTAAGTGAGTGGCCTCCATCAGTGCAAAAAATATCCACAATAACAAAACTAAGATATCTCAAGTACTAAAGTATAGTAACATTATGACATATTTCCAAAATACATTATTATCCTTATTATTTTTTCTGAACATGTAAAAACTCCATGGTCAATGTTATTTGATAACTAACTAACCTCAGAGCATATTTTCAATACTCAAATGAATTTGGGATTTCTCAATTTAGGAGTTCTTTATAAAGATTCAAATTGTAATCCATCCCTGCTTCCCTTATACTGCGTGACTTGTCCATACCATACATTCCACATAGAGGGGCTACCGGACATATTGGAAGCCATTCTCATGGTATCAAAAGCATACCAGTAGAGCACTTAGTTTTTCTGCCCTTCATCTCTCACAATCTAGAATTAACACATTTTCACTAGCAGTTCCCTATGTCTCCCTCCTGATTTCTGCCTTTTGACTTCTGTAGCTTCTTTCAAGTTCCAGCTAAAATCCTGCCTTCCTCAGGAAACCATTGCTGATCCCTCTTAATTTTCACATCTCCTCTCTGTTAATCATTTGCAATCTATCCTGTATATAGTTTGTTCATACATAATTACTTGCACATTGTCTCACTCATTAGATTACATGTTCCTTAAGAACAGGGACTGTCTTTTAGCTTTCTTTATATCCCTAGCATTTATCCCTACAAGCTTGGCCTATAGTTAAAGAGTCTAATAGTTGTTTACTAACTGATAGAATGGAAGAAATAAATTTCACTTGGTATTTTTATTTTAAAACTGTCAAACACATCTTTATTAGCATTTATTAGCATGGCAAAGAGAGGAGGAGTTGATCCACAAAAGGTGCCTCCATCAGCCAAGTGAATTCTGATTAAAAGCAATTTCCATACCTAATATAAAACATGGTATACAGAAATAGTATACATAATTTAAAATGAAGAAGAAAAATCAAAGGTAGTTGGACTGAATCACAAAATATATATATACACATGCACATTATATATAGAAAGAAAAAACTTCCATCCATAATCTTTGATACAAGAAAAAATAAGAAAATATGGAGTATTCTGAAATAGCATTAAAATATCAGACCACCATGTTTCTCATAGTGATCACACAAACTGATAAGAACATTTTATGAAAGTCTAAGTCAATGATTTGTATTTAGAAAGAACTTAGCAGACACTTGGTCAATTTACATCCTTTTGAAGTAATCATTATTTAAGTGGTCCCCAAGTCCTTAGACAAAACTTTAAGTGTGTTAAACTTAAAGCTTTCTCCCTCATTTAGTTAAGTGATTATATAGGCATATATATGTATGTATATCAATAAATATCTTCTTTGTTGACCTCCCAAAATATTGAATACTCTGTTATAATTGGTAGTGGAAGTAAGAGGGTCCTCCTTTCTAAAATTTTTTTTTTGGTCCCAACCTGTCATACATAAGTGGAGTGTCCAGTGTATAAATCCCCTCACACAAGAAACTTGTCCACAGCTTATATTTTCCAGGAGTTGCCTGGGGACACTGGGTGGCCTGGGTAACTTGTTCTGAGTCTTACAATCAGTATGTATCAAGACAGGATTTCAACTCAGATCTTTTTGATGCCAAGGCTAGTCCTCTTTCTCTCTACTTCATTTCCCTACTTCCCTGAACAATCTATATTACAAAATGTTTATTCTTTTATATTTTTCTGTTTCAATGATTAATATCAAGAAATGAATCACAATTCATAAACTTCCTATTCTTGGTATTAAATAGGCATAGGAAAGTCAAGGTAGTATCTGATGGCAAATCAACAAATTCTCAAGAAATTGCCTCACCCAGAAAGAAAGGTTCTGAACTCAGATGGCCTATCTTTCACAACAGAGAAGTGCTGAAAGGGCTACCTCACACTATCACCTATGAAACACTAGCTTTAAAAAATAAGCAAAAATGGAAAACTTTTTTCACATCACCTATGATCCTAAACTGACTACCCTGAATTTTCACAAAATCAAGGTATTGTTATACTCAACAAAAATCCCAGGAATAGATACACCGAAATCCTTCTGTAATTACTTCATGTAATGAGTAGCTTATTTGCCTAATTATTTTCCCCATTGTGGAGATGGATTTATATACCACCATCCAAACTATCTTGTCCTATCCCCCCCCAATAAAGGAGCTCTTTTCATATTTCCAAGAAAGATGGCTGAAGTCAAGCATACAGCCTGTGACAACAAAAGTTAATTAGCCCAGAAGGGAATTGAACTAATGGTATTTTCTTCTTAACAACATGTTTTAAATACCCATGCTAACCAGTCACAGAAGTAGAATTCAAAAACAGGCCAGGAAAAAACACAAACAGTAGGAACAATATAGCAAGAACAGAGCAGAGATGTTGACATTCCATTTGTCATTAAAAATTTAGCCCCAGGTGAACTGATAAATATTCAACAACCAACTCACCAAAATAAAAACTATAGAAAATACATATAGAAAATATTGAAATTTGTTCTATATTAATTATTAACATTTACATTTTTTAAGTCTCAGCAACCAACAAAACAATAAATCAAACCTTGATTTATAGCATTTGTCAATTTCTAAGGCATAAATTCTCTCACTGAAAATTTAACAATCAGCTCTCAGGTGTCCATTCAAGCTGCATTCACACATGCATGTTTTGCCTCCAGTTCATTGAAAGAAGACAGATATAAAATTTAATCGCATTTGATTGTGACTTTTCTGGTGACAACTGCACTCTAAAGAATTTTAGCCAAGATGAATTATTCTCCTAGACTATTAAATCTGACTTTCTAAACAGTTTGTTGGTACATTTCTGAGACCAGATAATTGATTTAATCCTGACATTTATCTGGGCTTAGTGTTGCATAAAGTGGACATACAATAGGGCTAACTCTGGAGATATCTTTTATTTCCATTCATTATTGATAACCCTACATAAATCACTCCTAGCTGAGCTCTGTTCCACCACTCTGCACTTATGAGATCATCAATAACTAGTGAAAATAAATCATTTTTCCCCAACCCAGAAGATAGCCCATTGTAATTTCATTGTTTAGTAGCAAGGTTTGCCAATAAATGACTGAATTCATGATATTGAGCCAAATTTTTTTCAGAATTGGTATTTGACTAAAAACACAACTTTTGCTTTTGCAAAACTGCCCAGGCCAAAGATTCATGTTCCAAAACTTTAATTTGGCGAGCATTGTGATCATACTATTTATTGAATATATTATTTATTGAAAACAATTCCAAGTCCTATGAACCAGAAATGTTAAGCCTGATAAAGAGAAGATGGGAAGACAAGAGAATCATCAAAATGTGAGATTGCTCTCATGGAGAAAAAAGGGTTAAAAACATTATAAAGAAGTCTAGCAAGCATGATTTTGGACCAAATTCCAAACAAAACCTGCTCTGTGATACTAAGTCCTTTCATATTTCTGAGCATAATTTTCCTCTTCTTTAAAATGAGAAGAGTTAGTCTAGATCACAGATTCCTAAAATTTGTTGTGACACTGACTACTTTTGAAATCTGGTGAAACTTATGTATAGATCGTTCTCAAAATAATATTTGCAAATACATAAGATAGGGCCAGTTAAGTGATACAATGGATAGTGCACTCACTGGTCCTGAAATCTGGAGGACCTGAATTTAAATCTGGCCTCCAGATACTTACTAGCTATGTGGCCCTGGGCAAAGACTCCCAATTGCATCTAAAAAAATTTTTTTTAGACTCTAAAATTAAAAGCCACCAGACTAGATGATCTTTCAGGTCCCCTACATATACTTCTCAAAGACAGGAACTAGTTGTCATTTTTTTTAGTGATAGTGGTGGTAGTGGTGGTCATTTGGTGTGTTGGTTAGTTTTGTCTTTCATCCTCTGCACCTAACAAAGTTTCTTGCACTAGAAATAAATGTTTGCTGTATTGGAAGCAAGAAGAAGGCAGATTTAGATCCATATTGGAAGCAAGAAGGCAGATTTAGATCCAATAGTGGAAGAACTTTTTAACAATCAGAAATAATTAAAAATATAACCAAATGTCTCTTTGACTATTCAGTTCCCTAGACTTGACTAAGTAGAGACAAGAATATCATTTGTCTGTAACACTGGGGAGAAGATTCATATATTGGGCAGAAATTTAGAATGTATCATATCTAGGTCCCACTTTTCCAACTATGAGATCTTGTGATCCAAAGAATTCTTATTTGCATCACTCTTAGCACAGTCTCTGGAACATAGTAGGCACTTAATAAAGTTTTATTTAATTTAACTGAATATGACAGTCTTTGCCCTAAAAAGAATTGTGGTCTACCTGGAGAGATAAGACAAACCTGTATGAAAAGTTTACAAAGAATACATGGGATAAATGCCAAGAGATATCTTCAGATTGAAGTTGGGGGTGATAGAATGGCAAAAGATAAAGTAATAATGGGGAATTGATGGGGGTTTTTTGGTGTGTTTTTTTAAGAAGTACTATGTTCTTCACCTCCTTTGTTGATGTCTATAAAATTTTCCAGAGCCAATGAGATATGCAAAGAGAAAGTAAACATGAATTATCAGTTTCGCTCCCCTCCTTCTAAGCCTTCCCAAGACAATCTTATTAGTCTTGACTTTCTCTCTAACTTTAAGAAAGGTATCAAATGTAAAAAATAGTACCAGAGAGAGGAACAACAACAAGCCTTAGTCAACAATATTTTAAACAAAAAAATAATCAAATAAATAGTTGGTCATGTAGATTTGTTTATAGAAATGGGGGTGAAGGGGGCGGCTAGGTGGCATAGCAGGGGGTGGCTAGGTGGCTAAAGCACTGGCCTTGGAGTCAGGAGTACCTGGGTTCAAATCCAGTCTCAGACAATAATTACCTAGCTGTATGACCTTGGGCAAGCCACTTAACCCCATTTGCCTTGCAAAAAACTAAAAAAAAAAAAATAGAAATGGGGGCGTTTGTAATAGTAATTCCAAAATTACAAACATGAATAAAGTATATACTAATCTTGTCATCTTATCTGCTATTGCAGTTGTGCCCAAAATGCCTTCAGTGAATGTATAGAATGAGCAATAATATCCCAATACTTTTTTATTCGATTACAAAATGTCAAGACAGACATTTTATCTTCCTGAACAATAGTCCACAGAACATAAAAGTGTTATGATAGTAATGCATCCTAGTACTCTCTATATATGAATTCCATTTAATAAGAATAAAATTAGGAGTAGTAGTAATAATAATTGAATGAGGAAATGGCAAATCATTTCAGTATCTTTTCCAAGAAAAACCAAATGGGTCATGGAGATTCAGACACACCTGAATAACAAAAAAGAAATAATAGTTATTTTTCTTATTATAATTGCATTTGACTAGTGTTTTTAAGCTTTACAAATCCCTTCTACAGATCTTCCGATATAATACAAGCTTCTTGAGAACAGGAAGTTTTGTTATAGTAACTAGATAGAGAAGGAATTTCATAAATACTAATTTAATAAATAAATAGATAATTTGATTTGATCTTCCAACTCTGTGAGAGAGTCAGGATATGCTTTTATCTATTTTACAGATGAAGAAAGTAACGCTACAGAGAGATGAAGATGATCTCAGCTGCTTAGCTGCGCAGCTGGGAATGCAATAAAGACTTCCCCTCTTGCCCCACATATCTCCACTGAAGAGAAGATTCAAAAGATTCCCTATCTTGCTAAGACAACTGGTGGCCTTTATTTTCTATGGAAGAATCAGTCTAAAGAACAGGCAAAAAATTGCTTATTTACTTTTAATATGGAATTCATAGATTCCTCAGGAAGTTTATTTAGTACAATAATCACTAGATTGGTCATGACCATTTAGTGTTGGTCATAACAAAGATGCAAAGTGCTTTTCCCCAAGAAATATATGGGGGGTAGTTCTGATTCTCCTCTCACAATATGACAAATATGGAAATATGTTAAACATAATTGTTCGTGTACAATTTTTACCATATTGGTAGATGTCATGGGGAGGAGGAGGAAAAGGAGAATGGTAGAAAAATATGAAATTTGTAAATTTGTAAATTGATGAATGTTGAAAACTACCTTTGAATGTAACTGGAAAAAAATAAAATAAAAATAAGATGTTCCAAATCAAACTTTTTAAAAAAGAAGAAATATATAGGGGAAATATATCATTAATGTTAATCTTATTTCACTATTTCACTTATTTCACTGTGCCTTAGATGGGATTCTGATTTATGAAGACTATACCAGGGAAGAACAGTTTCTGGAAAAGTTTCAAATATAGACCAAGAAATGGACTAGACACAGGGAAAGTATTTAACAATTAGCTATTTAAAGAAAATGTAAACATTTAAGATTTAAATATCATTATCATTTTTCCATCACTTTCTTAGGTATAGACAACCAACAAAGCAACATTGAGCCTTGATTTGTCATCTTTGTTGCTTTCTCTGAAAATTTAACACCTGACTCCCATGTGGGCTCCAACTCTTTGAATCTGTTGTCCAAGTATCATTCAAAAATAAGAACTCAATTTATGTAGCATTTATTATATGCTGGGCACTGAACTTCATAATTATAATCTCACTGGATCATTGAAACAGCTCTGAAAGGTAAGTATTAGAATTATTCTCATTTTTCAGATGAGGAAACCAAGGCAGAGTTTAAATGACTTGTCCAGGGTCCTACAACTAGCAAATGCCTAAGGTCAGATTTAAACTCAGGTCTCTTTTATCTCCAGGCTCAGTCTTCTATCCACTGCACTACCTAGCTACTTTATGAACTTGTCCTGACTATCATCAGATTTTCTGCATATAAATTAATTTACTTAGGGAAACAATTCCCAAAGGTCATCTGTAGAGTTATAGAGAGGGTGCCATCTGAACAAATGAAGAGTGTACTTACACTAATGAACTTATGTATTCTTGAAATAATGAAAGAGGGCAGCTAGGTGGTACAGTGAATAGAATATTGATCTTGAGTTCAAATCCAGCTTCAGACACTTGACACTCACTAGTTGTGTGACCTTGGGCAAATCACCTAACCCCATTACCTTTTTCTTTTTTTTAGTTTTTGCAAGGCAATGGGGTTAAGTGGCTTGCCCAAGGCCACACAGCTAGGTAATTATTAAGTGTCTGAGGTCAGATTTGAACTCAGGTCCTCCTTACTCCAGGGTCATTGCTCTATCCACTGCACCACCTAGATGCCCCTAACCCTATTACTTTGCAAAAAAAATTTTAAAGGAAATAATGAATAATTATTATTGACCCAAAGAGCCAAATCTAAATATTATTAAGGGAAATTTAAATAATATATATGTATATTGCTTAGGTCCTAATTTATATAATATGTTCTCAATAAGAAGAAAGTCCACAAAGTCTAACAGTAGCCCCTAGAGAAACAAGACTTGGCTGGGATATCCCCCATATATCTATTGCTCTAGGATTTAGGTATAGCATAGATAATCAAACTAATAATAGCACTAATCTAGCATTTAATTGTATTTCAGATATGCAAGACATTTATATGCTATCTCATTCTTAAAACCCTGGGAAATAGGTATTGTTTTTAGTATCCTCATTTTACAAATGAGGAAATTGAGACAAAAAAAGAGGTTAAGTGCCTTGTGAACAATCACAAAGATTATAAATGTCTGAACTCAGGTCTTCCCAATCCCAAGTCTAGCTCAAGATCCACTCTATCACCTAGCAGTCTGACAATTCTGAGCACACAGTAGGTACTTTATGAAAGTTAATTGAAAAAGATAAGGGGGGGAGTGTAGGGAGGGGAAGGGGAGGGGAAGGGGAAGGGAGGAAGAGATAAGAGGAGAGGAGAACTTACCATTTGTTTGACCTTATCACTTCTCAGAGACTAAGTTTCCTCATCTATAAAATAGAAGCAATAATATTTGATCTACTTATTTCTCAGGGATGTCATGAGGCTCAAACAAGACAAATTATATCAAGTGCTGTGTAGCCATAAAGTATTTTATTATTAAAACAAGAGATGGAAAGAAAAAGAGAGGAAAAGAAGGTATGCCATGTATGTTAGAGAGTTAGAAAACTTCAGAGAAATTGTGTAACCTTCAGATTAATTTACTTAGTCTATAGTAGAGTTTTGTCTTTTTTTTTAACCCAAAAACAACTTAGGGAGATTAATAGTGCTATGCTAATAAATACTTATCAATTGATTGAGTGAAAACAAATTAAATCTTTTTAAAAATGCTCTAAGGGCTAGGCAGGAATCATTCAGCATTTGGCTACCTGTTGTGTCTCATTACCTGATTAAGTGAAAGAATCAGAAATAAAATGCAAACTTATATGTCATTTTGTATCCTAAGTTTCATTCTTCCTTTTTAGCCATGTAGCACATTCAATTATCTCATTCAATGAATAAAAATTCTTTCCACCTTGAAAATAAACATTTGATTCTGGGAATCACATTACAGAAAAATCAAATTACAACTTGTTTTACTTATTAAAAAAGAGTTAGTTCTAAAGTTCTTTTTGTACATTGTACCTGTCATTCTCAATAGCCTGCAATCAAATTTCCCTTTAAATTTCATCAAATAAACTCCCAAAGTCTTAGTACAGGTAATAAAAGAGGCTATGACACACTGTTCATATACATCTAAATGTCTTTCATATATCTTTAAGTAGTTATTAATCTCAGAATTAGTTTAGAATACATTAACCTTCATGGTAAATTAGATCAATCAAGAAAATGACTCAGAGGACCAGGTCTGTCTTTTATTGTTGTTGCTCACATCCAAATATGTGCCAAGAATGAGTGAGGAGAGTGGGCAGAATAAAATAGAATAATATTAAGACAGAATGACAAACAGAGCTTAAACAGACAGCAGGAAAAGTATTTGGCCTAACCTACTCTTTTTATGAAAAAGAAAGCTTAGTCCTAGAGAACCTCCTAGGATTATACAGCTGGTAAATTAAAATTAGAATTTGTACCCAGGTTTTCCAGTTTCCCAGCAATGTTCTGTCAATTCTACTATGAAAATACACTGCTACTCATTAAAGGAGTTAATCAAATATTAGTATCTTGACTTTTTAAATGTCTTCCATCTAGGTCCAGAGCATGGATGAGCATCATTGAATATATTATCAATGGTTTGAAATAAGTTACGACTACTGATGAATAAAAATTTTGTTGTTCAGTTGTATCAGACTCTCCAGTACCTCATTTCCTTCTTCAACTTATTTTACTGAAGAGGAAATGGAGGCAAACAGGCTTAAGTGACTTACGCAGGGTCACACAATTAGCAAATGTCTGAGGCCAGTTTCAACTCAGGAAGCTGTCTTCCTGACTCTATGCCCAGCACTCTATCTGTTTCACCACTTAGCCGCCTATGGTGCATAATTAGTGCTCAACAAATGTTTATTAAATTCAAACAAAATAATGATTTATTTTTTAAATCCCAAGCTAAATAAAGGTGAATGCACAGGAAAAAAATAATAGTGCTATGGAGGACATTCAAAGGCAAACTGGGAAAAAAATGAAAAAAAAAGGAGCTCCCTCCTGCATGCTACATTGCTTTTATTGAAAAAAATAGATAATTACAAAAGCTCAGTAGAATAAAGAAAAGGAAACCAGTCCTACATAGGCAAGACTAAAGTAAGGTACTCAATTAATCTTTCCAAGGATTTTTTAAATTGTGTGTGTGTGTGTGTGTGTGTGTGTGTGTGTGTGTGTGTGTGTGTGTGTTTAAGCTTGGAAGAAGGAAAAAAAGAACCCAAATAATAACTGTCTACTAGGGCAGCCACTTCTTTTTGAAAGATAAAATACTATATTGTTTTGTTTATTCTCTATTATTCTCAAATTAGAAAAATGTGTGAGTTGTGGTTCTGCTTTACTTAACTATGTATAAGACAAATAATCAGCTAATGATGGCATTGCTATTAAACTCAGTGACTGACAAAGCATGCAGTAATTAAAAATAAATTGGACATTTCCTTGAAATAAATCAGATTTAATTAGCATCCTAATTGAAGGGATGTTAAATGTAGTGGTAACATATCATTCTAGATGCTGATCTTTGGGCAAAATTTCATAATAGTTATTTTTATATGGATTCAGTAATGACAATTCAATTCTTTTGAAAATTTTTGTTTAATCCTCAAAAGACTATTTCCAAAAGCGCAAGAAATCACACCAGAAACCCTCCTCTCCTTGGTTCTCTCTGGGAGCCAACTGTGCTTATGACACTAAGTTCCTTCCATGCAGCTGGAAGACACTTGGGTAAGGACCCACACTGGATGACCTGCATCAGCACTGTTAAAGATGTGGAGGCTTCTCTTTTAACTTGTTTGCAGTAAGGCATAAGACACAGGATCCGGGATAGACATGTTTCATGCCTGTTTCTTTTCTTGAGATTTCATCTTAAATCAGCCCAGTCACTCCAACTGGGAAGCTGAAGCCTATTACAAAGGAATTGTTATTTGAAGTGGAAATACTTCTCCCCCTCACTCCCATCCATGGGCAATCCTCTCTCCTTGAAACCAAGGTGGTCAAATTAGATGGATGCCACTGCATTATGCTGGGGTTCTTTCAGCATGCTGCTAAAAATCAGCCCCAAAGGACATTCCTAAGTAAGGTTAAGAGGCAGGGAGGATGAGGGAGGACCTTAAGTGAAATGACAAACTGATACCCTTCCTTTGGCAGCTCTTGATAATTTAGAGGTCTGGTTAGCAGAAAAAATCCATGGCCTCGTATGCCACACAGGGACAGAGAAACCAAAGAGTTTGCAAAGCTTGGCTCCAGGGCACCTCTGTCTATTTATCAGTGTGCCAGGCAGCACTCTGAAGTCCTTGATGAGATTTATATACCACAGGTCACAGGCATCCTAAAGCATAGGACTGTTGCCACTAATGAGTTCCTTCCCCTGCAGGACTTTGTCATCCCTTTCCAAGAGGCCATAAATTGCACTGATGGCTACCAGAACACTTGGGCAGGGGGCAGGTTGTTTGTTTTAGTGTCTAACTCTGTTACTGAGTGGAACTTCCCCTCTGTGTTTATCAGGGGACAGAAATATGATTGTAAATAGAAAGGAAAGGGGTCAAAAGATGTCTCTTGGGTCCCTTGTTTTCTCAGCTCTAAAATGGGGGTAATACTAGCAATGATTTCCTAGAGTTATTGTGAGAATCAAATGAGAAAATAATTTGTTAAATGCATAGCACAGTGACTGGCCCATCCTTAATAAAAACTTATTCCCTCCTTTTTGGGTCCCATACCCATCCATCCTAATCAGAGTATGGCTTTCAGTGAACAATGATGAAGTAGAAATAATGGACCACTTACAATTAGAGGACCTTCCCAGGGTCTGCCATGTTCTACCTGTATGACCTTGAGCAATCATTTACCTCATTAAGTCTCAGTTTCCTTTTATATTAAAATGAGAGTTTGGGATCAAATAGCTTGTAAAGTTCTTTCCTGCTCTAAATGGATGTTCTTTTACACAAGGTTCTAGTTCTTTAAAAAAAAGTGGGGGGGGCATAGCCAAAATTAGGGATGATTTGCAATAAAACCCA
Source organism: Macrotis lagotis (assembly GCF_037893015.1). NCBI lineage: Eukaryota > Metazoa > Chordata > Mammalia > Peramelemorphia > Peramelidae > Macrotis > Macrotis lagotis. Next base: position 257,225,489 of record NC_133658.1, on the reverse strand, counting down.
ATTTTAGAATAAATTATGGCATAGTAATGGATTATCTTTGTGCATTTTCATTATGAAAGAATGGAATTAAAGATTTAGCATTGGAAAGGAATTTAGTTCAACCCCTTTAACAAAGTGGATCAAGAAAATAACTTACTCAAGGCCATGTGTGTCAATCAGCAAGGATTTATTAAATGCCTTCAAACAACTCTCCTTATGATCTGGAAACAGTATTAGGCACTAGATAAAATTCTGTGTTATTTTTTTTTAAAAAACTAGCTTACCTAATATTTTAAAATACCATAACATTTTCATCTGTCTCAAGAAAGAAGCATGAAATGTTTCATGTAATCTGTAATTATAGAATGTACAAATTATATACTTGAGAGGGAAGTGGCTGCTTTTAATTAAGGGAATTTCAACTCAATCTGCTTTAAGTAGGAGTTGAGAATATACAGACTCTTGACAGGTGGGTTGGCGGGTTCTTTTGACTTTCTGACCTCAACTCTCTGTAGGCCTCATTTTCCCAGCTGTTTTGCCAAGGCAACAGAGAAGTTTCTAAATATAAAAGAACAAAGAAATGTAGCATGGTACAGTTGAAATGTAAGACTTGGAATCATAAAACCTGGGTTCAAATCCTAGCTCTGCTACTGTGATCTCAGGCAAATATTTTAACTTCTCTAGACCCTATTTTCATAATCTATACAATGAAATAGAATAAATGGCCCCTACTATCACTTCCATCTCTAGATTTATGACCTTATAAATAAATGGTTTCTATTAGTGGAATACCTACCAATTGAAGAATAACTAGACAAATAATGGTATATGAATGTAATGGAATATTACTGAACCATAAGAAATTATGAAAGAAACTCAAAGAAAATGTAGGAAGACCTGTATGAAATAATGCAGTAGAACAACTTATATAAAAACAACATTTCTAACAAACAACTCTGAAAGATTTCAGAACTCAATAACAAAGCATAACAAACCATGATTCCAAAGGACCAAAAAAGGAAGCACTTCCTGACAAATGGGTGATAACTCAAAATGCAGAATGAGATATATACATTTTTGGACATGACCAATGAGGGAATTTGTTTTGCTTGACTATGCATATTTATTATAAGATTTGTTTTTTGTAATTGTTGTTTAATATTGATGTTTAATATTAACTTAATAGTGTTAATTAAAATATATTTAGTAATTGTTGTTAATATAGTGAGGAAAGAAAATGTTTTTAAAAGATTAAATGTTTCCTTATGTTCTAAGAAAAATATACTTTCATAAGTTTGAAATTATACGTTCTCTACTTGATCTACTCAACTATTATGAGTTGGATCAACAAGGTCATGAAAATGAACAAAAATAACCAATATCTCCAATTTTCAGCTTATTTGATGAGTAGAGTAGTCATTTTCAAAGTGAGAACTATTACAGTTCTATTTGGTCCAAGCTCCAGGAAGAAAATTAATCTGATAATAACAATAATGATCAAATAAAAATCTCATTTTGCTGTTTGACTTAATGCTGTATACTTAGCAGCTTCCAGCTCCCCCAGTCTCTTCTCCACTATGATTTGAGGGCTGGAAGGTGGAGCACTAAACTCCATCCAAAGTTTTCCTTTATGGAGAACTGGACCTGCACCTTGCAGTTTATTCCATTTTCCATCTGCATCTCTGCTTAGTCTGTACTCCATAGGACAAGAGGGTCCCTCAGATTTCCCAACTTCCTATCATATGTCATAAGCTCCTTGAGGGCCTTCTTTTTTGTATGTTCAAGTCTCTGCCTCATAGTAGACACTTAAGAAATGTTTACTGAGGGGTGGGCCCTGAGGACATCACTTTAAAGAAACCATGACCTCATGCCAAGTAAAATGTGATCTACCAGTCAGATTGTGAGAAGATCTACCAGGTCTCTTACCTTCCATATGATTGCCATGTAGGTCTTAAAAATCACAAGTATTCTATCTCCAAACACTCCAACAGTCCATTTTTACTGTGCCAGCTCCCAAACTCACCCCTACCTGGTCAGGTGTTGAACCCTTGGGGCAGCTATAAATCTAAACTAACCTCTACCCAAAGCAGTTAGCCAACCCCTGCCCTCCAGATCAGCATCCAGATCTGAGTGTGACCAGGCTTTGCACTGGCAAATATTCCAACCTAAAACTTGCATGAGTAAATCGAATGGGATGAGCAGGCATGGAATGAATTATAATATAGAACACAGATAGCATTTCCCTTTCCACTCATCAAAACGTTCTTGTTAGTGTCCAGGGCACTGACCTTTCAGCCTTCCAGGTTCTCACAACCTCACTCTCCTTCCCTCACATACCTAATCAATTGCCATATCTGGTGGGTTCTATCTTCTCATCCCTTATCTGTTGGTCAATCAATTAATGAATAAAGGAACTTTTAATTAAATGCTTACTATGTGTTAAGTATGGGCTACATGGGATACAAATACAAAGGATGAAATAATCTCTCTTCTCAAGGAGTTGTTGTGCTTGTTGTTTCAATTGTTTCTGACTCTTCATGACCCCATTTTGGGATTTTCTTGGTAAAAATATTAGACTGATTTTCCATTTTCTTCTTCAGCTCATTTTACAGATGAGTCAAGGCAAACAGAGTTAAGTGACTTAACCAAGGTCACACAGTTAGGAAATGTCTGAAATCTGATTTGAAATCAAGAAGATAAATCTTTGTGTCTCCAAAGCCAGTGCTCTACTACATTATCTAGCTGATCGAGCAGTTATACCTTCCTTTTAATTATCTAGCCACCAGCTTAGTTCAGGCTCATTACTTCTCACCTGGACTCTTATAGGAGCTTACTAATTTGCTATCTCTTTCTTAAACCTGGCCCCAGCACAATCCATCCTCCAAACAGCTATCAAAATGATTTTTCCAAAATGCATATCTGACTATGTCATTTGATTAACTCAATTAACTTCAGTACCTCCCTATAGACAATAGAATGAAATATTTCCTCTTTAGCTCATCCCTTTTTAATTTCTATTTTTGCTATAAAATGTATATAATTTTTAGTGTATTGGTATGCATTGATAGTTTTTAAGCAATATACATAAACTCAGTATGTGCTTTTAAAATTTTCTATCATTATGTATGTGTCATTGAAAATGTGGAGACAACTAGTATTGATCAACTCCAGCATTCTAGCAATGACTGGTAGCAAGTTGCCCATTGACATTAGTAATACTATCAACAATTCCAGATGTTTGAATATATGGAGACTATATACTTAGGTTTTTCACCAGGAAACCCAAGTTTCAATAACAACATTCCTTGGAAGGTATCTGGAGATCTAAATTTTATAGTTAGAGTAAGATTTTTATCTTTAGAATTAAATGAGTCCTTCCTAATAACCTCTTTTGTTGTTCAATCTTTCTCTTTTACTATTGTGCTATCTTGAATTTGTACTATTAAAATAAACAAGCATTTTCCTGAAAATGTCATAATGATATTCATTTTACCGGATGTTCAGAGGTATCATCCAAAACAGTTCTTTTAATTAGGTCACCTGATCGTTTTTATATTCAGCAATTCTCATGTTATGCCTTTTATTTCCCCCAGAATTATGTGATTTAAGCTCATAAGAAAGATTTTTTTTTGGAAATGGGCTGCTTGCTGAATATTATTAAAAAATTTCCCTTCCAAGTGCCCTACTGTGCAAATATGGTCAATTAGAATGTTATTATTGGTCAGGCTTATTGTCTCTCCTCAGAGTTTTGCAAAATTATATTGTTTTGTTATTTACATAAAGGGCTCAATGCAGGCAGCTAGGTGGCACAGCTCTAAAATCAGGAGACCTGAGTTCAAATATGACCTCAGACACTTAATTATAACCCTAGCTGTATGACCTTGGGCAAGTCACTTAATCCCATTGCCTTGCAAATAAAACAGGATTCAATCCACTGATTTATTTTAAGAAGTGGAAAATTAAGGGTTTGGGTTTTTATTTTGTTTTTGCAGAAACATTCATGTAATAGGCTAAATGAAATCTATTATACAACTTTTCTTTTTTTATTTTATTCTGAATTTTTTACAATTTTCCCCTAATCTTGCTTCCCTCCCCCCACCCCCCCACAGAAGTCAGTCTGTTAGTCTTTACATTGCTTCCATGGTATACATTGATCTAAACTGAATGTGATGAAAGAGAAATCATATCGCTAAGGAAGAAAAATAAAGTATTGTGCCTGATTGTTGCACTAATGGAATGAGCAAGTCCATCAAGGTTGGTCATCACACCAATGTTGCTGCTAGGGTGCACAATGTTCCTCTGGTTCTGCTCATCTCACTCAGCATCAGTTCATGAAAATCTTTCCGAGCTTCCCTGAATTCCATCCCTCCTGGTTACTAATAGAACAATAGTGTTCCATCACATACGTGTACCACATTTTGTTAAGTCATTCCCCAATTGAAAAACATTTACTTAATATCCAATTCTTTACCACCACGAACAGAGCTGCTAGGAATATTTTTGTACAAGTGATTTTTTATACATTACTAAAATATTATTTTTTAAAAGTAAACATAATACCCATCCCCCCAAGAAATATAGACCCTCATGAGAAATAATGTAAAGGAAAGAGGAAAAAAATGTGTTTCAGTCTGCATTCTGATACCATCATCTCTGTCTTAGGTGGATCACATTCTTTATGATAAGTCCATCATAAAAATTGCTTCCATATTTTTCCACTGTTGCTGTTGCTGATTGTGATTCCCTCCATCCATTCCTCCCTACTACCATATATTATATTTTCTTTCTCCTTTCACTCTATCCCTCTTATAAAATGTACTGTAGGGTATCTGAGTAGCACAGTGGACTGATCACCAGCCCTGGGGCCAAGAAACCCCAAGCCCACATACCACCCCTGAGACCCAACAACCACCTGGCCCCGTGGTCCCAGACAGGCCACTCAATCCCAGCCCCTTGCAAGAAGTAAAAAAGAAAATGTCTTATATCTGACTATTCTCTCCTATGTTCTACCCTCTCCTCTATCACCCACATCCCCCCTTCCCTCCTTTTTACTCTAGATGTCTATACCCTATTGAGTGTGTGTGCTGTTTCCTCTCTGAGCCATTTCTGATGATAATGAAGGTTCCCTCATTCCCCCTTGCCTTCCCCCCTTCCAAATCATTGCAAAAGCTCATTGTAAAAAATATATCTTTTATACAAAATATCTTAGCCTATTCTACCTCTCCTTTCCTCTTACTCCCAGTGCATTTCCCTGTTAGCCATTGACTCCATTTTTACAATATATAATACACATATACATATATATATATATATATATCTTCAAATTCAGTTCTCTTCTGTGCTTCATCTATAAAAGCTCCTTCTACCTGCTCTATTAAATGAAAAGTTTCATATGAACATTATCAATATCATTTTTCTATGCAGGAATACATGCAGTTCATCATCATTAATTCCCCTCATATTTTATCTTTCTCCTCCACTCTCTATGCTTCATCTGAGTCCTGTATTTGAAGGTCAAACTTTCTGTTCAGTTCTGGTCATTTCAAGAGGAACATTTGAAATTTCCCTGGTTCATTGAAAATTCTGCTTTTCTCCTGGAAGAGGATGTTCAGTTTTGCTGGGTGGTTGATTCTTGGTTGCATTCCGAGCGCTTTTGCCTTCCAGAATATTTTATTCCAAGCCCTACAAGCTCTTAATGTAGCTGCTGCTAAGTCCTGTGTGATCCTGACTGCAGTTCCATGATATTTGAATTGTGTCCTTCTGGCTGCTTGTAATATTTTCTCTTTGACTTAGGAATTCTGGAACTTGGCTACAGTATTTCTGGGGGCTGGTTTTTTTTGGGGGGATCTCTTTCCAGGAGAGATCAGTGGATTCTGTCAATTTCTATTTTGCCCTCTGCTTCTAGGATATCAGGGCAATTTTCCTAAAGCATTTCTTTAAAAATGAGGTCAAGGCTCTTTTCCTGATCATGACTTTCAGGTATCCCAATAATTTTTTGTGCAAGGAAATGGGGTTTAGTGGCTTGCCCAACAGCTAGGTAATTATTAAGTGTCTGAGGTCAGATTTGAACTCAGGTACTCCTGACTCCAGAGCCAGTGCTCTATCCACTACACCACCTAGCCGCCCACCCCAATAATTTTTAAATTATCTTTCCTGAATCTGTTTTCCAGATTACTTATTTTTTCAATGAGCTGTTTCGTGTTGTCTTCTAATTTTTCATTCTTTTGGTTGAAGTATTGTGTCTTGACTTCTCCTAAAGTCATCAGCTTCCTTTAGCTCCCTTCTACATCTGAAGGATTTGTTTACCTCAGAGAGCTTTCTTATCTCCTTTTCCATCTGGCCAATCCTGCTTTTTAAAGCATTCTCCTCAATAACTTTTTGAACTGTTTTATCCATTTGACTTCTGCTGGTTTTTAACATGTTATTTTCTTCATCATTTTTTGGATCTCCTCGACTAAGTTGCTGACTTCTTCTTCATGTGTTTCCTGTATCTCTCCCATTTCTTTTCCCAATTTTTCTTCTATTTCCCTTACTTGATTTTCAAAATCTTTTTCAAGCACTTTCATAGCCTGAGCCCAAACTTCTGTTTTTCTTGTAGTCTTTAGATGCAGGAGCTTGTACTTCCTCATCTTCACATTGAGTATGTTGATCCTTCTTGGGATCATGGACAAAGAATTTCTCAAGAGTGTTCCTCTTTTTTCTCTGTTTACTCATTTCTCCAGTCTGTGCCTGGTTTGGGGGTATTTCCTGAGCTTTTGAATATTATTGGGATACCTGCTTTGGGGTTTTTTTGGGACACCCCACTATGACCTTTATTCCTCCAAGGTCTTATGATCTGTTGCCTGTGTTTTGATATATAGATGACTACAGGCACTCCCCTCTGCCCTAGAGCTGTGTGGAGAGTCCCTGCTATCTTAGTATGGAAACTGAAACTGCAAGCTGGATCTGAGTGTGGGCAAACAGCAGAGTCCTGCCCCAGGGAGAGCAGAGAGATTTCTGCAGTCTCCCCTCATCCCCTTACCATCTGTGGGCTGAACTCTGGAGGTGCAGGCTGGTTTCCCCAGATTCCTGCTGCAGGTTCTCACAGCAGGGCTATTCTGAGGTCAGTGCTCCTCACTCCACACTCATTGTGGTGCAGCAGAGTTCTACAGCTTTTCTTTCCTTGAATTTTCTTTCTTTGAGCAATAAGTTGCAAAAACAGAAACCCACAAGAAAAACTGGATATTAGGATTAAGAGTTAAAAAGAGTCTTTAGAGATCATATCATATAATCTCTTAATGTTAGAGATTAGAATATTAAGACCATAAAAATGAAAAACTTGCCTGAGGTCACACTATGACAGAATTGAAATTCAAACCCAGGTCCTCTGCCTCCAGATCCTGTGAGCATTTTTTTATGTTTCAATTTCCAATCATAGAGGTTACCCTAAGGGGATAAAACAAAAGCAAACAAAGCTGAGAATGGAGAGCTTTCAGCCAGATCTCATGGTTTTCCATTTTAAACTTCCAACTCCAGGAGATGAGGTAGGAAGTAGAAGGGAATTATGGATTTAAACTATGGTATAGAAAAAAGAAAGTTAAGAGGGTCACTAAAGCATTTTTAATACATAGAAGAGAACAGAAGAAAGGCCAGAAGGAAACACAGATAAGTAGGACAGCTTTGAAAGTTACATATCAAATTTACTACATACTTTAAAGGAAAAACAAGCTGTAGATAATATTCAAAATTTCATGGACAAGTTTCTTTTTTATCTCTTTATTCCATTCTATATAGAAATGCTCTTTTTCATCTGGTGTTTGGTATATATATATATATATATATATATATATATATATATATATATATGAATATCCTACTCTACTCAACCCAATCTTCTTGTTGTTCCTTCTACGCAACAGTCCATAATCTCATATGTATAAATTTGAATTGGTTATTTTCCTTACTTTCAATTAATTATCATCCCCTTCACCACTGCTTCACAGTATCCATAGCCATAATTTTCTATATGAGTCAACTCTTACATCTATTTTGCATATATATATATATATATATATATATATATATATATACACACACATATATGTGTGTGTGTGTGTGTGTGGTGTGTGTTTATGGGGGGAGAAGGTAGCTAAATGGTGCAGTATAGAGAGTGACGAGCCTAGAGATAAGAAAATTCCTCTTCCTGAGTTCAAACCTGGCCTCAGATAGTTAGGTCATGTATTCCCTCAGGTACCTTATCTGTAAAATGTTAGAGAAAGAAGGGCAGACCACTTCAGAATCTTTGCCAAGAAAACCCCAAATGGGGACACAAAGAGTTGGACAACAATATCTATTTATATAATAGCTCCCTTTGACAGAATTCAAGATCCTTGGGGACAAGGATTATTTTCCTGTATTTTTCCAGCACCTGTCACAGTGCCTGGTACAGAAATTTAGTAAGTGTTTGCTGATTAATTGACAATGCTGTTTGTCCTATACTGGTTGCACATAACAAGTGACAAAAGATGGAAAAGAATCATTTTGATGTAAATACCACAGCACTGGGTTCTCCCACTTACTAGTAGTGTGATTATGAGAAAGTGTTCTTTAGGTCTCAGTTTCTTCTTCTATAAAAGATAGATAAAAATACTTGGATTATCTGCCTCCCAGAATTGTTGTGATAACCAAATGATATAAAGCATCTTAAAACTGTAAAATGTTTTCCCAATACAAGTGGTTTTATTATGTTTGTCTGCTATTCATTTCTTTAAGGAGGGCATAGGCCTTGTCCACATTTGCAGATTGAGGGTTGAAAACATTAGTATGTTTCCCTACATTGGATTGATAAAATCTAATAATCTAGATTAGATTTAGCAGATTTCCTAATGGAAATATAAATTATTATAGATACAAAGTTGCCCAAAACTCCAACCTTGAAGAAAAGGGTAACTCTGTAACAATTGTAAGTTAAGATTCAATAGAAAAAAATGAATTATTTACAAAAACTTCAAGAATACTTAGAAGAAATGAAGCAAAAAGCATATATATATATATATATATATATATATATATATATATATATATATATAAAGACACTGAAGGAAAGAATTAGGAGAATAAATAACTTATAACAGAAAGTGATAAATCTTATCCAAGTAACAGCCTTTCTGAAAACTAGAATAGACTAAAAAAATCAATAATACTGTGAGACAGCAATAAATAAAACAAAATCAAAAGGCTGAAAAATAGAAGAAAGTGTAAGATGTAAGTCAACTGACCTAAAAAACAAATGTAGGAGAAATAGTTTATAACAAATGCATTCCTTGAAAACCATGGGGTTTTTTTGAAATGGAATATTTCAAGAAATCAAAAATGAAAACTGCTTGCTTCCATTAGGATTAGAAGGCAAAATAAAAAATAGAAAGAATACACCAATCATCTTTTTCATGGAAAATTTAAAAAAAGGAAAAATCACATAGTCAAAATTCAGATTTCAGGCAACAATAAAAAAATATTGAAAGTATCCAGAAAGAGCAAGTACCAAGAATGTGAGCAAAGTTCTTAAGTCTTTTAGAATTTAATACTCTTTTTTAAATGAACAGAATCAAGCAAGACCTGGCAACTTTACTATAAATAAGAGAAGACTTGGGGAATACTAGGAAAGCTTAGTATTATCTTATTGGAAAATGAAAAAGAATTTGGGGTTAAGTGACTTGCCCAAGTTCCCACAGTTAGTAAGTATCAAGTGTCTGAGGCTGCATTCTTCTGACTCCAAGGCCAATGCTCTATCTGCTGTACCACCTAGTTGCCTCTGGAAAAGAACTTTTAAGCATTTTTGATGAAAAAAACTAGAACTGAGTGGGAACTTTGATATAAAAATAAAAGAATGAAGAGAAACTTAGAAAAGTGCATTTATTTGTGCAATTAGTAGAGGTTATATCAGTGTTTTGCTAACACTTTAATGGGAAGAAACTGTCCCTTCAGAAACCTAATATATTCAAAGGATACTAAACGAATTCAATAAGCAGAACAGAGGGTCTAGCAGGAAGGAGGTGACTTGGTTCAGTTCTTAAGAAAGAAAACAAAGGGAGGTAAAAATAATATATTAGTGTAGAAAGGTCAAAGACAGGGATATCTGCTATTCATAAATGAGATGATATGAAGAATACAAAAACATGGAGGAAAGGATGGGAAGTTGACATCAGATGACTCTAACTCATCAGAAACAGACAAAGAAAGGTTGTAAACACATTTGTACATAAATGCAAATAGTTTGATGCAGAAATACATCAAACTAAATGGAAATAATTGGAGACTGGTGAGCAGAGTTGAGAAAGGATCTAATCAGAAAGCATATAAACACAAACAAATAAACAAAAAATACCTTTCTGATCCTCCAGAGAGAGTTAAAAAAAGACTGAAGAAAAGAAATTAATGAGAATCTGAGGTGGGAGAAGAACTATCAATTAGGAAATGGTTGAACTAATTGTGGTATATAAATGTATTTTTGCCTTAAGAAAATATGAAAGAAATATCAGAGAATACTAGGAAGTGTGAATTCATGCATAGTGAAGTAAGTAGAATCAGGAGAATATTTATACAGTGTCAACAATATTATTTTTCAAGAAAAAAGAATTAAATTCTGAAAGTCTTAAGATCTCTGGTCAATATAATAGCTAACCATATTCCCAGAGGATCTATGAAGTGCAGCTAGGTGGTGCAGTGGATTAGAGCACTGTTTCTGGAGTCAAGAGAACCAGAATTCGAACCTGGCCTCAGACAACTGACACTAACTAGCTCTGAGACCCTGGGCAAGACCATTTCCTCACATCCAGGGTCATCTCTAGTCATCTTGATTCATATTTGGCCACTGGATCCAGATGTCTCTGGAAAAGAAAGTGAGGTTGGTGACAGCACAGCACCCCCTCACTCAAATCCAATTCATATCCTTGTCATGGCATCATCTCCCTAATGTTATGGTATTCCTTGAGAATGAAGGACAAACATTAAAGAGGATAGACTCAAGGTGAAGAAAAGAGACATACTTTTTTAAGTGTGGGGTGCTATGGATTTATTTTGTTTGACAATTCAATTTGTTTAAAGTTTCTCTCTCTTAAATTAATTGACATGTAATATATTTCTGAATGTCATTTACTATCATTACAGAATTGAAGAACTCAAAATTTTATAAAATTAATGATAGGAAAAAAATTCTAGAATAATTATAGGAAAATTGCCTAATATTTTGCAGTTGAGTAGAACAAGCATCCTTCTAGAAGCAATATGCATTTATTCCTAAGAACAACTCCCAGAGTCAGTCACCTCAAAAATATCTTCTGCTCTATTTCCAGGTTACAAAGGTAATAGTAGTTATATTCATTGACTTCAAAATTCCTGCTAGGTCAGTATCATTTTAAGATCAGCAAAAACTCTGAAACTATTTAGTAGATCATAGATCAAATATGCAGATTTTAGGTAGATGATTGATAAAATAATGAAGTAGCAATTGTCTATATTGGAACCAACAATCAATATGAACAAGTCCTTTAATAGACAGTAAAAACTCATGGGAGGGAAAAAACAGAACCTGGAAACATATCAGTTAAGATGTGAAATTTAACACCTCATTCTCATGAGGCACTTGACATATCCTAAGAGTTAATGTTTCCCTCTAGCCAGGAGGAGCACCTCACTTAAGCAATTCTATGGAATGGTAGATTGTCATGAGGAACTACTTAAATTCCCATCAATATTTGAAGTGCCTGATAAAGTTCAATATCAATAATCAAGGAAAGGGTAGCATAGTTGAGCTGACAGTTCTTGGCTCATTATGTTTCTGAAATGGTCTGATGTGTCTTTTCATTGTATGCATTATGCAACCAGCCAACATATTTTTTCCCATTGAAATGACAAGGTTTTTGTCATAAAATGACACTTATATAGGGAAATATGTACACATCAACAATCAACACCAGGAGCAACAGTAAACATTTAATTAAATACACTATGTTCCAGACTCTGTACCACATGCTAGAGATACAAAAACAAAAGTGAGAAGTGCCTACCCTTGAGAAGCTTATGTTCTATTAGGATAAACAATATGAACCAAATAATACCAAAGGGAAAAAATTGCCTGGACTCTGCAATACCTTTTCTTTGGCATAGAAACTCTCAGGGAGGCAATTCCCTCTACTAATGTAATATTCAACAATTTATAATTTTGGACACTATATGTATAGTTGTTTATATTAAATATAGATGATTTTAAAACTAAATACTTATAAAATAAGTACAAGGTAATTTTTTTGAGGTAGAAGGGTAGAACAACAAAAACTGGATAGATCAGGAGAATATTCATGCAGAAAGTGACACTTGAGCTGAGCTTTGAAGGAAATATTCTAAGAGTCAGAAATAACTGAATATATTCCAGGTCTGAAGGATAACCTACACAAAGCCACAGATAGAAGAGAAGGAATATTGTGTAAGAAGCACAGCAAGAAACCAAGATTAGATAGACCAAAGAATGAAGGAGGGAGCCATGTCCCAGAAGTATTAGTGCCATTCTAGCTATTAAGATTTTAAACCACACTATGATTTTTTGGAGTATCCAGTATAATTAAGCAGGAATACTAGACTGGATCCATATTGTTAACGGTCTTAAAAAGGCCAAAGAGAGGAATTTTTATTTTATCCTATAGGCAGTAGGGAACTACTGGAGGTTTTGGAGCAGGAAGTAATGAAATATTTTAGGAATGTCACTGGAATGAGGAAATATTTGAATCAGAGAGATGGATTATGAGCCTATTGAAATAGTCCGATTAAGAAGGGATAAACTAGGGTTGGGACCTTGTGAGTACAGAGAAGGGTCTGGATACAAGACATATGGGGAAGGCAGAATCATTAAAACTTGGTAACTGATTAGAGATATAGGGAAGAATGAGGAGTTAATGATGGAAGTTTTGAACCTAATGACTGGAAAAGTTCTGATGCTTCAATTGAAAAAGGTAATTTCAAAATATGAATGAGTTCTAAGAAAAAGATGAGTTCTATTTTGGGTAAGTTGAGTTTTATGTACCAATAGTGTATGCAGTTGAAAAGGTCTAATTGGTAGTAGGCAATATAATACTATATATACTATATAATACTATATACAATATACATATATATAATATAATATACAATATAATACTATATAATACTAAATAATACTATATAATATATAATACTATATAATAATACTAAAATAGTATATAATAAAATATAATACTAAAAGTCAAATGAGAGAATAGAGATGATCATATAACTCTGGAAGTTATCTGCATAGGCATGATGATTGAATCCTTAGGAGTTGATGAGATGATCCAGAAGATAGCAAGGGAAAATGACTCAGGATTGAGTTTTGGGGAAAATTCCCAGGAAAGAAGCAAATCATGTTAACATACATTCATTAAGAACTTACTATATAGGACAACTAGGTAGTGCAGTAGATAGAGCACCAACCCACCTCAGAAGGACTTGAGTTCAAATCCAATCTCAGATACTTAATAATTGCCTAGCTGTGTGACCTTGAACAAGTCACTTGTAACCCATCTCAGATACTTAATAATTGCCTAGCTGTGTGACCTTGAACAAGTCACTTGTAACCCTATTGCCTTATATAAATGAAATTTTTAAAAAAGAACCTACTATATGTCAAAAGTACTGTCTTAAGCAATGAGGATACAAAAACAGGTAAAAACAGTAGCTGTCCTCAAAAAGTTTATGCTATAGTAGGAAGAAAATTTGCAAACAAGACATATACAAAATAAAAGGATCACAGAGAAAAACACCCAAAGGGGATTGAGAAAGGATTCTCATCAAAGGTAGGATTTTTATCTGAAATTTGATGGAAATTTCAAATCTAGTTTCTTCAAGGAAGTGAGGAGGCAGAGATGAGGAGGGAAAGAATTCCAATCATTGAGGCAGCCAGCATGGAACTAGGAGATGTATAAGGAAGGACAAGGAGGCCAGAATCACTGGAGCACAGGGATTATGGTGAAAAGTAAGGTATAAAATTGCAAAGATAAATAGGGGCCAGTTTATAAAAATATTCAGGGACAGATAGGTGGCACAATGGATATCTATCCTCTAGTACAAGTGGATAGAGTCAGGAAGACTCATCTTCTTGAGTTCAAAACTGGCCTCAGATGCTTACTAACTGTGTAACCTGGGCAAGTCACTTAACCCTGTTTTCCTCAGTTTCATTATCTGTAAAATGAACTAGAGAAGAAAATGGCAAACTTACTCCAATATCTTTGCCAAGAAAATTCCAATTTAGTCACAAAATGCCATAAATGACAACATAATAAAAGAATTTAAAAACCAAATAGATTTTATATTTAATCCTGGAGATAATAGGGATCCACTGGATTTTATTAAATGGTAGGGAAAGTGACAGAGTAAGACCTATTCTTTAGGATGATCCTTTTGATAGCTAAGTGGAAGATGAACTGGAGTGGGGAAACACTTGAGGCATGGAAACCAAGCAGTTGACTGTTCTAGTACTTCAAATGTAAAATAATGAGAAAGCCTTCACTATGACCATGGAAGTATAAGAGAAGAGGAGGGAGTAAATAACAGAGATATTACAAAGGTAGAATTTATAGGATTTGGCAACAAAATGATTAAGGAATGTAAGAGAGAGTAATGAGGCAAAGATGATATCTAGGCTGTGAATCTGGTTAACTAGGATAATGGTATTTACTCTTCATAGAAATAGGGATGTTAAGAAGAGAAGTTTTTGGGGACAGGAGAAGAATGATTAGTATATATGTCCGCATCTGTGATTTCAACAGTACAGGAAACTCATAGTGAAACATCTTCAAGCAACAGAGAGAGTTACCTAGAGCACTGAGAGGTTATATGCACAGGGTCACATAACTAATATAGGTCAGAAGCAAGATTTCTGTCTCTGTTGCTGGCTCTCTATACACCATGCCTACCTCTTGCTGCTTCTTGCATGCAAGTATATACTGATAATAGTACAAGGATCTATGATTTGTCAGTATGGATATTCCATATACCAATTTAGATCACAGCCCCTCTATCCTTGGGTGACATACATGATGAACTGAAGTGGTCAGAAAAAAAAGAAGAAAGGAAAACCTTTGGTCACTGACACTATTCTGATCATTAAATGCAAGCACATATATATGGATATACATGCATGCAGTAGACTTATGTGGATATATATATAGGTATGTGTGTATATATTTATATATATACATATATGATAAAAATGAACTCTTCCCCTTGAAGAAAATCATTGATGAAAAATTATAACATCAAAATTTAAACCTAAGTGCTCTCTCAGTTTATTCTGTCTTCAGATTACCTTTTCTCTCAATAGATAAAATAAAAGACTGCTTTTTTTGTTCTGAATCCATATTGTTCAAAGAAAGAAAGATGAGTGTTCAATATTGAATGAATGTCTTAGACTGTTAATGAAACTAGAGGACAAGTGGGAAAATATAGGAGCCAAAAGACCTCAGGACTGGTCCCAGGTTCATCCTTAACCAGTTGTGTGACTTCAGGCAAATCGATTAATTTCCTTAATTTTTGATTTCCTCAGACAAAATAAACAAATAACAAATATTTACAGAATGCTTGCTATTTATTATAGTCTATGCAAGTCCTTTGGGAGAAACAACAGAGAAAGAACTAGAAATATTTAACCTAAAAAAAGTGAATGCTTAGGGGCATGGACACAAGATTGAAATGAGATAAATTGTCAAGGGCTAAACATCTAGAAATATAGCAACTTGCATTCCAGAAATCATTTTAAAGTTAGTTGTGTGATCTTAAATTAGTTTTTTCATGTTTCTGAACTTCAATGTCCTCATTTGTGAAATGAAGAAGTTTCATCTAGATTCAGGATTCTGAATATATTTTTGTGTCATGAACACCTTTAAGAAGCTGGTCAAGCCTTAGAATAATATGTCTTAATGTTTTAAATAAAATACATAGTATTACAAAAGGAAACTAATTATATCAGAATAAAGATGTTTTATGTTTTTTCCTCTATCCAAGTTCACAGATCTTCTGAATGCTATCAAGGGGCCTCTTCAGGTTCTTATAGATCTTCCATGGCTTCCTCCCTGTCACTCCCCTAAACTAAAACACTCATTAACCAAAGTTCTTTCTAGCTCTGGCATTATATATTCTGTGATCTAAAGGTCCCATGTAGTTCTGATATTTTGTGTTCTAAGAATACCTCCCATTTTGGGCATTCTATGACATCTCTATTCCAAAATTTCATTTAATTGTGTTGCTTAGTATAATCCAAATATATTAAAGAGCTATGTAGAAGATTACAGTACCTGAGCTCTCAACCTTTCCAAGTAGTGCTAAAACTTAGTTAATGAATTATAAAGAAAAGAATAATGCATCTGGAATAAGAAATCTGGGGTTTAAGTTCTTTCTCTGCCACATACTTAGCAGTTGTTGTGACTTCATGTCAAACACTAGCCATGCCACCTAGTCACTTTATTTCTTGGTTCATCAGTTTCCATACATGTAAAATGAACAAACTGGAAGTGGAGGAGGCAGAGAGAGAGAGAGAGGCCCACAAAGAAGGAAGGAGAGAGACAGACAAACAGACAGACAGACAGGCAGAAATGTTACAATTATTCCTTCTACATCACAACTTTCCCCCACTGCAATTTCAATATACCAGAACCAGTATAAGAAAATAAATAGGGGGAGTTCACAGCCTTTAAATAGACAACACATGAAGGCCAGCAGATGTCACAGAGCTTATGACCAAATAATTAATCCAAATTTTACAATAAGGTACTATAAATACACACAAAAGAAAAAGCAAAAATTAGACTTCTTCTCTAGTATGAAGAGAGGCCAAAAAATGCTACATAGATTTTTCTAAATCATGCCCCTAACCCCTATGATGTGAAAGGGGTAACTGAATTTTTAAGGACCCTTCTAACTCCAACCTTCTATGATCCCACTGACTGGTGTTCTCCCCTCTCTACTCTATCCCATGCCTCCCAGAATAGTTATCTTCTCTCTAATTTATTGGGGGTTTTTTCCAAAAGAAGTTATTTGTATTGATCCTGGCAGATCTCATGTGAAAAAAACCATACTTATTTAGAGAATTTGTCTTAGTGTTTCTAGTATTTTCTAAGGTTTATTGGTCTTTAGAGACATTTGCATCATCAGATGCCTACTTATGTAGGGACATAATAAGAGTGGAAATGATTTTTAAAAATTAAAGGAGGAAGAGGCATACCAAGAGATGTGAGTACTTCCCTTCAAGATCAGAAAGATTTGCATGTGAGGAATACCCTGTTTATACCCTGAGTCAGGGAAAAAAGTGAGAAGAATTCACCATCAAGAGATGGTGTTGGTGTTGGTCAGAGAAGCCTCATAGCTGCCTGGAGTCCATTTGTGCATCACCCGAGTGGATACTAATTAATTCTTTAAAGGAGTGAAGTCTACACAGCAAGTGGCAGTGTAGTGATTAACACACACAAACACACACACAAACACACACACAAACACACACACAACACACACACACACACACGAGTTAAAAAGTAAAAACAAAGAGAAACTCAGAGTCGATGCCAACTTTGGGAGCAGAGCCCATCAGCAGAGAGATGGGCTTCCTGGTCTCAGCAGGAGTAAATACTATTCAGAGTTAAGAAGTATCTGGTCTGGTGCCACAATAATAAGCCAGCAAGAGGAAAAGCTAAGAATATTCTAGAAGAAGAAAGATTGCTTCTGCAGCACAAACCAGGTGAAGTGGCCTCCTAAAACCCTTCCTCAATAAGGAGAGTTATTTATCAAAAGATCCATTCAATTTCCTACTGGAGTTGGTGGGAGATTGTATCAAATTGTATTGGGTGGGGAATAGGGGGGCTGAGAATGATTCCTTTGCTGAATTTATCCTTGTTCCTTATTATGCTCATTCCCTTCCAAAATAAATATTTGATTTGTGGTTCATTTCTGTTCTATGATGGGGGCATTCATTACTGGACATCAAATCTAAATAGCTGTGTGATTCCAGAGTTGAGTGGAAAACCCATTGGATATGCTTGGACTTTGTGCTAATTTTAGTGATTTTTTTATACTGTATTATTACTATTAATACAAACTCTAACTCATTTCTCTTCTGGCTCTCAAACTGCATCACCCTTATCTGTCATGATGTTCATTTTTCTCTTTAGAGAGTCTGCAGTTTGTGACTTAAGTGGGGATATCATCTTGGTTCCTAGTCTACTGTAGTATTTTAAGGGCCCCCAGGCTCTTCCTTGAAAATCATCCCACTTCTGTAAATAATAAACGGTACCATCTTTATGCATAATTAGTCATTTAGTAATACATATTGAAGTTAGTGAAAAATTCACTCTAAGTAAGCAAAATGATAAAAACATTGGAGAATGTTCTTTGATGCTTTTTAAAGAAATCATCATTGACTAATAATATCGTATCTCAAAGAAGCAAATCAAGAAGTGACAGGGAAATTACTTTTCAGGGGAAAAAAGTAGTTTTGACATTTATAGAAGCCTTTAAAAAGGTTTGTAGCGCTAGGAAAAGGGGGCAATTTAATTCCATTATTTCCAACTGATGTGTGAGTAGTCTCAATCAGAAAACAAGATGGAAAGACAAACTTTTTTTAACTTTATAGTATGAAAAGGAACGTGAAAGTTTTTAAAGAAGAAGAAAAATAAGAAAGGGGAAAAGCAAGTCTTGAGTGAGGAAAAAAATGTAAGCAAAATAGCTAAGACTGAACTAGAGAGGGAATAAAACTCTGATTTGACAGTACAGGGAACTTATATGAGAAAATCTCTTCCATTAATGCAGGTCAAAATCTCAACTTCTGTTGTTCATCCTTACTAGAAGAGAGCCAATGACATCACAATGTGGGGGTCAAGATACAGTGTGTTGAATTGTATCTGATCAGTCTAAAACAAGTTTGGAAGGCTTAGGTACAAATAGTTCATCTGAACATTTAGGTTAGAGCTACCTCTAAATTTGCACATCTCATATTTTCTTTGTATGTGATTCTATAATTCTGCTTTGCTCATGGAGCACAGTGTCTTCTTTGATGCAGGTACACTATACTGGGCAGTCCTGTGCCAGCATCTCCATACACTAAAGTGCTTCAGAGAGATCTTCCATGTATCCTTGAACCCCTTCTGACCTCCACATGATCCTTTGCCTTAAGTGAGTTCTCCTTAAAATAGCCTTTTAGGTAAACACATGTTTGACATTTGAACAAAAATCCATCAAAGTTGACCTCTCCAAAGTAGAGTTGCAATGTTTGGCAATTCAGCTCGAGAGAATGACCCCAGTGTCCAGGACCTTATCTTGCCAATCTCAGAGAGTTGCCTATAACATTGAAAGTTGAAATGACTTGCTCCGTCACACTGCCAGTATCCAGCAGAGGTAAGACATGAAGACTAGTCTTCCTACTCTGACAAACTCTATTTACTGTCACACTGACTCTCTAGAAGAAAATAGATTTACTTGTATTACTAAATTTTCTATATATTAGTCTATTTATGAACTATTTGCATCTTCTTGAATGCTAATTTTCTAAAAGAAATAAAATTGATGCCTCTCTGAACTTGTATATCTGTACACGTTTTCCTTAGTTGAAAGGTTTCTTTGATGTGTCTTCAAAATCTTCAGACAAAGCATTGAAATGGATTCCATTGAAGAAAGGAGAACAGAAAGCTATTCTGTAAGCCTATGTTCTTTTGTCCCAGAGTTATTTAGCACAATGGAAAAAAAGAGCAGTTAAATGGCACAATAGATAGAATACTGGGCTTAGAGTCAAAAAGACCAGAATTCATATTCAATCTCTTCTACATAATAGTTTTGTGACTATAGACTCAGAATGTTGTGAAGATCAAATGAGATAATATAGGTAGAGTATATAGCATCATGAACCGCACATCTTTGTTGTTGTTTGTCCTTCATTTTTGAAGAGGACCAAAGCCATCTTGGGGTGATTTCTTGATTCATGTGTGAACCAGACATAAGGGAGGCAGAGTTGACCATCATAAACTTCCCCTTTCTCTTCCAGAGTCATCCAGGTCCAAGATAAAAGTCAAAACAACTGGCAGTGATCCAAGATGATGTGGACATACATGGATGTGGATGTTCAGTATCTGAACAAGGTCTAAGTGCTCCACCATGCCTACTTTAGTCACCTTCATGTCTATTGGAACAAATTGTTCTCAGATGCCCATTCTGCCAGGGAAGAGTTCACATACTTGGAGTAGACACCACTAAACTTTTGGTTATCTTAAGCCTGGTTTAGCCCTTCTGCTGAGACATTTACTGAGGTGCAATGTTGCTCAGGTTACAGCTTCTTGGAGTTACAGGTGAGATGTGAGAGCTTGCCAAACCCTTTTCAAGGCAGCTCATCCATACTTGGCATCTGACACTCAACTCTCAGAATACAGAGTGGGCACTATAGAAATGCTTATTCACTTTTCCTTTCTGAAAAGTTATCTGAAAACTTGTACTAATGAAAGTCAATATTTAGTGTGGTATTTTTCTACTCAATTGCTTTCAAACAAATCCAGAATTGTGACCTAGAAAAAAAAGGATCATTCAGTCTCAAGAAACAGAGGTCCAATACTACTGCTCTTAGAATTTATGTCACAAAACTACCTTAAGCTAAATCATATTTTGGGTAAGAATAATTAAACTTCCTGGGTAAACTAGAAAATGGATATGGCAGCTAGATGGTACAATGGATGGTGCAATGGATAGAGCATTGGATCTGGAGTCAGGAGGATCTGAGTTCAAATCTAACCTCAGACAATAATTGTGTGACCTTGGGCAAGTCACTTAATCCCATTGCCTTAAATAAATAAAATTAAAGAAAATAGATAAACCTAGTATGTAATTCAACTGTGGCCTCAAGATCAATTCACTGAACACATTTTTTTTATTTATTTTGAATTTTACAATTTTTCCCCTAATCTCACTTTCCTCCTCCACCCCCAACAGAAGGCAGTCTGTTAGTCTTTACATTGCATCCAACACATTTCTAACATGGAATTATTTGACTAAATGTTTCATCTAGTTTCATAAAAAGAGAATAATAAAGATTAACACCTTACTATTGTTAGGAACTGGTTAGGCAGTGGAGACACAAATAAAATAAAGAAAAAAAAAAGTCCCTACTCTTATGGACTTTCCCCCTTACTGATGGGAAGTCAACACAAGAAGAGGAGCTAAAAAGCAAAGTGTTGAATGTGCCCAAGAAAAAGAAAGACTTCTAGACAAAAATGTGGAAAAGTCCAGAGCAAGATCAGAGAGAGCTTTGAGTAAATTGAGTATAACCTGTGTACCTCATAAAAGGATGGTCACTCGAATTCATAGCTTTTACCCTGCCTACTTTCAAGTAGGCATACTTGAACAAGTATCTATAGAATAAGTTGTCACTTCCACGAGCTCATCAGTTCTAAACTCAACCCTAATCTGCCAATTCAACCCATGATTGTGGCATCTCCTCCCTCTACCTCCTCCCCTTTGACGGGAAGGGCTGGATGGTAGTGGACCAAACTCCTTCCAATATCTTCCTTTTGTTTTATTTTTGTTTTTGCTTTTTGTGAGGCAATAGGGCTAAGTGAGTTGTCCAAACTGGTAAAGTATCAAGCTTCTGGGACAAGATTTGAACACAGGTGCCCCTCACTCCAAGCTGGGTGCTCTATCCACTGTCCCACCTAGCTGTTCCTAAATACCTTCCTTTATAGAGGTAAAAACTAGGCTTCTAGAGCTCAGAGGCATGGCCTGGGAACCTCAATGAAATGATGGTCACTCCACTTTGCAACTGCTCTGCCTGATTTCAGCTCTACAGAACTTAATTCCTTTGTATCTGGGGCAGCTGGGGGGGGGTGCAGTGGATAGAACACCAGCCCTGGAGTCAGGAGGATCTGAATTCAAATATGGCCCCAGACCTTTAATAATAACCTAGCTATGTGACTGTGGGAAAGTCACTTAACCCCACTGCCCTGCCAAAATAAAAATTCCTTTGCATCAAGTACCTCCTGGAATCCTGCCCTACTCCCCCACTACATTTTTCTGCCTCCTTTTGTATATTGTCTCCCCCTCTCCTTTAAATTATAAGCTATTTGAGGGCAGAGACCATCTTTTATTAATAGTATCTCTAGCAATTAGCATAATAAGCACATGGTAGTGCTTAAAAATGTTTATTGGATTGGATTGAAGACTTAGGTCAGGGACTCACCAATCAGAAGAAAGGGCTTCAGAACATAAGTATCTCCTGAATGAGAAGGCTGCTGGCAAAGAGGTGGAAAAGTCCAGATAGTGAGGAGTGGAACTAGCAGTACAGTGGGCATGATCTAGGCACAGCATGAAATGGTATAGACGAGGTTTATAATTAGAGTCAAAGGACTTGGAAATGAAGCCTTCTTGTTTAATATCTGTATGACTTTGGTCACCACTTAACCTTTGAAGGCATATAGTTTCTCATGTGTGAAATAAGGGACTATATGATCTTTAAAGTACTTTCTAGTTCTAAAATCTATGATCCTATGATCTGTGAAATGAACAGATTAGTCTAAGTGTCTGTGAAGGTCCCTTCCAACCTTAAATTCAATGAACTCTACTTTTACTCACATGCCCTTAAAAAGTAGTTCTTGTTTGCATCCAAGTGCAAAAATAAATAAATAAATAAAACTTGACTAGGAGAGAATATTGTAGCTAAAGAGGCAAAAGGAAAAGTAGACTTTTCGAAATATGAGTCGGACAAAGAATGTATAGGAGAAATAAGTAGGAGTTAACAAATTGCCTCTGAATATTGGCAAACTTACATATTCAAGCTGGCAAATAATGTGGGTTGTTTGTCATACAAAAGGAATGATAGTAGCACCTTCCTTTCAGATCCAAATATTTTAATAACACTTGAATTTCTCACTTGACAGTAGAACCTAGAGAACGGGAATGGTTGAGCAGAGCTCAAAATTGTTCAGTTATTCAGACAACCTATTCCATATCGAATGTGAATAACTTACCTTTATAAAACACTTCAAAAAGCAGAAAACTTGGAAGCATAGAAAAGCAGGGCAGCTTTGAAAATGATATGTAGTATTCATTACATAGCTTAAATAAAAAAAATAAGCAGTGTGAAATGGAAAATCATGGTTTTATATTGAATCCTCTTTTTATGTTGTTCTTTTTTTGTCTTTTTTTAAGTTCAAAGTGATTTTTTTTATTTGGTTAAAAAAAAATAAAAATTCAAAGCATTTTAGGGAGCCAAGATGGCAACAAAAGAGGATCACTCTTAGGCGCTCTCTCATAAAACTTAGAAACTAAGGACCCTAATTAAATTTTCGAGAGACAGAACCCACAGAGGGACCCAGTGAGGCAGTTCTCCTACTCAAGCTAACCTGGAAAAGAGCAGAAAGGCTCTGCTCCCCGGGGATGGTGGGGTGGCCTGCCAGAGTGAAAGAACTACAGCCTCCCGGAGACAGCCCCAGGGAGCTGGGAGCCACAGCTCACAGCAGCAGGGGAGTATCCTGACCTATGCCCCGGGGAGCATCAGGCACAACTTGAGGGAACAGGGACCTCTGCCAGAGCGAGCATGTGAAGCCCAACCCTCAGGGCACACAGCCAGCAATGTGGTCCCACTGCAGCCCAGATCCAGGAACAAGAAGCAGAAGCTAGTAATCAGGAGCCCCCAGGGCATGAGAGAGCTGAGCCTAGGGAGGGAGCAGAGAGAGACTAGCCAGCTCTGTCCTCTGTCCCTGGAACAGGACTCTGGGGTTCTGACCACATTCAGATCCTGATGGCAGTCAAGGCCCCCCCCATAGAACAGCAGGGCCCCCTTCACCTCAGCCCCATGGCAGAGGGGGGCATTTATGGTCATTCACAGACCAGGAGGGAGGACAGAGCCTCTTACACTGAGATCCTTCTGGGAGTGTCCCAAAAGCTCAGGAAGCACCCCAAAACCAGGCTAAGGCTAGGAAAATGAGTAAGCAGAGAAAAAAACAGGAACACCATTGAGAAATATTTTGCCTGTGAGCCCAAGAAGGATCAAAACACTTAGTCTGAAAAGACTCCAAGTAAAACAGAAATTGGGCTCAGGCTATGACAGAGCTCAAAAAAAAGACTCTGAAAATCAAATGAAGGAGTTGGAAGAAAAACTGGGAAAAGAAAGGAGAGAGATGCAGGAAAAACATGAAAATGAAGTCAGCAGCTTAGTCAAGGAAATCCAAAAAATGCTGAAGAAAATAGCATGCTAAAAACCAGCTTAGGTCAAATGGATAAAAACAGTTCAAAAAGTTATGGAGGAGAAGAATACTTTAAAAAGCACAATTGTCCAGATGGAAAAAGAGATAAGAAAGCTCTCTGAGGAAAACAAATCCTTCAGACAAAGAATAGAACTCAGGGAGATTGATGAATTTATGAGAAATCAGGACTCAATACTTCAAAACCAAAAGAATGAAAAATTAGAAGAAAATGTGAAATATCTCATTGAAAAAACAACAGATATGGAAAACAGATTTAGTAAAGATAATTTAAAACTTATTGGAATACCTGAAAGTCATGATCAGGAAAAGAGCCTTGACATCATTTTCAAAGAATTACTACAGGAAAATTGCCCTGATATTCTAGAAGCAGAGGGAAAAATAGAAATGGAGAGAATCCACCCATCCCCCCAAGAAAGAGATCCCAAAAAACCAACCCCTAGGAATATTATAGCCAAGTTCCAGAACTCCCAAGTCAAAGAGAAAATATTACAAGCAGCCAGAAGGACACAGTTCGAATATCATGGAGCTGTAGTCAAGATCACACAGGACTTAGCAGCAACTACATTGGAAGCTCATAGGGCTTGGAATATAATATACTGGAAGGCAAAAGAGCTCAGAATGCAACCGAGAATCAACTACCCAACAAGGCTGAATGTCCTCTTCCAGGGAAAAAGATGGACTTTCAATGAGCCAGAGGAATTTCAAATGTTCCTGTTAGAATGGCCAGAGCTGAACAAAAGGTTTGATCTTCAAATACAGGACTCAGGTGAAGCATAGAGATTGAAGGGGAAGGGGAACATATGAGGGACTTAATGATGATGAACTGCATGTATTCCTGTATAGAAAAATGACACTGATAATACTTATATGAAACTTCTCAATTAACAGAGCAGGTAGAAGGAGCTTTTATAGATGAAGCGCAGGAGAAAGCTGAATTTGAAGATAAAATATGGTGTAAAAATGGAGTCAATAGAAAAAAGGGAAATGGAATGGGAGAAAGAAAAAGGAGAGGGGGAATAGGCCAAGATATTTTATAAAATAAGATTTTTCTTTATTACAATGAGTTATTGCAATGATATGGAAGGGAGGAAGGCAAGGGGGAATGAAGGAATCTTCGCTCTCATAAGAGGTGGCTAGGAGAGGAAACATCATATATACTCAATGGGGTATGGCCCTCTGGAGTAAGAAGGGGGTGGAACAGGGGGAAGGGTAGGGATGTGAATGATGGAGGAGAGGATGGACCATGGAGGGGGAGAGTTGTCAGATATAACACATTTTCTTTTTTACTTTTTGCAAGGGGCTGGGATTGGATGGCCTGTCCGGGACCATAGGACCAGGTGGATGCTGGGACTAAGAGGTGGTATGGGGGTTCAGGGCCTCTTGTCCCCAGGGCCAGGGATCTGTCTGCTGTGCCATTCAGATACCCTACAGCAGAGTCAGAGTGAAAGGAGAGAGAAAATATAGTACATGGTAGTGGAGAAATATGAAAGGAGGTAGTTGCAATCAGCAATGGCAACAGTGGGAAAAATATGCAAGTAAGTAACTTTTGTGATGGATTTATCATAAAGAATGTGATCCACCCACTGGTGGTTTTGGAACACAGACTGAAGCACATACTTTTAAGTACCTCCTTATTGGATTGGATTGAAGACTTAGGTCAGGGACTCACCAATCAGAAGAAAGGGCTTCAGAACATAAGTATCTCCTGAATATTATTATTTTGGGGTGGTGCAGGGCAAATGGAGCTGGGTGGCCTGCCTGGGGCCGCATATCAGGGTGATTGTTGGGTGTCTGAGGCCAGATTTGGACCTGGGTGCTCCTGGCTCAAGGGCCAATGCTCTGTCCACCACCTAACAGCCCCTATTACTATTATTATTATTACTATTTTATTTTATTTTGGGTCTTTTTTTTTCTTTTTTTTTGGATTTTGCAGGGCAGTGGGGTTGGGGTGGCTTGCATGTCACACAGCTTGTTGATTGTTGGGTATACGGGGCCAGATGTGGGCTTGGGTGCTCCTGGCTCCAGGGCTGGTGCTCCATCCACTGCACTACCTGGCAATACCTACAATTATTATTATTATTTTTTATTTTAATTCCAATTTTAATTTTTTTCTCTCCCCTTTACTTTATCGCTCAAGTGAGTCTATATTTTTTTGAGAGGGTATTTTGTTTACTCTTAAACAAGAATATTTTATTAATGTATAAAATTCATTATTTGTATAAAATGAGAATAAATAAATATTAAATAAAGCATTAAAAAAATAATTCAAAGCATTTTAGAAACATTATCCCATGTCATCCTTAAAATAATCCTGAGAAGTGGCTACCATAGGTATTATCATTCTCCTTTTACAGATAAAAAAATGTAACAATGTTGTGTATTGTCTAGTTACTAAACTAGTCATTACCTGGAGCAGTATTTAAACCTTATTGACTTAGCACTCTAGTTCAACAAATTTTTTTTTATTTTGGTTTATTTATTTTTTATTATTACAATAATTTTGTTATAAGAGTAAACATAAACCCCCTCCCCCACAAGATTATAAACCTCAAGAATATTGAGAGAGAGAAAAAAAAAAGTATAAGTCCACCAGAGAAGTTGCTTCAATATTTTTCCCACCATTGCTATTACTAGCTGTCTTTCTTTCCACTCTGTTTCTCCCCACTCTCATTTATTCTATTCTCTCCTTTCATCCTGGCCCTGTCCAAAAGTGTGTTGTATCTGAGTACCCTGTCCCACAATCTTCCCTCTCTTCTATCACCTATTCCCCCCTTCCCCCCCATTCCTCCTTATCCCATCTCTCTCTCCTCATTTTTCTCTAGGGTAAGATAGATTTCTATACACTATTAAGTGTGTATGTTATTTCCTCTCTGAGCCATTTATGATGAGAATGAAGACTTACTCATTCCCCTTGCCTTCCCCCCATTCAACTCCATTGAAAAAAGCTTTTTCTTGACTCTTATGTGAAATTTCTTAGCTTCTTCATTTCCTTTCTCTTCTTCTCAGTACTTCCCTTTATCACCCATTGACTCCATCTTTTTTACTATATTATGCCATTAGATTCTGCTCCTTCCTGTGCCCTGTCTATATATGCTCCTTCTAACAAGCTCTCATAAATGAGAAAGCTCATATGAGTTATCAATATCTTCTTCTTCCCATTCAGGAATACAAACAGTTCAATATCATTAAATTCCTCATAGTTAGTCCTTTTCGTCCACCGCCTCAATGGTTCACCAGAGTGTGGTACTTGGAGATCAAACTTTCTGTTCAGCCCTGGTTGTTTCGATAGGAAAGTTTGAAAGTCCCCTGTTTCATTGAAAGTTCATCTTTTCCCCTGAAAGACAATGTTCAGTTTTGCTGGGTAGTTGATTCTTGGTTGGAAACCAAGATCTTTTGCCTTCCTCAATATCGTATTCCAAGTCCTTTGAGGACTTAATGTAAATGCTGCCAGATCCTGTGTAATCCTGACTATGGAGCCACAGTAGTGGAACTGTTTGTTTCTGGAAGCTTTTAGAATTTTCTCTTTGACTTGGGAGTTTTGGAATTTGGCAAGAATATTCCTGGAAGTTTTTCTTTTGGGATCTCTTTCAGGAGGTGACCAATGAATTCCCTCAATTTCTATTTTACCCTTGGCTTCTAGGATCTCAGGGTAATTTTGCTGTATGATTTCTTGAAAAATGAAGTCTAGCTCTTTCCCTGGTCATGACTTTCAGGTAGTCCAATATTTTTAAATTATTTCTTCTGGATCTGTTTTCAAGGTCGGTTGTTTTTCCATTGAGATATTTCACATTTTCTTCTAATTTTTGGCTTTTTTTTTGGGAAGAGTTTTATTTCTTCCTGATTTCTTGCAAAGTCATCAGCTTCCTTTAGTTCCATTCTACATTTGAAGGAGTTATTTTCTTCAGAGAGCTTTTTTATCTCCTTTTCCAGCTGGCCAATTCTGCTTTTTAAGGCATTCTTCTCCTCATTAACTGTTTGTTTTGCTTTTTCCATTTGGTCTAAACTGGTTTTTAATGTATTATATTTTTCAGTATTTTTTGTATTTCTTTCACCAAGCTGCTGATTTGGTTTTCATGATTTTTCTACATAGCTCTTATTTCTCCTCCCAATTTTTCCTCCACTTCCCTTAATTGCTTTTCAAAGTCTTTTTTTGAGCTCATCCACTGTCTGAGCCCATTTTCTATGTATCTTAGAGGTTTTGGATATGGAAGCTTCAATTTTGTCATCCTCTGAGTATGTGTTTTGATCTTCCATGGAACTAAAATAATTTTCTATGGGCAGAGTCTTCTTTTTCTGTTGTTTACTCATTTCCTTAGCCCAAGACTAATTTACAGCACCTCCAAGACTTTGGGAGTTTTTTTTGGAACACCCCACTGGGACCTTTATTCCTCCAGAGTCTTATGCCCTCTTGCCTGTGCTTTGATATTTAGATGACCACAGGCATTCCCCTCTGCCCTGGAGCTGTGAGAAGATCACTGCTATCTTAATATGGAAGGTCAAACTGCAATCTGGATCTGAGTGTGGGTAGTCCTGCCCCAGGGAGAGCAGAGAGATTTCTCTCCTGACCCCCCTTATCATCTGTGGGCAGTACTCTGGAGGTGCAGGCTGGTTTCTCCAGTGCTCCTCACTCCACATTCATTCTGGTGTAGCAGAGTTCCCTCACTGCCCCTTCAAGCTGTTCCCAGTGATCCCTGGACTGGACTGGACTGGGCTGTGCTGCGGTGGGGCTTTTTTCCAACTACCAGACCCGATGAAACAGATCTTTCCTGCCAAGCTTCTAAATTATCTTGGACTTGGAAAATGTATAACTCAGTTTTTCTGTGGGTTATGCCCCTCCAAATTTTGGCTAGAGTCATAATTTGACATAATTGGAGTTTGGGGCGGGGGAGTTCCTGGGAAATGCTGCCCTCACATGCCATCTTGCCTGTGTCCATTCAACAAACATTCATTAAGTAAATAAAACACCGCAAGGTTTTGCATTAGGTCCAGGGAAGAAAGGAAAAAGCACAGGCCCTGAACTCAAGGAGCTTACATTCTGCTAGAGGTATTCAACATGAAAACAGAACAATCAATGCAATTTAAGAAGGGGGGGGTGGCTAGGTGGCACAGTGGATAGAGCATGGGCCCCAGAGTCAAAAGTACCTGAGTTCAAATCTGGCATGACACTTAATAATTACCTAGCCATGTGGCCTTGGGCAAGCCACTTAACCACATTGCCTTGGAAAAATCTTAAAAAAAAATAAGGGGGAGGGAATTAACAGGGGAATCATCAAAAGTTTTATATAAAAGATAACAATAGGGCGGAGCCAAGATGGCAACAAGAAGGGAGCAAGTCTTAGGAGCTCTCTGATAAAACTCATAAGCTAAGGACTCTAAGTAAACTTTCGAGAGACAGAACCCACAAAGAGACCCAGTGAGGCAGTTCTCCTACTCAAGGTAACCTGGAAAAGAGCAGAAAGGCTCTGCTCCCTGGGGTCAGACGGGTGGCCCGCCAGAGGGGTGGCCCACCAGAGCCAAAGAACTTCAGCCTCCGGGAGGCAGCCCCAGGACGCTGGGAGCCACAGCTCACAACAGCGGGGGAGTCTCCGGAGCTATGTCCCGGGAGCACTGGGCACAAAGTGGGGGAACAGCGGGGGACCTCTGCCAGAGTGAGCACATGGAACCCAGCCCTCAGGGCACACAGCAAGCAGCTTGGGTCTTTTGGCAGCCCAGACCCGGAAGCAGAAGCAGGCGGAGCCAGTAAGCAGGAGCCTCCAGGGAATGAGCCCATTGAGCTGAGGGAAGGGAGTGAAGAGAGACTGCAGAGCTCTGTCCTCTGCCTCTGGAACAGGACTCTGGGACTTTGACCACATTCAGATCCTGATCTCAGTCTAGGCCCCCCCATAGATCAGCAGGGCCCCCTCCACCTCAGCCCCGTGGCAGAGGGGAGCGCTTATGGTCACTCACAGACCAGGAGGGAGGACAGAGCCTCACACACTGAGACCCTTGTGGGAGTGTCCCAAAAGCTCAGGAAGCACCCCAAAAACAAGGCCCAGGCTGGGAAAATGAGCAAGCAGAGAAATAAGAGGAAGACTATTGAGAAATATTTTGCAAATGAGCCCAAGAAGGATCAAAATACTCAGTCTGAAGATGAGGAAGCACAAGCTCCTGCATCTAAAGAATCCAAGAAAAACAGAAATTAGGCTCAGGCTATGACAGAGCTCAAAAAAGACTTTGAAAATCAAATGAGGGAGTTGGAAGAAAAACTGGGAAAAGAAAGGAGAGAGATGCAGGAAAAACATGAAAATGAAGTCAGCAGCTTAGTGAAGGAAATCCAAAAAAATGCTGAAGAAAATAGCATGCTAAAAATCAGCTTAGGTCAAATGGATAAAAACAGTTCAAAAAGTTATTAAGGAGAAGAATGCTTTAAAAAGCAAAATTGGCCAGATGGAAAAAGAGATAAGAAAACTCTCTGAGGAGAACAAATCCTTCAGACAAAGAATAGAATGCAGGGAGATTGATGAATTTACCAGAAATCAGGAATCAATACTTCAAAACAAAAAAAATGAAAAATTAGAAGAAAATGTGAAATATCTCATTGAAAAAACAACTGATATGGAAAACAGATTTAGAAAATATAATTTAAAAATTATTGGAATACCTGAAAGTCATGATCAGGAAAAGAGCCTTGACATCATTTTCAAAGAATTACTACAGGAAAATTGCCCTGATATTCTAGAAGCAGAGGGCAAAATAGAAATCAAGAGAATCCACTGATCCCCCCACCCCAGAAAGAGATCCCAAAAAAACAGCCCCTAGGAATAATATAGCCAAGTTCCAGAACTCCCAAGTCAAAGAGAAAATATTACAAGCAGCCAGAAGGACACAGTTCAAATATCATGGAACTGCAGTCAGGATCACTCAGGACTTAGCAGCAACTACATTGGAAGTTCGTAGGGCTTGGAATACAATATACCAGAAGGCAAAAGAGCTTAGAATGCAGCTAAGAATGAACTACCCAGCAAGGCTGAATGTCCTCTTCCAGGGAAAAAGATGGACTTTCAATGAACCGGGGGAATTTCATATGTTCCTTTTGGGATGGCCAGAGCTGAACAGAAGGTTTGATCTTCAGATACAGGACTCAGGTGAAGCATGGAGATTGGAGGAGAGGGGGGAAATATGAGGGACTTAATGAGGATGAACTGCATGTATAGAAAAATGATACTGATAATAATCATATGAACCTTCTCAGTTAATAGAGCAGGTAGAGGGAGATTTTATAGTTGAAGCACAGGAGAAAGCTGAATTCGAAGATAAAATATGGTGTAAAAATGGAGTCAATAGAAAAAAAGGGAAATGGAATGGGAGAAAGAAAAAGGAGAGGGGGGAATAGTCCAAGATATTTCACATAATATTTTTTTTTATTACAATGAGCTATTGCAATGATATGGAAGGGGGTAGGCAAGGGGGAATGAGGGAACCTTTGCTCTCATCAGAGATGGCTAGGAGAGGAAATAGCTCAATGGGGTATAGGCATCTGGAGTAAGAAGGAGGGGGGAGCAGGGGGAAGGGGTGGGGATGTGAATAAAGGAGGAGAGGATGGACCATGGGGGTAGAGTGGTCAGATATAACACATTTTCTTAACTTCTTGCAAGGGGATGGGATTTGAAGGCCTGCCCAAGACCATAGGGCCAGGTGGATTCTGGGCCTAAGGGGTGGTATGGGGGCTCAGGGCTTCTTGGCCCCAGGACCAGGGATCTGTCTGCTTCGCCACTCAGCGACCCTACAGCAGAGTCAGAGTGAAAGGAGAGAGAAAATATAGTACATGGTAGTGGAGAAATAAGAAAGGAGGGAGTTGTGATCAGCAATGGCAACGGTGGGAAAATATGGAAGTAACTTTTGTGATGGACTTATCATAAAGAATGTGATCCACTCACGACAGAGTTGATGGTGTTGGAACAAAGACTGAAGCACATTTTTTGTCATTATTATTTGGGGGAGGGTGCAGGGCAAGTGGGGCTGGGTGGCCTGCCTGGGGCCACATAGCAGGGTGATCTTTGGGTGTCTGGGGCCGGATTTGGACCCAGGTGCTCCTGGCTCAAGGGCCAATGCTCTGTCTGCCACCCAGCCACCCCTACTATTATTACTATTTTATTTTATTTTGGGTCTTTTTTTTCTTCATTTTGGTTTTTGCAGGGCAGTGGGGATCTGGTGGCTTTCATGTCACATGGCTGGATGATTGTTGGGTCTACAGGGCTGGATGTGGGCTCAGGTGCTCATGGCTCCAGGGCTGGTGCTTCGTCCATTGTGCCACCTGGCCATACCAACAATTATTACTATTATTTTTTTAATTTTAATTTTTTTTCTCTCCCCTTTACTTTTTTTGCCCAAGAAAGTCTATCTATATTCATGGGGGGAGGGGTATTTTGTTTACTTATAAACAAGAATATTTTATTAATGTAAAAAAAACATTTGTACAAAATGAGAATAAAAAATTAAATTAAATAAATTAAATAAAAAATGAAAAATAAAATAAAAGATAACAATAACTGAGATGTACCTGGAAAGGAGCAAAAGATTCTAAGAGGTTGACATGAGGCAGGAATTGATTCCTAAGAATGAGAAATGTGAGAAATAACCTCAGCAAAACTTTAAAAGTAGCAGATGGAACATCAAGTTTAGGAGAAGAAAACATGTAATTTATTGGATGTTCTGAAAAACATCCTTGTTTAGGTCAAAAACCTAAACTCTGATTATTACAAGTGATTTCACAGACTTATCCAAGTATTTCACAGACTTTTCTAGGTGAATAAAAACATGATCAGGAAAGGGAAAAGGAAAAGAAGAGGGAGAGAGAAAAGGAAGGGGGAGGGGAGAGGAGAGAGAGAGAAAAGGGTAATATAGATCAAAAAATAAAAGTTATATGCCTAGCAAAAACTCAATGTTTATTTTCTGAGAATCAACCTGATTTGGTTCAGATAGGCTCAGCACAAAAGGAGGGGCCACCATGGAATGATTTATTTTGGGTGACTTTGTGATCTTGGACAAGCATAGCCTCCCTAGGCCTCAGTTTCCCCACCTATAAAATCAGGGGGTTCACCTAGATAACTTTGGAGATCCCTTCTAACTCTAGAACTATGAACCTAATACAGTCCTCCACATAGATGAAATCATGAATCACTGAATTCTAAAAAATATAGACAAAATACTAAATAGACAAGACCAGGAAGCAGTCATCAGCCATCTTATGAAATATACAGGTATATGTAATAAGGAAACTTTCAACTTTACCTTTTAGATGTAAACATGTTTTCTATGAATCTGTGACACAGATGGCCGCCTTGCTATAAATCAAACTGTATGGGTTAGCAATATAGGATCAAATCTTTGTCAAAATTACCTGTGTCAAAATGGAAGGTCCAGGGGCAGCTAGGTGGCACAGTGGATAGAGCACTGGCCCTAGAGTCAGGAGTACCTGAGTTCAAATCCAGTCTCAGACACTTAATAATTACCTAGCTGTGTGGCCTTGGGCAAGCCACTTAACCCCATTTGTCTTGCAAAATCCTAAAAAAAAATGGAAGGTCCAAGCACTGTCAAACTATATGTGTTAACAATATAAACTTGAAAATTAGACAGTGAAACAAGAGCAGTCACTATAAATTTCAACACCTGAGACAAATTCAATTAAAACAGAGAAAGGGACATGATTATCCAAAGAATGATCCCATCAGCTGTTCAAGGAAAGGATATTTGGAGGAAAGGTACAAATACAGGTATAAAATGACAGAAAAGTATTCCTCTCTTCCTTTCCCAGTGTCTGCTAGTCCAGGACTCTCTTGCCTTTCACCTTGGCCCCTATCCAAATCCCCAAATGAGTGTTGGATAGTGTAGTCTCCCAGCTACATTGGAAGAAAATGTCACCTACCCTAGGAGGAAACACACTATACAATCCTAGAAAAATATCTGAACCCCCTCCCTAGTCATGACTCTGGGCAAAACTGTGATCAATTTGTCATTAGGCACCTCCCACCATTAGGCAGGAGAGAGATGCCTGCAAGTTTTAATATTTCCTCTGTCATAGCTCCAGCTACCAAAATATAAATCCTGTGTCTAGTGGGTATTGATTCAGGTTGTGTTATACACCTTCTGAATATCAATCATGAAATAGGTGAAATGGGATCTCTTTAAATAATATGAATGCAGCCTACTGTGAAGAGTCAGTGCAAAGGCTTGTTTGAGCTCTCTTAGGCACCTAATTACCTTTTGTGGCTATTCTATTCCTTATCTTATTTTCTTCTATGTCATCTCCTAGATAACAAGTTCCTAGAGGACAGCAGCAATGTCTTTCTTTGAACAGGGCTGTCCCACACCTGAGATACTTGAGTTGAATGAAATTGAGCACTCAATGAAAACTACCTCCACCACCCCCCAAAATTATAACCATTGTTTTTTTCCTTGTTAACAATAGCATCTGATGCCTTGTACTTTTATATCCAAGAAGACTATAGTAGGAAAACTGTTAAACTGTTACATTTGTTCCACTTCCTGTATCAGGAGGAACCCAGAAAAAAAATGAAATCCTGTGTCCCTGTATTGTTTGCTGCAAGCAATCTTTTCAAAGGACAAACATGTAACCTTTCCTGGGCCATCTTGGTTTTTATAAGGCAGCTGATAAAGGGGAAACATGGGCTTCCACAATTTAATTGAAACTGAGAGCTTTATTGTTTTACCCTGAAGTGCTAATAAAAAATGGTCAATAGCAGATGGTTTTTCTCTGCTCTCTAATGGCACCTCTATACCCTGAGGTTAATAACCAGCCCTTTTTTGTTGACCTATTGACATGTCTCTAGCCACATTTGTTTCCTCTTTTAAAAAAAATTATAAAATGTTCAATACCTTGGTTTATTTTACTACTGAAAAATCTCTGCATGATTTCTTTTTATTGAGTCATTTGTTTCTTACCTCTCCAAAATTTCAATGAATCCTTGATCTTTCATTTGATATAGCTATTCCCTCCCTTCAGTGGTTTAGATTTGAAACTATTCCAATAGAATGTATAGTGTTTTTTGTTTGTTTTAGTTGTGGAAGGGGGCGTTGCAAGGCAATGGGGTTAAGTGGCTTGCCCAAGGCCACACAGTTGGGAATTATTAAGTGTCTGAGGCTGGATTTGAACTTGGGTCCTCCTGACACCAGGGCCAGTGCTCTATCCATTGCACCACTTAGCTGCCCCTTTTTCCAATAGAATGTAAGTTCTTAATTTACAAGGACCACTTCTCCTTTTATCTTTGTTATCCTCCAGTTATTGCACAGCACCTACAACCAAACAGGTGCTTAATAAATTGAATGACATCAACCAGCACACATTTATTGAGTTGCTAGTAATACAAAGACAAAAATGAAATAGTCCTCTACCTCAAGAATCATACATTCTATCTGGAAAGACAACAGATAAACATACATATACATATACGTGTATACATATGTATGTATGTATGTATGCATGTATGTACGTGCATAAAAGAAAATACAAGGTAATTTGAGGGAGGGGACAGATGGCATTCAGAGCAGTGGGAATTCAGGAAGGGGCTGATAAAGAAGGTGGTACCTGAGCTGAGCTTTGAAGGAAGTTAGGTATTCTAAGAGGTAAAGAGATACTCTATTCCAGGCTTGGAGGACAGATACCTACCTGTTCAAAGACATGGAGCTGCAAAATTGAATGTCACATATGAAGAGCTGCAAGATGACCAGGTTAACTGGATTAATGGAAATAAAGGGGAGCAGTGAATTATTTTTTAAGTGCATAGAAGAAAATAGTTTTTTAAATGTTTGATAATTGAAAAAAATTAATTTAAAATTTAAATGAAAACATAAGGAGATTTGCAAGTCTTAAAAAGAAAAAGTTTAGAGGAAACAGGAACAGCTTTGAAAGTAATATGTAGAATTTATTATATAGTCCAAAAAAAGAAAGCTATGCAAAATAAAGATTAGCAGTGTCACACTGAATCCTATTTTTAATGCTACTTTGTATACGGATAAATTCTTTCTTGTTCTGGGGGTGGGCATCATTAAATTCAGAATTTTTTTAAAAAATCAAATTATTATTCAGTCCAAAATAAAGTTCATATTCCTTGACCTGGCATTCAAGGTCTTTGAAAAATGTGACTCAAAAGATGATTAGAAAAAAATCGAACATAATATCAAACTATCTTTTATTTAGATAGCACTTTAAGTCTTACCAACAGTTTTAACCTTATTATCTCATCTGAGAGTCTTCACAGCATAGTAAAGAAAAAGCTTGCTTTAAAGTCAGGAAGGTCTGGATTCAAGTCTTCCCTCTGATACAGTGACTGTGAGATCCTGGACAAGTCATTTAACTTGTATTCTAGATATCTCTCAAAATCAGGGGTGACCAAAAAAAGACCTTGAAATCATTTGGTTTGGGGCTGACATGCTAATCATAGACAGGACTCAAAACACATTAAATCTAGGAGCTTTTTAGGAGTGAGTTAATTACATGTTTGACCAAATATAGCAAGCTAATTGTTTAGTTGTTGATTTTAAATGGCCCTCGAATGATATTACAAATATCCAAATGGTCCATGGCAGAAAAAAAGGTTCCCCACACCTGCTCTAAATGTTTCATTAGTAGAGTGAGTTTTCTTATTAGAACCGACACTAATGAAATTCCAGGTCCATTCTCCATGCCTGTTTTATTAAAAAAAAAAAAGTATAAAGCTACAGTAATACTGATGTTAGTCTAAGTATATTTAGTATCAAGGAAAGGCATCTGCTGGAATCTGCAGTGCTGTAAATTATACAATAAACAAGAAACTAGTTTACATATAGACTTAGCTAGGTAGTACAGTGGGTAGAATGCCAGTCCTAGAGTTAGGAAAACTCATCTTCCTGAGTTCAGTTCTATTTAAGATCCTAACAAGTCATTTAGCCCTGTTTGTCTCAGTGTCTTCATCGGTAAAAATGTGCTGGAGAAGCAAATATCAAACTACTTTCAGTATCTTTACCAAGAGAACCCCAAATCCCAACAAAACAAAACAAAACAAAAAGACTCGATCCAGTTTCAAAGCAGAAATTTTCTCTTTTCTTACTAATCTGATAAGTTGTATTGCTGATGGGGAAAAAAAATACTAGGTCAGCAAATGAGATTCTGAATCCTTAATTCACATAAACAAACACTGGCAATGAAATGAAGTCTCTGTTACACTCTGAATAATAATTTCTACTGTCTCTCTGATCAATGACAATTGCTTTAGCTACATCAAAATGTCACTGTTAAAAAAAATACTAGGCATCAATTCAGGGTCAAGAAAAAGAGCTATTCAACCAAGCAATCAGTTCCTATGGAAAAGCAAACATATGGAAGGTGTTTTGTGAATGTGGCCTCATGACGTATTCAGTTGCTCCTAACTCACCTTTAATAACCACCACCACCATCCCATTCCCTCCAAAGGAAGGTAGTCAGAGACCTTTAGATACTATGAAGAGGTAGAAGGATTCCTTAGTTACTTGGCCACTTGGTGACTACCTATTCAAACAAATCATTTTTGATGATGATAAGGTCACTTAATCATTTAGGAAAGTGAGCTTAAAATGGATTTGAAGTTATCACCCTTTCCCATCCTCTTCCCTCTTAACCTTTAAAATTTCATGTTAGACCTGGGAGAAATATTATGAATTATCTAATTCAAATCCTCAATTTTACAAAGGAGGAAACTCAGGCCTATAAATAGAGATTCTAAAATCATAGTCTCCAAAGCTGGGACAATCATTCTAAGTAACCTATGGCATGATCCCAAGGGGACTCTATCAGACAACTAGAAGGTAGAAAAATGGGTCATATCTTCTCCCTGCCCTATAAAATAGTCTAACCCATAATATTGCTCAATATTTTCCATCCTTGCTATCTTTGGCTGTGTCAGCTCTTCAGGGATGTTACAATCTAATCACTATCTAGGAATTGGTAGCACTGAACCCCCAACACTGACCACACCCTGTCTCCCCTCTCACCTGGGAAAGGTATTCCTCAGCTGGTGCCCAATCTTTTCATTTGAGGGATGAACACAGTGTCATATAGGAAGAGAAGGTAGGAATTTCTTAATAATATTTTCTTATTCTTCAAAGTCTCCAATCCTTTCTCAAACTTCCCTATTAGTGAGACCACCAATTTCCAATCACCTAGGTTCAGAAGCTTGGTGTCATCCTCAAGGGACTTCAAATGCTCCCTCACCCCACAGATCTAATCAGTTGCCAAATCTTGCCTTCTCTTTATTCTCACAGTCACTTATCTAGTTTAGGCCTTCATCCTCTTTCACTTGGATTACTACAAAAATCTTCTGGTTGGTCTCCTTGCCTCAAGTTTTTCTCCACTAAATCTAGTCTTTATTCAACTGTCCAAGTGGCTTTCCTAACACACATGCCTGACCATATCATTTTTCTGCTTAAGAGATTCAAATGGCTCTCTAGTTGCACTAAGATCAAGTAAAAGTTCACATTTATCTCATCTACTTTATTTTTCATGTGTTTTTTTAACAAGGCAATGGGGTTATGTGACTTGCCCAAGGTCACACAGCTAGGTAATTATTAAATGTCTGAAGCCCATTTGAACTCAGGTCCTTCTGACTCCAAGGCTGGTGCTCTATCCACTGTGTCACCTAGCTGCCCTTAATCTCATCTACTTTAAATGTCTACTTTTGTATTACATATTAAATGTATACAAATTAATATGTATATTAAACATATATTTTATGATATAGAATATACATATATGTAGTAGCATTGTATATAATTTAAAATAAGTAAATGTGTCAGCAAACTTCTCTAATTCATGCTCTCTTCATCTTCATACCTAGGTCAGCTTTCAATTTCCCAAAATGATCAAAACTATACCTAAGGCTATTTCTTCACATATAATTGGACCCAGTAGCTCATCACAGAGATGCTTCTCCTTTCTCATTGGACTCTATAATATCTACCTCATCTGTTCCTTTCATCTACTTGTCCTAGGGAATAGGAGAAGGGGGTTGAGAATGATACATATCTGTTACAGTGATCAGAAAAAGGGAAATGTGTCGTGGGGTTGCACAAAGAATAAATGCCGATAGTTTTCTGGCCCAAAGCTCTTGCCATCTTTTGCCTGGGACTTTGTGGGACCCTTTCCACAAACTTCTGGATGCTACTGAGGTCCAACTTAGTCCTCTCAGTCTCTTCCTTTTCTTGTGGCATTGTGTGTGTGTGTGTGTGTGTGTGTGTGTGTCTGTATATATATCATGGGGGAGCAAGATGGTAATCATACTTTTTCCCACCCCTTGCACAGAATTAGGCATTACCAGCTTTTGTCCTAGAATGATTTTGAACTCTGGTTCCTCTGTTACAAAAGAATCATGATTTGGGATAGGGAGTCATTTCTTTTTTGTTTGTTCGTATTGTGAGCAATAGGATTAAATGACTTGCCCAGAGTCACACAGTTATAATATTAAATTTTTGAGACCTGATTTAACCTCAGGTCTGCCTGACTCCAGGCTGGAGCTCTATTCATTGTACCACCCACCTTCCCCCAGTCATTTCTAATTTAAATTCTAATCTTAGTTTGAGTTCAAGAGGCAGTTTATAGGTAATTTAATCATTTTATTAATAAGATCACAGGTTATTAATAAAATTATGGTAATTTGGCTGCCTCTCTTAGACCAGAGAGACAATCATGACAGTGGAGCCTGAACATCAACAAGGGCTTGAAAGTGACTTCTAGAAGGAGAAATTATCTATAATCAGATCACACCCAGCAGTCATAGGCTAACTAGGTAAAAGGAATGGGCTTCCCCATCTTAAATTACATTCATTAAGAGATCTGGAGAGTTAATGCAATCTCATTATCAGTAATATCCTTCAACAAAAACTGGCCTTAAAGTCAGGACTCTGGAAGTGAGGGAAGCTCTGAATCTCCTCAAAATTTTGGTTATTAATAATCATTTCACCCAGAACAATAAGCATTGTCCATTTTACTCAATCAGATTACTCCACCTACATCAGTAGAATCAAACTAATTAGAAACAGATCCTTACAGGTTTTATATATATATATATATATATATATATATATATATATATATATATATATATACTTAGAAAACCACAATTTAACATTAACTATTTTGTATTGTACTTTTATGAATTTTCTTAAGTATTTACCAATTTCATTTTAATCTGCTCAGGACCATAAGAGTTTTTCAGGCTTCATGTAAGTTGCGTTTGCCATCACTGATCCCTATCAATGAACCCAACACCCTATTTCTAGTCACACAGTTATAATGTTAAATGTTTGAGATCTGATTTTTTGAGACCATAGTATTTATGTGTACTTATATTAGTTCACATCAGACCAGTATGACCTGAGAGTTTGAGGTCTCCATCAGACTGCTAGTGATTATTTCCACCACAGTGTCTCCAAATCACTCTCCTAATACTTGTCTATGTTGAGTACAGGCAAGACAACAATGGCAGGCTGGGTGACCCAGAAGTTCACAAAACAAGAGTCATGGCTTACCATGTACATCAGTACCAGAACACCAGGAAAGTGGTACTAGGTGGGATCTAGCAGCATAGAATCTATATTTAATTGATTATGTTTTAGACATATCTAGTCCTCCCTCCTCCAAGGGGTCATATGCTTATTCTCTCACTTGATGTTCAGTTGACTCCTGGTTCATTGAAG
Organism: Macrotis lagotis; assembly: GCF_037893015.1. Taxonomy (NCBI): domain Eukaryota; kingdom Metazoa; phylum Chordata; class Mammalia; order Peramelemorphia; family Peramelidae; genus Macrotis; species Macrotis lagotis. The sequence continues at coordinate 257,184,534 of NC_133658.1, read as the reverse complement.
GCAGGGAATAATTCTTTTGTGTCCTTGGATCCCCTGTGCCTAGTTTAGTGTCTACTGACCTAGACATTCAATAAATGTTGAATTGAACTGAACTTTATTCTTTAATTCATTTTAAAAAGTTACTACATTAGGCAGTTTTAGAGTTTGTTGATCAATCCTTCCTTTCAGGATTTATATCAAGATACTTCCTTCTAGCTCCTAAATAGCTTTACAACACCGAAGCAGAGATTTACAGTGAGAGGGAGGCAGAGGAGTTAGAGCTGAGCCTTAATGTATGCATTCAACCCTTCACAATCAGAGGTGAGGCACATCTTTACCTTCCCTACCCTATATCCTTGACCTGAACTCAGGAAGTTTTTCTACCAGAAGCATTATTTCTTTGCCTGACTCTATCAACTGATTTTGTAGCACTCTCATCAAAATGTAAGCTGCTTAAAGACAAAAATTATTGGTTTTGAAATCCCTACCTCAATTAAGTACTATAAAGCCCTTGATACAAATATAAGTTTTCTCTGCATAGTCCTTCCTTCACCACTTTTCCAACTTCTGAGTCTAAAGTGATCAAAACCTGCCTGAGACCCCATATTCTCAGGTTTTTAAAGAAATCTAGAGAATAGCTCCTAGCTGTCTCCCTGCTCCCACTCTCACCCCAACTCTCAGATCATAGTTTCTTCCCGTATCATCATAATATAGTGGGGAAAGCACTGGACCAAGAATCAGGACAATTGTGTCTTAGTTCTATACACAAAATATTTAGCACAAGACCCCTACCTAGGTTACCATAGATAAATCAATTAACCTCTCCAAGCTGTTTTCCTCACTGTAAAATGGAGATAAAAATCTTCCCTATGATTGAGGATACTTGACTTGATTGCTGTGGCAATAAGAAAATATATGTGGATATAGCAATAAGTGGATATAGCAATAATGATATATAACATTTCTATAGCTCTCTAATCATCATAAAACACTTTGCAACTATCTCTGGGAGGCATGTGTTATTACGATACCCATTTTATAGATAAGAAAACTGAGGCAGACAGAGGTAAAGTGACCTACCCAAGATGATATAGGTAGCAATTATACGGGGCTGCATTTGAAATCAGATCTTGACTCCATCCACTGTACTTAACTATCTCTAAGTTTCAGGACAAATATAGGGCACAAGGCGAGAGATAATACAGCACAAAAGGAAATATATGGGCAGCTTGGTTATAGAATGGATGGAGTGCTGGGGCTGGGGTCAAAATGACTCATCTTCCTGAATTCAAATCTAGCCTCAGACATTTACTAGTTATTTGACCTTGTTCAAATCACTTAACCCTGTTTGCCTCCATTTCCTCAACTGTAAAAATGAAACTGTAAAAATATCCTTGCCAAGAAAATTCCAAATAGGATCAAGAAGAGTCGGACACCACTGAAAAGCAATTAGAATAAAAGAGTATTGGATTTGGATACAGGCAAGATCTGGGTGAGAATATTGGACATTAATGTACTTTCTAGAGGAGATTGACAAAATGGATGAAAGACCATGAGGTCATAGAGATGGGCTGAAGGATATGATGATGTTTAACTTGAATAAGGTAAGAAGAGGGGTGAAGATAGCCAAGGAAGGGAGGAGAGAGGGTATGATTAGTTGGGAGGAAAGCATCTTGTCTGTTTTTTTAGAATTTGAAAGTCTTGCTAAGAGTGGGGAGGAAATTGGACTTGTTATACTTAGCACAGGTGGACAAAGCAAGAAATGATGCTACAAAGAGGCAACTTAAAGTTTGATATAAGGAAAAATGTCCTCACTGTTGGAGATCTCCAAAATGGATTGGGCTACCTCAAGAGGAAGGTTTACCTTCAGTAGAGGTTGACAAGCAAGACTCAGATGATCCTTTTCAGGGAATGCCATAGAGGGAATACTTCAGGTATGGCATAGCCTTGATGCCTCTGAAATCCCTTATCTACAATTCTAATTCTATAATTATCTAATTATCTATAATTCTAAGTCAATTCTACTATAACCCTCTTGGGGTATAGCAATTAGAATATTAGTGTTCCAGTTCTGAACACATCACTGTTTTATACCAGGGCAAAATTAAAATTCTGATAATTAAGATGGCTAAACATCAGCTAAACTGCATGGACAATTATTTCCATTATATTGATTGACTGTGACTTTCATGTTTCTTTTACATTCACAATTCTCACAGAACTTTGCTCTTTGGGGTTCTTATGCCACAATTCATGATTGAATAAGAACATATATATATATATATATATATATATATATATATATATATATATATTATTCTCTTTCTAGAGTCTCTATTATATGGTAGAACTGCTGAAAATCCATATTTTACACTTAGCCATTGTCTTGCATATCTCAGAGTCTCTCATTAGGTACTCTCATTAAATGCAAGGAATAAAGATGGATAAATATTCAATTGTGTCCTATATAACATTTAGAGTTTGTTTTCAATATCCAGAATTGCCTCAGACTTCCCTCATCTCTCTGTTTTTGTAATCTTTGATGAAGGTCTTAAATAAACCCTAGTTATTTACTAAGAACTATTCAAATTCTATGGATGTATTTAAATTTATTTTTAAAGTCCTTTCCCCAGTGTCTCTTTTCATTGATTTATCTCTTTGGTAAATAGATCACTTAAAACTTTCATGGACACATACTTGATGTGTTATTTGACAAAAAAAACTGTATAAACATATTTAGACTTATGCCTTTGGAAACTAAGAGATGAATTATGCATCAAGGATACAAAAAAGCTTCACTCATTACATGATATGCCTTTGAAACCTTTGAAATGGTAGAATTCCAAGCATTTCATCATTCTTTCCTCTGAATCCCAAATCAAATCCCAAAGCATCATTTATATACAAAAAAAACTTTATTTTTGGGTCTACTTTCACTTGATGAAAAGTTATGCAATTTTAGTGGGTCCAAATGCCAAGTTTATCAAGTCAATTTACTTGTGGAAAGTACTGAAGGACCAAAGGAAAAACAGTCCCTCCCCTCAAGGTGTTTTCATTCTAATTGGGGGAAGACATGTACATAAAAAAGGTACATACAATACAAAGAAGATGAAAGGTTCATTGTGCCTTTTTAGTTACAGAAGTATAACAATAACTAAAAGGTAAAATATTTTAAAAACAAATTTTAATTTTGTCTGCAATTTGCTTTTTGTCTTCATATCACTGACAATTGCCAATTAGGTAAAGTCAGAAATGTGACTACCTTGGTCATTCTGAGAAGCAAAATGGATGATGTGGAATTCAATCAAAATTGGATAAATGCAATTGGAGGCAGACCTGGACTGCCCATCCAGGCACTGCGCCCTCCCCTCCCCCTCTGCCAGGCTCTTGGTCTTCTGAGTCCTAGGAAATCCAAACTAGTAACAAGCTATTGAAGCCACCAAAGCTTATTTGGAGTTGACATAACTGTAAAATACACTCACCTTTGGGAGGGCTCTCTCAAAGCTGAATATGGTCATGGTTTGGTTTCAGCCAGGGCCACCTCTTAGGTCTGTAGGACATGCTTATAAGTTGATGGACAGATTCTAGAAGCTTACATGCTTATAAGGGTAAAGGATATAGACTCAATAGCACCAGAAGTCCTTTGTGGGAGGGCACTGCCCCTATAGACATATTCTTCAGTAACTCATTAACTACCCACTCATCTTTGCAACAAGCTTAACACTGTAAAGTTGGCTCCCTAGAGTACAGCCCCAAAGGTGATGACACCCCTCAAAAGTACAGAAAGAGTTTTCAAACACACATCCAGATGCCTGAGCCTATGGGGTGGGAAGAAGGTGGGTGAGATGACTCAGTGCTTGCAACTAAGCAGAGAGATAGATACCTCCATCGGGATTGGGAAGGGGGGGATGAGGGGAAGGGGAGGTGTTGCATCTCCTTGGTTCAGAACCAGCAGCCAGACAGGCTGCTAAAGACCTGTCCAGGTGGTTCATACTGAAGCGCTCCACCTTTCTCCCTGAGGAGCCTCCTCCAGTCCTGGACCATCCCAGGAAGCCTTCCTTGGCACTGTAGCCCACTTCGTAGTCTCCCTACCCACTTCTTATCTTGACTTCACCCACTGGAGACTGTCTTCTCAATCAATCAACAAACAAACTTTCCTTTTTAAATGCCAGGCTCTCCTCTCAGCACTTGGGAGTATAAAAACAAAATTGAAACAGTCTCTGACCTCAGGAAGCTTATGTTCTAATGGAAAAGCAATGGGTACATGTCTATATACAAGATACATACAAAGTAAACATTATACAGGTCATAGTAGAAGGAGAAAGTATTACCAACTGGAGCACATAGTAGGGGAGGTTAGACATAGAAAAAGCTTCCCTAAGAAAATGGCTGCTAGGGGCGGTTAGGTGGCGCAGTGGATAAAGCACCGGCCTTGGAGTCAGGAGTACCTGGGTTCAAATCCCATCTCAGACATTTAATAATTACCTAGCTGTGTAGCCTTGGGCAAGCCACTTAACCCCATTTGCCATGCAAAAACCTAAAAAAAAAAAAAAAGAAAGAAAGAAAATGGTTGCTTGAGGTATCTTGAAGGAAGCCAATCATTTCAAGAGGCAGAAATGAGAAATGAGAGTTTGGGAGACAGTCATTGCAAAGGTATGGAGATGGGACATGAAACATGTGAGAACAGTAAATAGACCTGAACATCATGGTGCCAGAAAACTAAAACTTTTCCCCTTATGTTAATGTCAAAGTTCTGTCCCAGACTTCATCTGTTCTGGAGCTGGACCCAAATTTGCAACATTCAATAGGGCTGACCTTTGTGGAGTAGCCACTGGAGTCCACTGTAAGAAGCTTGAGCAGAGCTAGGGTAGGAGGCGGCTCCTCCCCTGGGGTTCCTGTTCTGGCTCCAACTCTGCAGTCCCAACTGTGGCCTTGACTGGTCATGGCTTGATTTGGCTGTTCTGCTGAGTTAGGTACTCAACTCTTTTTCTGAGCAAGGCCTGCAGGTTTCAAAGTCTGGGGGAGTTGATGGACAGATTCTAGAAGACAGTGTTCTCCCAGCATTTTTTTAGCTTTAGCAACAAATATCTACAAGTGCATGATTTTTCTATGGGAAAAAATTATCCATAGTAGGAAAAGTCTTCACCCTGTACTCATAAAGAGGTGGGCCTTCTTCACAAGGAAGACCTTACTACATCATCTTATCCCATCCCATCCTCTCCAGCACACTGCCCCAACTTTCACTATTCCTCCATCCTTCCCTGTCTACTGTCTGGCTATTTCTTTGCTTCTCACACCTACTTATCACCCCAATCCTTAAAAAAAAAAAATTATCACTTGATTTCATTCCTGCTTGCAGTTATCCTATGCCTCTCATTCCTTTCCTGGCTAAGCTCCTTGAGAAACTCATCTGCAGTCAATGCTCATTTCCTTTTCTCTCTCCCTTTTAACCCTCTACAGACTGGTTTCTCATCTCATTGTCAGATCTCAAGAGCTTTTCTCAGTCTTCATCCTTGACTTCTCTGCCTTGGACTCTGTTGATCCCACTTTTCTCTTTGACAGTCTCTCTAGCTTCTTGATCTTTCCCAATTCTCCTTCTACTTGTCTGAAAATATTTCCTCTGTCCCTTTTGCCAAATCTTTATCCATGTCATACCAGCTAATTGTGTGTCCTCCAAGGTTTCCTCAGACTCTTTTCTTCTCCCTTTATACTATTTCGCTTAGCACTCATCCATTCTCATGGATTCAAATATCTGATTTCTATGCAGATGATTCTAGGATTCATTTAAGTTTTCCAGAACTCTGTTCTCATATCTCAACCTCAGGCATTTGAAACTCTGAATATCCAAAATAACCCCTTTCTCTCCAATCTCCCCTCTTTCAATATAGTTCCTTTTTACTTTTAAGGGCACCACAATTCTCCCAGTTATCTAATCTCACAACGTAGGCATTATCCTTTGACACCTTAATAACACCCCAGACAGGCATGCAGTTGCCAAGTCCTGAGTTTTTCACATCTCTGCAATACAACCCTTTCTCTAGTCTGACACTGTCATAACTGTTGCAGGCCCTCATCAGTTCACACTTGGATGACTGCAATAGCCTAAGCAGTATACCTACCTCATCTCTCCCCACTCAAATTCATTCTCCACTCAGGTGTCAAAATATTAATATGCATATCTGACTATACACTCTTTTACAAACACCCTCAATACACTAGTGGCTCCCTATTACCTGGAGAATAAAATTACTAAATCTCATTTAGCTTTTAAAAATCTTCCCTCTTCCTCCTTTTCTAGTATCCTTTTAGACTTTACTTCCATAAACTCTACAATCTCAAACATTGTACTGTTCCTCAGACACCTCATCTCCTGAATGTGCATTTCACTGTTGTCCCCCTACCTGAAATCCTTTCTTTCCTCCTTTCAACTTCCTGATTTCCCTGGTTTGCTTCAAGACTCAACCCTAACTTCTTGTAAGAGCTTTTTTTTTTTTATTAGTTTCCTTCTGAGATTACCTTCAATTGCTATTTTGTATAGCTTTGTGCATATAGCTTCCTCTACTAGAGTGTCAGTTCTGAGGGTATGGATTCTTTTATCTTTACCTATGAAAGTGCCTGACATATGAAGGGTCTACAAATGCTTGCTGGCTTGATTAAAAAGGCTTCAAGCACAGATCAGCAATATTCTCTAAAGCTTGCTTTGGAGTGAACAGTGAACAGATAAACAGTCAGCCATGCTCTTGTGCTCAGAGTGGTCTCTTCAATGTATAAGATAGGCTAACAGGCAATGGTAGGTTAGAAAAGGAAATAAAATATTTATACATGACATTTCCCATCGGTATCTACAGACTCCCCCAAGTCTGGAAAGCTCTCCTTCCTCACGTGCTCCTCAAAATATCCCTGGTTTCCATTTAGGCTATTTTTGTATCTCTTTCATGATTCCACTGCCCACCCCCCCATCCCCCAAAAGGATATATTTGTATATACTTAACTCAGAATAAGTTTTCCGTATATTATTTTCCCCCAGCAAAAAAGTCCTGGAGGGCATATTTTTTTTCTTTTATAATAGTAGGGACTATTTATGGAATGTTGTGCTTTCACCTAACCATTGCTTTTACCTGTTTCCCAGAAACAGTCCACCAAAGCTGAATTCAGCCATCTCCTTGCTTCATCTTAGTAGACAATTATTTACCAAGAGTTGCTGTGCCCAAAGATTTCATCAGGCTGCAGTTAAACTGGTGATGGGCTTCTCTATAATTGGATAGGCTAACCCTCAGATGATCATATCACAATCTATTACCAGGCTCACATTTGAAGCTATTCTATCTTGATATGGATCAGCTAAAGCTCATGCACCTCTCACAGTATCACTCCCCAACTCCTTAATATACATATTACATATAGGTGTATGTATATACACAATGTGCATACTATAGCTTTAAGTTGAAAATTTACACACAATTGGAGTCAGAAAATATATACATATATGATCATATATAAAAAAGCTATGTGGGATATGGCAATATATAACTGCAGGACTAAAAAGTATGTTACATGATCTATCATTTGGGCAAACCCATGAAAACATATATATACCTACATTCATACATTCTATAAGGTTATATTCATGCATTTTTGAGAAGGAACTTAAACATACATTTGTATCAGTGATGTTTAATCTTGGTTTCTAAGTTAGGTCACTCAAACTCTGCAGGCTTTTATTTCTTCATCCACAAAGATATACACATATACACACATACACCCACATACACATTCATACACAGACCCCTCTGATATATGTGTATGTATATATACACTCCTTTGATACACACACACACACACACACACACACACACACACACACACACAAAGGGTCACTGTTCTGTGCAGACTTTCAGCTGGTAAGTTCAAAGAAAGGCAATGTTACATAGTAGGTGGAGGGTTGGCCTTGGACTCAGGAATATTTGGGTTCAAGCCCTCCCTCTGACCCGAACTGCCTACATCATAGCAAGTCACTTAACTCTTCAGTGTTCCAGGAAGCTCTCTAGGGCATTAAGTTAAAGATCTTAATTCATGGAAGGTGTTTTCAAATCTAAGGAGTTATTGATACAAATGTAATCAAAGGTTTAGAAGAAAAAATGCTGAGGACCATATCACACTGGAGCTAGAAGGAACCTGAAGAGTTTACCTAGACCAAATCTTTCATTTTACAAGAGCAAATGGTCAAAGAGATTATTTTCTCATATGGTAGATGTCATGATTACATTTTCATCCTGCTTCCCCACTCACTGAATATTTCCCAATTATCCTTCAAAATAAAACCTCTTTAACCTAAGAAATTGCTAAATAAAAAAAAACTATAAATAGTTTCACTATAATGTGGCAATTCTGGGAAAGAAAAAGGGATGTAACTTAAAATCTTGAAAGGGTTTTAAGCTGAAGAAAATGGAAGATCTTCAGGGGCTTTGTTAAATAAAAATTTCTTGAATGATGAAATTGATAGTACTACTGTCATCTTCCTAAGGAAAAAAACTACCACTAGAACATACACGTGCAAAGGAAAAAACTAACAAAGTATAATTATATAACCTAATTCTTTCACATTTCTAGACTTAGGTTCTTAAAATTGTAAATTAGTAAGAATTATTTCTTTCTGGGTGAAAAGCTACCTTCTGGTAAATTTCAACACTTTACAACTTAATTGTTAAGACTTTAAAACATTCATTGCTATTTTGGTTGCTACTGAGCAATTTTAAACTTTAAAAAAATTTTTGTTTTTATTTTACAAACATTTTTCTACTTGTATATTTTTCAACTCTTTCAAGGAGACTACCTACAAAGTATTAGTTTTTTGGTTTGTTTGATAAATCTTGAATCTTGATTAAATTCCTCATGAGGCAGCTTGCTATGAGGGTAGAAGAAATGTTTGGAGGCAGGAAGTCTTGGACTACAGTTCTGCCTTTAGACTACAAAGGTTAGAAGATTCTGGGCAAGTTACTTAACTTCTCAGTGCTTCATGCAATTTTCCATTAACATAAATTACAAACCAACTGCTATTCTAATTTGGTAGGGGCAGTTCCCTGATTAGGAATTCCTTACATCATAGGTTTGGACTAAAAACAATTTTTAAATGCTACTATGTAATACAAATCACATATTTATTTTTAGCCTTGAAAACTTTTCTCTGGTAGCAAATGAAAATTTAATGGAAAATATTTCTACTATATAGCAAAGTATTTAAGTTAGTGCTTTGGTATATCAGTGCCATCTGCTGGAAAGTTAATACAATGAAATTATCAAACTACCTGAGTTGCTTTCTGATTTCCTAAAAAGAAAAATGTGCTTTTTGATGATGTTAAACAAATGAGTTTATTTCTATTTGGAAATACTAGCAGGCTTTTAAATATATACATATATGTGTGTATGTATATGTATGTGTGTATGTATGTATTTGCATACATATATTTCATTATCAATATGTATCAACTATTAATTTGATTTACAATTTTAATATGTAAGAAATACTGGAATAGTAATATATGCAGAATATATGTTTAGATAAAAATTTTTGTTATTAGAGTGTAGGCTTAGTTTGTAAGTTATTAAAGTCACTAAAACTTTGAACTTTAATTTCCTCATCTGTAAAAATGAAGGGTTTGGAATTGATAATCTATAAGGTCTCTTACTGCTCTGCCAGTCTATATAAAAGTCCTTCCTTTTGCATTGTGCTACTATTATCTGTTTACTTTATTTACTAAAACATAGTACCTATTCAAAAAGGGCACCAAATTAAGTTATTTTTCTATAATCAACTGAATATAGCAGAATAAGTACCTGAATCATGCCTTTTTGATAATGCTTTCATTGAGGAAAAAAGCATGATTAATGCAACTGGAAACTATACATTTTAATCCCACTTTTTACAATTAATTTCTCATAGGATGTGCTCTTCACATTCACTATCACTGTAGTAGGGATACCAACATAGCATTCTCAGGAGAAATTAAGACATACAATTGCAATTAACCCTGTAAAAGAAAATATCAAATTAAAAATTCTAAATGATAATATAGAAACATACAAAGATTGCTTAACTGACTTTAATAAACAGGACACAAAGACCCTAATTTTGAAATTATTATGCAAAATACACAGATGTTTACTGCTTTTTCTTTAAAAAAATATAAAATAAATAAGCAAGACATGTGAAAATAGGCAAGTTTTCATTAAATAAAAGACAAACTTTTTTTAAAGAAAAAAATGTTGATTTGATTTCAACATCATATGAAGAATGGAAATCATTGTTACCAATATTCAATTTTATTAAACAAATAAAAAATTTATATTTAGAAAACTTTTAACTGTCATCTGCTTCAAGATTTATGTTGCTCCCAAATTTTGCATACAACTGAACTTTCAAATCAGCTAACACCCGTTGGATTGACTCAACTCTGGATTCTAATGCTTCAATTTCATCTTGCAAATTTTTCTGGAAAAGGAGAAGATAACTGGTTAGTAACAATTCTATTCAAGTTATTCTTAGGTGATTTCTGAAGAATTATATCAGAAATAATATTTAAAAGACTTAAAAGACTTATAAGAAGCAAATGAATGGCACAGCAATTTGGTAATTATATTCAAATATATATCACCATTTTCAAAACCAAGAATCTTTGTATTTTGGAAGTAAAGGTATAATGATCTGTTTTTAATTTTTTGAAATCAATATACAAAAACATGTTTATAATTACAGAGCAAACAAAAACAAAGATTCCCAATATACCTTAGCTTCTTCCAACATTTCTTGAGTTTCATCTTGAGAATGGCTAATAAAAACATCACCAATTTGATAGGGAATCATTAAAGTATCTTCATCCATCATCAATATATCATCACAAGCATCCTCTAAATTTTGAAGCTGTTTCTATAATTCCAAGAGAAAATATCATTAAAAAAGGAGATTTTTAAACTAATACAAATACAAGTAGCAAGTAACTTTCATTTGAGACAAGGAGATTTCAATTTCTATAAGTATATCTCCAAAGGTAATTAAAAGTTAAACATAAAAATAAAATCTTAAATGATAAACTTTAAGATGATTTTTAAAGTGAAACTTTATGCAATACATCACCTCTAGACTGCTACAGATATTTAGTTTCTGAAGTCACAGTAATTAAAAAGCTGTAACATATCACTAAAATAAATTCACTTTTTGCCAATAAGAAGTTTAATATTTTCCTAATACCTTTTTAATGTCTATTTCTTCCTTCAGTTCTGTGATTCTACTAGTATTCCGGGCAAATTTGTTAATCTTTTGTTGGTCTTCAAAAGTAACGTTGACATCTTCTGCAGCCTGAAAAACACATTTTTATTTTTTCCATAAAACAACTTATTTTAATCAGTGAAGTACCATAAACTATTAATTTATTCTGTAAGTCTTCTGGTGTGTCCAACCCGCAAGCCACCCTCAAAGCCCATTCGTATGGCCCCTCTTGTGTTAACAGAAAATGAAGGGAAAGTTGAGCACAGCTACCAACAACTGCAACATCAAAGATCGGCTTAAACCTTAACTTAACTAACAAGACTCACCTTTTTCATATAACTAACATTGTACAGGTTCACAAACTGCCAGAGGTTTTTTTGTTTTTTTGAAAAAATATGCATGTAGGAATTCATTATATGTCTCATCATAATTGTGACAGACATTTTATCATATGCAGCATTCATTGTTATTTTGTCAATGGATTTTGAAGTTTCTAGATTTTAGAAAATATCAACTACATTTCAATATATTTGCTACTCCAATATCAGATGACATTAATATTTGCCTGCAAACAAGCAAATAGTATGTATAAAGTTGCAATCAGATATGCAATTTAAAAGAAAAATTGATTCAAGTGTCTTTATTGAACTTTTATAAGTTATATCAGCCAAAAGAAACATGGCCTGCTCATGACATCGCTTTTGGAAAGAACATATTATTTGTGAGTTAAATTTTTTCCCCTCTGAAACATCCAAAAAAGTAAAACTAAAACAAAAATTTCAGATGAATTCTTGAAAATATTCTTCATATCACTACCTCTATTAAACCAAATTTAGATGCACTGGTATTAAAAGCATGTTTAATATTCACATTAAAAAATGATATGTTCTTAAGAGATAGATGCCCATGCTTTAGAGAAATCATAGGGCCTAAAAGAATTATCACCTGAAATAACTCATGGCAGACAGGTTCTTAGACAGAGATGTCCTATGGGAGAGAATCACAGTTTCTCTCTCTCTCTCTCTCTCTCTCTCTCTCTCTCTCAGAGAAAGGAGGAATGATTTTGGAACATTTGGAAATTAAAGCAGACCTCTACCATGGAGTAACAGGAAAGACCAAATATCACTCTGACAGTGTAACAGGTGAGGGACAAAAAAGTAGAACACTGAGGCAGAAAAAATGTGCAAGAAATATTTATCAAAGCAATTATGCTTAATGATCAAATCTGTTAGAAGCAATAGTTATTATTTATGTCAAGCAAAACTGGAAAGCATTTGGTTAATAGTGAAGAGATCTGTTTTTACAGATGGTAGCAATGACAAACTTTTAACTATTAGACTACAACAGGTTCTGAAATAAGAAAAGGGGTAGAAAACATTTTTCCTTTTCCTTACAAAAAGTTTCCTGTTCAAGACTCAACGGCATTTATACTGTTAGACAAGCTTTTGCACCTAAATATCTAAACATTCTTTATAATATATTTCTTAAAAAATAAGTTTTTATTTTCTGGTTTTCACATCACCACAGTATTCCATGCATGTATCCTTCCCTTGGCCCTTCTCAGGAAGTAATCTCATGTAACAAAAAATTAATTTTTTAGAGAGGGGGAAAAGTCAATACAATTGATCAATACATTGAAAAAGAACAAAAATATATGCATTGTGTAGCCTATGGACCTCCCACCATCACCAAAAAGGTGTGGACTAGGAGTGTTTTCTCCTTCGAGATTCTTTTAAATAATATTTGATGTTTATAATTTTGATTCATTTACTTTTAATTTTGTGGAGTCACTGTTCTTTCAATACATATTTTCAATATACTGTGTATATTGTTTTCTTGGCTGTTTACTTCATTCTGCACCAATTCCTATCGATCTTTCCATAGTCATCATATACACATCATTTCTTATAGCACAGTAATATTCCAAGGTAGGAGCCCACAAGAGAGTTAGAAGAAGCAATACCAGGACACCCTGAAGGTCTATCTTAAGAACTAATTGTACAGCATAGGAAACACTGCCACAGGACTATCCAGCATGGCATGCCCTCATCAGTGAGGGTACTATATGAGGAAGGCAGAATTGAAGCAGCTCAAAGGAAACATGTCATACCTAAGTTTAGAGTGCCCACCCCAGGTGTTCACATGGACTATTTGTGCCCGACCTGTGGTAGAGTATGCCTCACATTGATCAGTCACAATCAGGTACATTTAATTTGTCTCAAACATAGTGATATCATTTGGTCTTCTTTGATAAAGAAGGACAAGAATCAACAAATCAATTTTTCATTACATTGTTTAGCCATTCTCCAATTCATGGACATATACTTTGTTTCCAATTCTTAGCTGTCACAAAAAATATATTGTTATGAATAATTTAGAGCACATAGGGAAATTTTTCTTATCAATGTCTTTTTTGGGGTATAAGGGAGTAATGGATAGAGTCTTTGAGTCAAAGTATAGATATTTTAGTCACTTTATTTGCATAATTCCAAATTGCTTTACAAAACAGTTATGCCATTTCACAGTTCCACCAACAATATATATATTAGTGATATATAATATATATTATATATATTTTTTTAATATCTATCTTTTCACAATCCTTCCTGTTTAACATTTTTGGTCATTTTTGCCTATTTGCCAGATATGGGGTTGCTTTGATTTTATTTTGCTTGATATTAGTGATTTGGACCATTTTCATTTTGCAGTTCTTTTGAGATGTGCTTGGTCATATTTTTTTATTATTATTTTTTTATTTATTTATTTTAGGTTTTTGCAAGGCAAATGGGGCTAAGTGGCTTGCCCAAGGCCACACAGCTAGGTAATTATTAAGTATCTGAGGCCAGATTTGAACTTAGGTAGGTACTCCTGACTCCAGGGCCGGTGCTCTATCCACTTGTGCCACCTAGCTGTACCTTGTTCATATTCTTTAAACATCTACTGTGGGAAAAACTCATGCCCTAAGAATATTTTTCCCTATATAATTTAGATTTTCATTTAATAGAAAACACTGTATTACTGAATTCTGTTTCTGAATGTCCTGATCTATCTCTCTCTCTCTCTCTCTTCATTAACACCAGATGATATAATTTGCTTTTCAATATACTTTGAGATCTGGAAGTGGTATGCTATTTGTCCTTGCTTCTTTTCATCACTTCTATTATTCTAGTTATTTTCTTATTTCTAAATAATTTTTGTTATTTTATCAAGTTCTGTAGAGTATCCCCTTGGTAATTTGATAGGTATAACATTAAAAGTATAAATTCATTTTGGTATGATTATTATTTTTATTATATTGGCACAACCCTATCCACAAGCACTGAATATTCCTCCAGTAAAAGCTGATCCTTTATTGCCTTAAGGAGGTAGTAAATGAATCTTTACAAATCTTTTATGTTCTTTGAGAGGTTGAACTTCAGATATTTTATAGATTTTGTAGTTATTCGAAATGAAATTTTTCTATTTTTTTGATTCTTTTATTTTCTTACTATCATCAGAAAAAAATGTTAATGGGGGGGATTCATTTCATAGTCCACAAATCTGCTTAAGCAATTGTCGCAATTAACACTTGCTGATTTCCTGAAATTTTCCAAATACACCACATCAGCAAACAAGTTTTATCACCTCTTTTATCTATTATTTAACTACTTCTTCATCTTATTGCTACTCTAGCATTTCCAGAACTATATCAAATAGAAGTAGGGAGAATGGGCAACCTCGCTTCATTCCCATATCTAGAATATCCCCATTACATGTGATGCTGGCTTTTAGTTTTAGATAAATGATTTTCATGATACTAAAGGTTTTGTTTGTTTTGTTTTTATTTTCAAAACTTATTTCTTGCAAGTATAAGATTATGATGTGGTTTTGGATGTTCTTGTTTTAAATATGATTAATTATGTCAATTGTGTTATCCTCAACTGTTCTCACTCACCCCAGATATCAAAGCAGTTGTCAAGCTTGTTGATTATACCTTCAGAGTATCTCCTATGTACTCTCCCCTTCTCTCTCCTGACTCTGATGCAGACCTATTATTACTTCATACCTTGACTATTTCTATAGTCTTCTGATTGATCTCCTTGACCCTAGTCTCCCCCAACTCTGATCCACTCATCTACCAAAGTGATTTTCCTTAAGCACAGATCTGATCATATCAACCTCTCACCATTCAATAAATTCCAAAAATCCTGTTTGTCTTTTAATACCCTTTATAACTTTTTAGCCTTCTCTTTTTTTTACTTCCCTCTATAATATAAAGTATAATAAAGTATGGAATAGTCTAAACAATCTAAAAATCCAGGAACACTAGACTTCTTCCTATGCCTCTCTCAAGACACTTCATCTCCCAACATTGTATTTTCACCCACTGTCCTCCATGTCTGTTACACTCACCCTTTTCATCTATGCCTCTGAGTTTCTGATCATCTCCAGAAGAAGAAAGTTGGTCCCCCTTATTACTAATGACATTCCTCTGAGATTATCATCAGATAGCATACACATATCGCACATGCATGTCTGTGTATGTTTTTATCTTGAATGTATATAGTAGTTTGCCTGTTCCCTCCATTAAAATGTGAGTTTCTTGAGTTTAGGGGATGTTTTGGGCTTTCTTTGTACCCCAGAACTCAGGATAATGTCTGGTTCTTACTAACTACATAATAAATGCTTTTTGTTTGTCTGCTTGCCATACAGCATATTGAAAGTTAGATCTGCTATTTTGGATCTAAAAATTTTTAGATTGCACTATGACACTTTGTCCCAAAATCTATAAACCTTAAAAGCTTAATTTATTTTGGTAATGTGAATCATAAAAATGAAATACAAAGTATCCTATGTCTTAGTAGCTTTTAGCTATCATAAGACATTAAGAAGAGGATGCTTTTTGTGACAAGGAAACAAAGTCAGATGTGAATATATATATATATATATATATATATATATATATATATGTCTTTTACTTATTTATTTAATTAGCACAGGAATTTGTTTCATTTTCCTGGGCATGAATTCTAATAGTCATTTGACTTACAGATCCCAAAAGTCAGAGGAAATCATTAAAATGCAAGTAAGAATCAAACTGAAAATTAATTACAAGGAAAGATTACATACAATAGGAAACAGATAAGTACAAAGTACCTTCCAGAGGAAGAAAGAACTAACAAGTGAGGGAAAGCAGCAAAAAGGTGAATGTGGCATTTGAACTGAACCTTGAAGGAAACTGGGAATTTTATAAAGTGGAAGTAAGGACACAATGCATTTCATGTATGATGGAAAATATCCTATGCAAAAGAAATAATTTGTCAAGTTATGAGAAGAGATCATATTGGCTGGAAAATAAGAGCTTGAAAAGGGAATATGAAATAAGTAGAAAAGATGGATGAAAACAATTGTGGAGAGATGTAAATGGAAGGTTAACAAAGTTCTAGTTCATTAATTTAGAAGCAAGAGGAAACCACTGACAATTTTTACTGAGTAACATTGTCAGAACTGTATTTTGGAATATTAATTTGAAAACCATATGGAGAATAGTTAAAGAGAAGATACTATTACCTAGCTGTGTGGCCTTGGGCAAGCCACTTAACCCCATTTGCCTTGCAAAACAAAAAAAGAGAAGATACTAGAAGCAAGGAGACCAATTAGGAAGCTAAAGCTTCAAACAACAGGTAATGAGGGCTTTAAACAGAATGGTGGATATATGACTGGAGAGAATCAACATGAATGAATATAAATTGAAGAATAAGGGGGGAAAAAAGAAAGACTGAATTGAATATGAATGACTAGAAGGATAAATGAAGTAGGCCCCTGGTCACTTTTTCCAATACTAGCTGGAACTTTGCTCATTCTTCGTGGGTTCTCCCCCTACCTCTATTATTCAGTAACATCTCCTTTGAGGTCATGTAATTCATATCTAACACCCAAAAGAAATAGGGGAGTATAGAAGAGGAATGGGTTTTGAGGGAAATGAATTATATTTGGATACAACAGGTTCAAAATGTAGCTAGGTCTTCCAAGGGGAGATGTACCACAAGTTGTTAATTAAGGGCTGGAGTTCAGCAGAGATGAGTGCTAGATATAGTGTGGTTAGTTTTAACATATTAACAAGGCTATATACACTACGTACCTTTAGACCTGGGACTATTGATCTTTTTAGGTAAATGATCTCCCTTTCCAAATGAATTGTACATTCCTCAAGCAGAGACAATGTCAAAGAATCAAAAAAATCTGAGTCAAGGGAATATGGGTACTACATAGTTGATAGAAAAGATGCTAAATGGTTTGCCCAAGGCCACACATACTTTACTTTTAAACCTCTTAGTATTTTTTAGGGCCTTGAAAGTTCAATGTTTGCTGAAAATAGATTAAACATAAGGACTAGTTCAATGTTTGTTGATAAAATAGACTGAGTATAGAATTCTAACAGTCAACAAGTCAAGAGGAGTTACTAAGTAGCCACTATGTGGGCAGTCACTATGATAAATAAGGAGGATTCAAAGAAAGGCAAAACCAGTCCTTTCCCTCAAGCTTACTATGGAACTGGGGAGAAAAAATACAAATATATAAATAGTATAGCTATACTATACAGTACATATATATATATATATATCGTGTGTGTATATAGTATGCATAGATAGATAGATAGATAGATAGATAGATAGATAGATAGATACTATACAGTATATGGATATACAGTATAAACTGGAGACAATCACATAGGGAAAGCCCTAACATTAAAGGAGTGAAGAACTTAGAAGACAGAATTTTAATTGAGACTTGAAGGAAGTCAGTGAAGCTAGGAGAGATGACAAGGGAAAACACTGCATTCTAAGATGACAATGAAAATGCAGAGAATTAGGAGAGGCATATACTACACTGACACTACATAGTGCTTTAAAGTTTATTGTTAGTCATTTTTCAGTTGTGTCTGAATCTTCATATCACCTTTTGGGATTTTCTTGGCAAACATAACTGGAATGGTTTGCCATTCTCTTCTCCAGTTCATTTTATCAATGAGTAAACTATGACTTTTTACACAGCTAATAACTGTCTGAGGCTGCATCTGAATCCAGGTCTTCCTGATTTCAGGTCCAGCACTCTATCCACTGTATCACCTAGTTGCCTTATTTTAAAATTTACAAAGTGTTTAATATCCATTGCCTTATTTCTTTGTGAGGTAGGTTCAAGGAGTATTATTTTCTCATCTTTACAGAAAGGTAACTGACAAGTCAAATGCTTGCTGCCACACAACTAGTGACAGTAACAGGATCAGAAAGAACACTGTCTTCCTGACTCAAGTGTAGAATTCTGCACACTATGTCATGCTACCTCTCATATGAGGCTATGGATCATGACAAAAGTCAATATTTTTAATATAAAAGCTGCTTTAAATTATTATATATTATATTTGTTAGAATTGCTTCCCTCCAAAATTGGAAGTTAGTATGGAAGAAACTTAGATTAGACCAACACCTCACACCCTATACCAAGATAAGATTCAAATGGTTACAGGATTTAGACATAAAAAACAATACTATAAGCAAACTAGAAGATCAAGGACTAGTTTACCTGTCAGATCTATGGAAAGGGGAGCAATTTATAACTAAGGAAGAGATGGAGAACATCACTAAAAACAAACTAGATTACATTAAAAAGCTTTTGCACAGGCAAAACCACAGTAACCAAGATCAAAAGAAATGTAGTAAACTGGGGAAACAATCTTTACAACTAATGTTTCTGACAAAGGACTCATTTCTAAAATATACAGAGAACTGAGTCGAATTTTTTGGGGAAAAAAAGCCATTCCCCAATTGACAAATGGTCAAAGGATACGCAAAGGCAATTTACAGATGAGGAGATCAAAGCAATTCATAGTCATATGAAAAATTGCTCTAAATCATTAATTATTAGAGAAATACAAATTAAAGCTTCTCTGAGGTACCACCTCACACCTCTCAGACTGGCCAATATGATGAGAAAGGATAACAATCATTGTGGGAAGGGTTGTGGGAAATCTGGGACACTATTACACTGTTGATGGAGCTGTGAACTCATCCAACCTTTGTGGAGAGAAATTTGGAACTACATCCAAAGGCCAACAAAAATGTCCATACCCTTTGATCCAGCAATACCACTACTGGGTCTATACCCTGAAGAGATGATGAAAAAAGGTAAAAACATCATTCATACAAAAATATTCATAGAAGTCCTGTCTGTGGTGGCAAAGAGTTGGAAATCAAGTAAATGTCCTTCAATTGGGGAATGGCTTAGCAAACTGTGGTATATGTATGTCATGGAACACTATTCTATTAGAAACCAGGAGAGATTTGCATGAATTGATACTGAGCAAGATGAGCAGAACCAGAAAAACACTGTATACCCTAACAGCAAGATGGGGTCAATGATCAACTTTGATGGACTCGTTTGTTCCATCAGTGCAGCAATTGGGGACAATTTGGGGCTGTCTGTGATGGAGAGTATCATCTGTATCCAGAGAAAGACCTGTAGAGTTTGAACAAAGACCATTCAATTTAGATCAATGTATACCATGGAAACAATGTAACTGGCAAATTGCCTTCTGTTGGGGGTAGGGGGAGGGAGTAAGATTAGGGGAAAAATTGTAAAACCCAAAATAAATAAAATCTTTATAAAAACAAATGAATTGCTTCCCTCCCCCTAAGCCCCCCCAACATCTTTGAAAAAGTACAAGCATTATCCACATTTTACCATAATAAAATAAGTTAAATAATCTGCTCAACCTCACAAACATTAATCATTTCACCCCCTCTTGCTGATTCTAAATCATTTCTCAAGGCAGCTGGTCCATTACTTAACAGAGACATTCACCCTGAGTATCCTAATTCCCTGTTCTATATCACAAAATCCCTTTAGCATCCTCTCCCCATTCTAGCTTCCTTCACTCCCATCTCTGATGGAGAGGTCCTTATCTTCACCAAGGTCAACTGCTCTACTTTTATCCTACTCTGGCAGATTATCCTGGCAGTCATTCCCTTCCCTCTTTGTGATCTCCTCACCACCACCCCCAGACCCACACCCCCATCTAAGAGAACAGGGCACTGAGTAGAGTAGAAGGGTACAGATTCAAATAGAACAGAAGGCATAGATAGATTCAAATCCTTCTTTTGCTGTTAGAAGAAAGTAACTTCCTTTCATCCTAATTTTTTTTTTCTCTCCTACTACTCCTTCCATCTTCTAGCTCTCATTAACTACCTCCCCCTCCAAGTGATAAAGTAGGCCCTGGTCACTTTTTCCAATACTGGCTGGAACTTTCCTCATTCCTTGTGGTTCTCCCCCTACCTCTATTCAGTAATATCTCCTTTGAGGTCATGCAATTCATATCTACCACCCAATCAAAAGCCTGGAAGTTATTGTAGCCCTACAGGTCACTCCCCTTCCTTTCTCAGTGATTTTTGGTTCAAAATTTTTCTATCATCTCCATCTCCTAAAAGGGGATTTTAATATCCATAATGATTCTCTTTCAAACACCCTTATGGTTTCCCATTATGTTTTTCAATCTAATCACTTCCCATACTTTCATCCCACTTCAGGTACACACAAAGACGATCATAGCCTTGATCTTGCCATCACCTACAAATATACTGTCTCTATGTTGAAGAAATACAAAATCCCCTTATTTGACCAACATCTACTGGCTTTCCAATTTTCCCCTGTACCTTCTCCTGCCAAACTCTACTCTTTGTCCACTTATGTGCCCTTCAATCACTCAACCCTTCAGTGCTCTCTGGATCATCTCCTCTGAAGTTCCTCTCCCTCATCTTAACTCCTTGGTGAACCAGTCAACTTTATACTGTGTTCTCCAGTCCTAAACTACCCTTCCTAGATTACAAACATGTATGTCCATGTCTCTGGGACCCTTCCATCTTTTTCCCATCCTATTTCCTATCTCTCTCTTCTGCCTTTGTGGCTAAACTGCTTGAAAAGTTGATCAATAATAGGTGCTTCCACTTTCCTCTCAGTCTGGCAATTAAAACCCTTCACAATCTGGCTCGAATAACCTTTCTGACTTCATTATACATTACTTCCCTTAAAATGATTTAACCAACCATCCTGCTAGTCCTCATCCATTGTATTCAATTTCCAGCTCGAGGATGCTGCAGTGATTAGGAGACCCAGTTGGATCTCCTAATTGGTTCCCTACCCCAAGTCTTTTACTCCATATCTACCAAAGTAAGCAAAGTGATTTTCCTTAAGTGTAGATCTATCCAGGTCACTCCCTTATTCAAAATTCAATGAGAAGCTTCCTATTGCCTCTAGGATATATATATACATATACATATACATACATACATATATATATATATATATATATATATATATATATACATAATCTTAAAGTCCTTCACAACAGTCCTTCAGCCAAATCCCCTCTTCTAACCTAATTAGATATTATTCTACCCACTACATCTTGCCATCCAATCAAACAGCCTTCTTCTCTTTGTTCCACACTGGGTACTACATCTTCCATCTAACTCACTTTCTTGAAGGAATAGTTCAAAGCCACCTTCTAAAGGCAATCCTTCCTGATTCCCTAGCTGCTAGAGCAGAGTAGGTGCTTAAGTGCTTGCTGATTGATCTACCTGTACAAACTGTCTTTCCAGACTAGAAGCAGGTCAAGTGTGAAAACAATTCATTTTTTGTCTTTTCATCCCAAGCACCTGCACATACAATCTGCTTATTGATTGATTAGGTGTCAGGGTCAGAATTCAAACTCAGTCTATCAAATCCAAGTCCATCATTTCCCCCCATACATTTCACTAAGATGAATCTCAATTTTACTATGGAATGTAACAAATCCCAACCTCCTCAAAAGAGAAAGTAATTCTTAATAGAGATGGTGGCAGTCTTTTATATAGATGTAGCTATAGATGATATAGATAGAGATAGAGACGATTAGATATAGATATAGATGATTACATATATAGATGATTAGATATAGATATAGATATAGATATAGATATATATATAGATATAGATGATTAGGTACAGATATAGATATTGATAGATATAGACAGAGATATAGATATAGATTATATAGAAAGACACAGAGATGCGATATAGATATGTAGATATATAGATATATAGAAACAGACTTATATACAGAGATATAGATACAGATATGTAGCGATATATAGAGATAGGGATAGCTATAGATATATAGATAGTTATATAGATGTAGACAGATATATAGAGAAATATACAGGTAACAGGTAAAGATATGCATTTTTTCCTTTTAAATAACCAGCCTTTGGAAATTCATAGTGGGTGAAGACAAGCTGTGCCTAAGTTTTCACTTAAGGGTCATTTCAGACCGGCGGTCACTGACTGCTGGCTTTCCCCCTCCCTCAGTGAGCTCGGCCCATGCACTGACCGCTCTGGGGCTCGTCTGTAAAGTGAGCAGCGGGTCTCGGGGTCCGCCTGCGGCTCAGGCCAAACGCGTCCCTTCTGACCCCGGGTGAGCCCCAGTCCGGGGTCACTGGGCCCGAGCTCGAGTCCGGCCCCAGCCACGAGCTGCGCGGCCCGGCGGCGAGGCGCGGGGGGCCGCAGGACCAAGCCTCTGCCAGCTCCGGGGTGGGCAGGCCGGGGCTCTGCCCGCCGCTGCCCCGGGCGGTCGGGGGCGGCTGCCGCGCCGGGAGGCTGGGGCACGAAGGCCCAGGGCCCGGCCCGGGCGGCCCCGCTGGCTGCGGCACGCCGGGCTCTAAGACCTCGGCCCAGGCCCCGGGGCGCCGAGGAGCCGCAGGCAGGCAGCTCCGGGGGCCCTTCCTCGGCCCCGCGCCGGCCGCGCCGGAGCCCCGCTTCCCGGCGGCAGAGGCGAGGCCGCGGCGTGCGCAGGCCCCTCGGGCCCACGGCCGCGTCCGGCACACCGACGGGCCCCGGGAGCCCGGGCCCTCCGCCGCCCCCTCGCCGGCTCCGGCACCCCGCGGCCCCCGGGCCGGCCGAGGCCCCGACGCCCCGGCCCAAAGCCCCAGAACCCCGCGGAGCCCCACTCACCGCCTTCTTCATGGTGGCGGCCATTTTGGGACTGAACCATCTCCGGACGGGGGGGGGGGCTCAAGCCGCCCGGCTCAGCCTGCAGCCCCGCCTCGGCTTCCTTCTGTGGGGGGGGGGGGGTACCTCCCGGTGGGGGGGGCTCTACTCTCGGCCCCCCGCTCTCCGACGCTCGCTTTTTAGCCCCCGGGAACCAGAGGGAGGCAGACAGGAGGGAGCACTTGGTATCTCCTTCTTAAAGGCACAGGCCCCGCCGAGCCTCGGCCTCCACTCAGCGGGGGCGCGGCGAGGGGGCGGGGCCCCGGAGCGCCGGGAGGGGCGGGGCCCGGCGGCGCTGCCCAATGGGAGGAGGGAGGCCTGTGACGGGGCCCGAGACCCCGCCCTGGGGCCCCGCTGGCCCGGGCAGCCGCCGCCTCGTGGAGGCTCGTTCGGATGCTTGGCTTTTGTAGTGACCAGACCGTGGATCGGATTAGAGGGAGGGGGCGCTGCACCCACTTTCCGCTCCAGAGTCATCTGCACCTGGCCCCGAAGGTGGGGCAGCCAGGCTTAAGCGACTTGTCCAAGGTCACACAGCCAGTCTGAGATCGCACTTGAACTCAGGGCCGCCCTTCATAAATAAGGCGAATAAAACATACGGTTGACCCACTGACTGTTTGACGTGAGTAGTTTATGCTAAAGAGGTTGGTGAGATCTGCGACCTGCCAGGTCACCCCCACCTGTCCCAGGCACTGCTGGAATGGCCACTTCATAGCCTATCAACGCTTTAAACCGCCCCCCCCCACACACACACACACAGACACACACACACTTCAATTCATCCTCCACATAGCAAGCAAAGGGATTTTCCTCAAGTGCAACATGACACACGGGTCAGTTAAGCTCCCTGACTCCCTATTTTCTACTACTGAAATGAAACGCCAGCTCCACTATCATTTTAAAGCCTTCCACAATCCGACTCTAACCTGTGCTTGCAGTCCCGTTACCCTTTACCCTTCTTTAAGTATCTACAATCCAGCCAAACTGGCTCTTTTCCTATTTTTCACGCAGCAGTAGGATAGTTTTTTCTAATCTTTGTATAATTTCTTCTCTTTATGCTGGGACTGCACTCACTCCTTTCTTTTCTCTTTTCGAATCTCAACTTTCAAAACTTACTTCAAACACTGTCTTCCTCCTCTGTGTCATTTTCTTCTCTCCCATCTAAATTAGCTTTTGTTTATTTTGTAAATGTTTTTATATATAAATGTATACATATATGTTGTATGTGTGTATATGTATGTTTATGTCTTCCCCTGAAACTCCTCAAGGGAAGTGAATATTTGTTTTTGTGTTGCCAACAGCTTTGAGGGATGTATTTTGAATGCTTTAAAATTTTAAGAACAGCATTATTAATAGATGTTTACAAACACATAATTTCTTTTTTTAATTTATATTTTTACACATTACCAAAATAGTCCCTATGGAAGAGCAAATACAATCCCCCCCTTACCCCCCAAAAATAAAAAAAACCCACAAGAAACAAAGTGAAAGAGAGTGAAATAAATTTTTGTTTTCAGTCTGTGTTCAGATACCATCATCAGCTCTATCACTGAGGTGGGTCCAGTTCTTTAATCTAAGTCCATGAGAGAAGTTATTGCCATATTTTCCCCCATAGTTGCTATTGATTGTAATTCGCTCCATCCATTCCTCCCTATTTCCATTTATTCTATTTTTCTCTCTCACTCTGTCCCTTTTAAAAAATGTATTATGGGGCAACCAAGTGGCACAGTGGACAGAGCACTGGCCCCGGGGCCAGGAGGCCCAAGCCTACATCCCATCCCCAACACCCAGCAATCACTCAGCCTTGTGGTCCTAGGTAGCCCCCCACCCCACCACCTTGAAAAAACAAAACTGCCTTCTCCCACCATCTACCCTCTCCTCTATTACCTACATCCCCCTCCACTCACTCATCCTCTTTCTCCCATCCTCTTCCTCTCCTTTTTCCTCTAGAGTAAAAGACTTCTATACCCTATTAAGTGTATATATTGTTTCTTCTCTGAGCCAGTTCTGATGAGAATGAAGGTTCACTCATTTTCTCTCATCTTCCACTCTATTGCAAAAGCTTTTTATTGACTTTTACACAAAATAACTTGTCCCCCTCCACCTCTCTTTCCCTTTCTCTCAGTACATTCCCTTTTTACAATATATTTTACCTTCATATTAAGCTCCCACCTGTGCTTTGTCTAAATATGCTTCTCCTAATTGCTCCATTAAATAAGAAGGTTCTTATGAGTTATCAGTATCATCTTCCCATGCAGGAACACACCCAATTCAACACCATTAGATCCTTCATAATTTGTCCTTTCTGTCTACCCCCTCTATTCTTTGCCTGAATCCTATACTTGGAAATTGAACCTTCTGTTCAGCTCTTGCTATTTAAACAGAAACATTTGAAATTCCCCTGTTCCACTGAATGCCTGTCTTTTCCCTGAAGAGGATGTTCAGGTTTTTTGGGTAGTTGATTCTCAGTTGCATTCCAAGCTCTCTTGCCTTCCAGAATATTATATTCCAAGCCCAACATGCCCTTTATATGGATGCTGCTAAATCCTGTGTAATCCTGATTGTAATCCTCCATGATATTTGAATTGTTTCCTTCTGACTGTAATATATTCTCTTTGACTTCAGGGGTTCTGGAATTTGTCTATAATATTCCTGGGGGTTATTTTCTTTTTGGATCTCATTCAGAAAGAGATCAGTGGATTCTCTCAATTTCTATTTTACCCTCTGCTTCTAGGATATCAGGGCAATTTTCCTGTAGGAATTCTTTAAAAATGAAGTCAAGTCTCTTTTCCTGATCATGATTTTCACATAGCTCTATAATTATTAAATTGTTTCTTCTGGATCTGTTTTCCAGGTCAATTGTTTTTCCCATAAGATAGTTTACATTCAAAATTTTCATTCTTTTGCTATTGTATTATTGTTTATTGATTCTTCACAAAGTCATCAGCTTCCCTTAGCTCCATTCTACATTTGAAGGAGTTGTTTTCTTTAGAAAGCTTTCTTATCTCCTTTTCCATCTGGCCAATTCTGCTTTTTAGGGCATTCTCCTCACTAACATTTTGGACTGCTTTTTTCCATTTGACCTAAACTGGTTTTTAACATGATGTTTTCTTTGGCATTTTTTTGGTATCTCCTTGACCAAGCTGCTGACTTGGTTTTCATGTTTTTCCATACATTGCTTACATTTCTTTTTCCCAATTTTTCCTCGACCTCCCTAACTTGATTTTCAAAATCTTTTTTGAGCTCTGCCATAGTCTGAATCCAACTCCTATTCTTCTTTGGAGGCTTTGTATACAGAAGCTTGGACTTTATCCACTTCTGAGTGTGTTTTGATCCTCCATGGGACCAAAGTAATTATCTAAGGTCAGGTTCTTTTTTTTTCTGTTTACTCATTTTCCCAGACTGTGCCCTGGATTGGGGTGTTTCCCAAGCTTTTGAGTGTTATTGGGACACCCTTGCAAGGGACTCAGTTCTTTCAATGTCTTCTGAGAGACTCTGACTGCTTTTCTAGTCTGTGCTCTGGTCTGTGGATGAACACAGGTACTCCCCTCTGCCCCCGAGCTATGAGGAGGGTCCCTGCTCTATGGTAATAGGGGATCCCAGACTGCAACCAGGGTCTGAATATGGACAAAGCACCAGAGTCCTGCCCCAGGAAAAGAGTAAATACCTTGATAGTCTCTGCCCATCCCCTTACCTTCTATGGGTTGAGCACTCTGGGAGTAGCTGCTGGGCAGCTCCAATGGCCTGCTTCTGTTTCCTGGGATCTGGACAGTGCAGAGGGCTACAACTGTGCTGAGGGCCACACTGACCTGGGCTCGCCTCTCACTCTGGCAGAGATTTTCCTGCTGATCTTCCAAGTTGTGCTTGATTGGGAGTTATGGAAACTACTTCTGTTGCCACAACCTGGCACCCCCAGGGACCCAGGCATCCTACAGGCTATTCCAGCAAGGTTAGAGCTCCTGTGTTCCTGCACAGTGTTATCCTAGCTGTGCTGCCACCCCCTCCTACCTCCATGGAACAGAGCCTTCCCATGATGTTCCAGATTGCCTTGAGCTGGAGAATTGCCTCACTTGGTCTTTCTGTGGGTTTTGTCTCTGAAAAATTTTAGAGTCAGAATTTTAAGGTTTTTGAAATATTTTGGAAGAGAGCTTCTGGGGAATTCTGCCCTCATGTTGCCATCTTGGCTCCACACCTCACATACACATAATTTCAAAGTAAATAGAATGAAATATGAAGGCCAACCAGAAGAAATCAAAACCATGGAAGTAAAGGATGAAGCAAATATAGTTCCTGAACGATCTGCTCCTAGAGTGGTCCCAAAAATAATTTCAATGAGTCCAAAGATTAGCCTACAATCCCCAAATTGCAATCAATTACAAGAGCAATTATTTTGTCCACTTGTTCATAGTCTATCAAATACTTAGAAGAAAAATGTCTGTCAAAAAGCAAGCACTTAGTAAATGCTCATTGTTGATTAATAGATTGATCATTGATCATAAAATCCTTGAAAGTGGGAAGATGGGGAAGCTAGTTGGTGCAGTGGATAGAGCACTGGCCCTGGAGTCAGGAGGACTTCAGTTCAAATCCAGTTCCAGCCTTTTAATAATTACCTATCTGTGTGACCTTGGACAAGTCATTTAACCCCCACCTTGCAAAAAAAAGGTGGGAAGAAGAGGCAGAGCTAAGATGGCAGAGTAAAGACAGGATTTTGCCTAAGCTTTCCCCTAAACTCCTCCAAATATCTTTAAATTATGACTGCACAAATTCCAAAATTGCAGAACCCACAAAAAGAGTGAAACAATTTTCTAACATAAGACAATTTAAAAGGTTGTCAGAAAAGGTCTGCTGCACCAGGGTGAGAGAGGATCCTAGTCCAGTGAGCACAACCCAGCCCTAATAAATCAGCATCAGGCCATGGGGTGCCTGAATCAGTGGCTTCAAGACCTCTCAGCCAACAGACACCAAAGACAACCTAGAAGGTCAGCAGGAAAGGTTCTTTGAACCAGGGTGAGAGTGGAACACAGTACAGCATATGTAGCACCAACACACACCTAGCCAAGCAAATTAGGAGCAGGTCTCAGGAGCCGCTAAATTAGCAGCAGTAGCAGCTGCAGCTGCAGCACTCTTCCAGAACTTTAAACCCAAACCCAACTGGGCAGGAGGAGATTACAGAGACTCTAATGCTTTGCCCAAACTCATTTCTGGTCTCACTTCCTAGGGTAACGTTCTCTAGAGTTTGCAGCCTCAGGGGAGCTTCTTCACAGTTCCAGGGCAGAAAAAAGTACATCCTCTACCCTGAAAGCAGAATCCTACTTTAACAGACTTAAAAGTAAAGTAATATCCTAGGAAAGGGAGTAAACAATAGGGAAACACTGACTATAGAAAGATACTGTGGTGACAAGGAAAGGCAAAATACATACTTGAAAGAAGATAAAGTCAAAGTTTCTACATCAAAGACTTCAATAAAAATATGAATTGGTCTCAGGACATGAAAGAACTCAAAAAAATAATTTGAAAAATCAAGTACAAAAGGTAAGAGGAGAAATTGGGAAAAGAAATAAGAATGTTACAAGAAAATCATGGGAAAAGTCCATTTGGTAATGGAGGACTTCAGGAGTACCTAAGTTCAAATCTGAGCTCAGACACTTAATAATTGCCTAGCTGTGTGGCCTTGGGCAAGCTACTTAATCCCATTTGCCTTGCAAAAAAATTTAAAAAAAAACCCAGACTGGGCCAAATGGTAAAAAGAGTTGCTAAAAGGCCAATGAGGAAAAGAATGCCTTAAAAAGCAGAATTGGACAAATAGATAAAACACAAAAATTCACTGAAAGAAAAAAACTGCTTTAAAAAAATTGGCCAAATGGAAAAGGAGGAGCAAAACCTCAAAAGAAAATTACATTAAATATATAATTCAGCAAAGGAAAGCAAATGACTTTATGAGAAATCAGGAAACAATAAAGCAAAGCCAAAAGAATATAAAACTTGAAGACAGTGTGAACTATCTCATTGGGAAAAAACTGACCTGGAAAATAAATCTAGGAGATGTAATTTAAAATTTATTAGCATACTTGAAAGCAGTGATCAAAAAAAAGAACCTAGACATCATTTTCAAGACATTAAGGAAAACTGTTCTGCTATTCTAGAACCAGATGATAAAATGGCAATTAAAAGAATTCACCAAAATGAAAACTCCAAAGAATATCATAACCAAGTTAAATGAGCTCTCAAGTTAAAGAGAAAATATTTCAAGCACCCAGAAAGAAAACAATTCAAGTATCATGCAGCTTCTACTTTGAAGGATCAAAGGACTTGGAATATATGCCTGAGGGCAAAAGAACTTGGATCACAACCAAAATTCAACTACCCAGCAAAATTGAGCATATTCTTTCTGGGGAAAAGATGGTGATGCAATGAAATAGGGGGCTTTCAAATTTTCCTGATGAGAAGACCAGAGCTAAATAGAAAATTTGATACAAGACACAAGAGAAGTATTAAAAAATAGGAATGTGAAATCATAAGGGACAATGCTAAACAGTTTATATTTCTACATGGGAAGATGTTAATGGTAACTCATAACTTCCTCATTTTTTTTTTTAGGTTTTTGCAAGGCAAATGGGGTTAAGTGGTTGCTCAAGGCCACACAGCTAGGTAATTATTAAGTCTCTGAGGTTGAATTTGAATTCAGGTACTCCTGACTCCAGGGCTGGCGCTCTATCCATTGAGCCACCTTTCTCATTATTAACATAGTTAGTATATAGTAAATAGCAAGGGCATGATATGAGTTGAATATGACAGGCTGATATTTAAAAATATAAAATTAAGGGATTATAGAGGAATGTACTGGGAGAAAGGGAAAAGGAGGTAGAACAGAGGCAAGATAAAACTTTTACAATGGAAGAAAATGGGGAGGTGAGGATAGCAAGAGTCTTTACTCTCACCCAAACTGGTCAAAGAAGGAATAGCATATACTTAACTAGACATAGAAATCTATCTTACCTTGCAGGAAAGTAGGAGGGGAAGGGAATGAGAGAAGGGAGAGTGATAGGGGGAAGTAAGATTGGGGAAGGGGTAGTCAGAAGATCTAGTGTATATACATACATATATATATATATAATACATTTCACTATCCATTGGCTCATGTTAAGTCTTTTCAGGTTTTTCTGAGTATCCTACTCATTTCTTATAGCTGAATAGTATTCCATCATAATCATTTATCTCAATTTATCTCCACTTGATGGGTCATCCCCTCAATTTCCAAATCTTTACCATCAGAAAAGAACTGCTATAAAAGGATAAAAAGAGGAAATAAAATAAATGAAAAAATAGGATGAGAAGAAATAGTTGTGAAAAAAAATTTTGAAGCAAGTTTTTATTTCTTAAACATATATAGAACTGAGTCAAATTTATAAAAAGAGTCATTCTCCAATTGATCAGAAGATATTGGCAGTTTTCAGAATTAAAGCCATTTATAGTCATATAAAAATGCTCTCACAGTTTATTGGAGAAAATCAAATTAATACAATTCTGAAGTACTACCTCATACCTATTAGATTGGCTAACTGGACAATAAAAGAAAATTATGTTGGAGAGGTGGGAAAAATGAGACATTAATGCATTGTGAACTGATTATACCATTTTGTAGGACAATTTGAAACTATGCCCTAAGGGCTATAAAAATCCATGCATACCTTTTGACCTAACTATACCACCATCAGGTCAGTGTTCTAAAAGAGATAAAAAACCAAAAAGGAAAAGGCATATACATACATATATATATATATATATATATATATATATATATATATATATATATATATATATACACTGATAGTGATATGTACTATATACAAAATAACAATGATATTGTAAGATGATCAGCTGTGAATGACTTACCTATTCTCAGCAATACTGTGACCCAAGAAAACTCTAAAGGACTTATGATGAAAAATATGATCCATCCCCAAAGAAAGAACTAGTGGCATCTGAATATAGATTTAACTGTACTTCTTTTTAAATTTATTTTTCTCAAGGGTTTTTAATCTATATATTTTTTACAACATGACTATTTTGGAAATGTTTTACATGATTACACATGTATAACATATTAAATTATTTGTCTTCTTTTAGGGGATAGGGAAGATAGAAGGAAAGAATTTGGAATTCAGAGTGTAAAAAGTGAATGTTAAAATTTTTACCTGAGAGTAAGGAAAGCATAATACTAAATATTTTTAATTAAGTGGAGAAAGGCACTATCTTGCTATTTTCTTTATCATCAAAATTATTAAAATCTGAATTACATGGCAATTTAGGATTTATATAATACATTCAATATTTTATTTCATGATATACTACAAAGAATGATAGATTTGTATCCAAGGTACCTAAATTTAAATCTTAGCTCTGCTGCTTAAATATTATGTGACATTTGAGAAAGCTATTTCATTCATTCTAGGTCTCAATTTTCACATCTGCAAAATGAAAGGGGTCCCTTTCACCTCTATAAAATTTAATGGAATCTCATTTGATTATATTTGTTTATTTCTAGACCAGTCAAATAGTACCACTAGAAGGCAGTGTGGCATAATGTAATGGAGTCTCGAAACTTGGATATACATACAACCAGAGTGACTTTAGACCAATTAATCATCTTTCTCAGCATTGGTTTCCTCCTCTGGCATCAAAACATAGTCATTGTGATCGACATGTTTTTGCAAGGCTTAAGAGGTTCTGTAAACATGAGCTGCTTTTATGGAGTAGAACCACTATTCATCTGATAAGTACTTATCTCAGGTAGGAAGCACAATGAATAGAGTGCTCAATTTAGAATCTGAAAAGATCTTGCCTCAGATAGTTATTATCTGTGTGACCCTGAACTTTACCCTCAGTCTGCCTCAGTTTTCTCATCTGTAAAATGGGGGTAATACCCTATCTCACAGAGTTATAGTGAAGATAAAGTAGATAGACAACACTATAAAATAGACAATACTGGATGAATTTTGTTTATTTATTTCCCATACAAAAAAGCAGTCTGGTTTAATGGATAGAGAACCATCCTTGGAGCCAAGAAGACATGAATTCAAGTTCTGCCATTGACATATTAATTATGACCTTGGACAGGTCACTAAACCTCCCAATGCTTTAGGCAAGTCTCTAAAACCATACCTTTCAGAGATGACACAAACTGCCAAGTATTCAGGGAATACTCAAAACAATAAATTCATTCAATCATATCTGTGCATGAACTGTATTAGAGCTCAGTTAAATGCCACTGCAGGTAGTTTGTTATACAATGTTGATAGAATTTTTCTCCAATTTTCTCTTTAATATGAGTCAGTTTGACTTCTCCCTGAATTATATTTGTTTAATAAAGTTCATATGCTACATGTAAAAAAAAGTGCTAGTTGGCTACTTCTGCCACAAGTGGTGGGCAGTCACATGACTCGATGGTTAGGGCTCTTGGAGGAGGGAGTCAAGATGACAGCGGAGCTGGTGGAGGCCAAAAATATTATGATAAATTTTAGAGTTTCTGATCTCCAGATGATTCTTGGTTTTGTTGACCAAAATAAGAGAGAAGTTAAACATGAATTTGTCATCAGGGCACTAGAGCTTGTCTAATATGATTGCAGCTCTGAAGTCTTCAAGAAAGTGGACTTAAACAATAAAAGCAAATGATTGATTGATCGATATGGTTGTCCCTCAGAATCAAGTCTATGACATCAAGTAAATGATGATATAGCACGAATATTATGTTGATTAAAGTGAAGGGAATATTGTGCAAAGACATCCTTCTCTAACTGCCTTTTCCAGAACCATCTTACTCAGTGGCTTCATTATACAGGAAACAGGACTTCTGATGTTGTTCTGTCTCTCCATAGTCTAATAATCAATATGGTAATTTTTTGGCAGTAATCTTTCAACAGTAGGGTAAAGCTAACTTATCTCAAATCACAGTTCTGTTGATGGTATATGACTACAAGCATGGAACACCAACACCAGGACCTTAAAAAAATCACAATTTAAGATGATACAAAGAACAAAGGGAAAAAATTATGGATAGATTGATTACTTGAATGTTAGGCATAGCATAGAAGATATCATCCAAAGTATTATTTCTTAAAGAATCATATAGCAAAAAATAGGCATTGCAAATTCCATATATGCTATAGATTTCAAAAATATAAAGGAAAAACTCCAGAACATTGGGAAAATTCTTTTTTTTTAAACCAACAAAGCAGAATAAATTCAGATCCAAAACCAGATGGTGCATGTGTGTATATGTGAGGGTGTTAAATGTGTTGTGTGTATTTCTGAAGACTCTAGGATTCTGAAGGAAAACATTCTCCCCATATTAGACTATGCCAGGAGGTTATGGCAGATTGGAGGATTTGGAGGATTTTTGGAAATATATGCATAAAAATAGTATAGAATGGACCCTCTCCCCTGCCCTCTGCCAAGATGACACTGAAGGTGAAAACCGCAGTTGTTCCCCCACAAGACAGCAAATCCAAGGCCTTGAAAATCAAGAAGGCAATGTTGAAGGGTCTCCATAAGCATATAAAGATCCACCACTTTCTGGTGACCTAACACACTAAGACTTACAAGACAGCCCAAATATCCTCAGAAAAGAGCTCCTCAGAGAAGCAAGCTTGATCACTATACCATAATTAAGTTTCCCTTATCCACTGAGTCTACTATGAAGATTGAGGACAAACACCCTAGCCTTCTTTGTGGACATCAAGACCAACAAGTATCATATCAAGCAGGTGTTAAAGAAACTATATGACATTGATGTGGCTAGGGTCAACATACTGATCTGGTCTGATGGAGACCTATGTCTGACTTGCTCCAGACAATGATACTTTAAATGTTCCCAAAAAAGAATGGAATCATCTAAACTGTGTCCAACTAACCTGCTTTACCTACAATAGTTTTCCATTAAAAACAAACAACAACAAAAAGAATAGCATAAAATGAGATGATTTGGAGAAGCTACACTAGAGGGGAAAATGTTCTGGTGAAATCATGAAATCACTATATTATTGAAGTAGGATCACCTAATCTTCATATCTTCTCATGATAAAGGAAATGGCTTTAAATTTCATCAAGCATTGATTAGCTAGTTCATACTATGCAAATGATTAGGTTTCCAAAGGATTAAGCCTTGCTTTAAATGCCAAATGATCTAGGAAAGGAAAGAAGATATTTTCCTCCTCAATCTGCCATAACCTCCTGGCATAGTCTAATATGGGGAGAATGTTTTCCTTCAGAATCCTAGAGTCTTCAGAAATACACACAACACATTTAACACACTCACATATACACACATACACCATCTGGTTTCGGATCTGAGTTTTATTCTGCTTTGCTGGCTTAAAAAAAAGGAAAGAAAAGGAATGTAATAAATAAATAAGGAAGCAGGGGGAGGATCTTAGTTCACTTAAATGGGATGCATGAGAAAAAATATATACTTATAAATAAAAGGGTGAAGGGCATGGACCTCTCATTACCTCACTTGTAAGAGAGCGTAAGACCATATCAATTATTTATCAGATTAGAATCACTAAAACACATAGGAATAAATGAATCTTACCTTACCTCAATAGTATAGATGGTATTATTTAAAACCAAAAAATCTATAATGGAGAAACATTAGAAACCTCAATAAGAAAAGGATAAAACAAAAATACTCATTGTCATTGTTGATATTTCATATAGTTCTAACAGTAAGAGCTAGAGTAATAAGACAAGAAAAAGAATTTTAGGGGATCAGCAGAGACAAAGAAGAAACAAAATTATTGCTTTTTTCAGATTACATTATGATTTACTTAGGACACTACAAATCCAAATAAAAATTAGTTGAAACAATTAATTACATCAACTACTGTATTATTGGTAGAATTATGTATTGGCCCAATCTTTGTTGAATCCAATTTGGAACTATACTCAAAAAGTCTCTCAGTCATGTTTCCTCTTTTACCTGATGATACCACTAGCAAATATGTATCCCAAAGAGATTAAAAACAGAATGACACTTTTGTACAATAATATTTATAGTAGCATACCAAAGAACTTTTGTTTTGAATTGTGCAAAGTAATCAGTCTTTTTTTCTCCTCTGGCATCTTCTAGATCCAATGGCATGATCAGGACAATTGCAGATGATGTTGGATTCAATGGGAGAACTTGACCTTATTTAAACAAAGAACTGGAAACAAAAAAAATTGCCCTTCAACCAAAGAAAGGGTGAACAAATTATGTCATTTAAATGTAATGATAAAAACTATAGTTTCAGAGAAACCCTAAAATATTTGTAAAAACTGATGAAGAATGAAATTAGTAGGTTAAAATAACATGCAATCAACACAACATTACAAATGAAAATAACTTTGAAAGACTTCAATGCAATAGCCAGACAGAATTTTAGAAAATCAGTGATGAAGCATGCCTGCCACCTCTTGGTAGAAAAGCAGATAGATTGCGAGTGAAGAATTATACACATTTTCAGACACAATACAAAACAAATTTGTTTTGTTTGATTGTACTTATTAATAAGAAGAGAAGACTTTTGGGGGGAAGGTACAGAATTTCAAGAGGGAACATGGTGGGTAGATATAGTGGTACCAAAAAAAGTTGCAAAAATTAAATATTTTAAACTATGCAAAAGAAAGTTCAAAAGTGTCCATAAAGAAGCAGAGTAATGTTGGTCCTATTACATTAGATTTGAATAATTGCTTTTTTGGGTTTTTTTTTTTTTTTTGGTTTTTGCAAGGCAATGGGATTAAGTGGCTAATCCCAAGGCCACACGGCTAGGTAATTATTAAGTGTCTGAGGCCAGCTTTGAACTCAGGTACTCCTAACTCCAAGGCCAGTGCTCTATCCACTGTGCCACCTAGCCACCCCTTTTGTTGTTTTTTTTAACATTATCTTTAACCATTCTATACCTAAAACTTTTAGTTTTTATCTTCGTCAGATTAAGTTAATATAGAATTTCTGATCTGCTTTTCTTCCTGCAGATTTCTTTTTTGTTGCCTTTAGTTGGGCATGGAATTCAAGTTTTCTAATGTATGAACTACATTCCAGTGTCTTTACAAATCTTCATTAGTGGCAAGTTAGGCTTAGTTTATGTTTGTTGAAAGAATTCGAGTTGGAGAAATGGGGAGAGGGAGGTATGAAAAATGTATTCAAATATCTGAAGATCTACCAAATGAAGATTCAATTTATTTTGTTCCCTAAAGAAGCAGAACCAGAAACAGTTGGGAGAAGTTTCAAAGATAAAGGTTTAAATTCAAAATAAGGAATAAATTTCTAATGATTAGAGGTGTCCAAAAGAGGAATAGATTGACTCAGAAATAGTAAACAGTCCTTCATTGGAGGTTTGGTGGTAGAAATATAATGAACACTTGTTGGGAATTTTATAGAGGTGCATCTTGTTCAGGAATCTTTAAGATCTTCCAAGGTTCCATTAAATTCTGAAATTATTTGATTTCTGTGAAATATAGGACTATAATCAATAGAAAGCAGTAATGGAGATAAAGATTTGGGAATTATACTCAGACATAAAGTTGAAGTTGTATAGCAGATGAGATGACTGATGTGAGAGACTGTAGGGAGAAAAGGACCAATTATTTGTCAAGTGACCTTGGATATTGTCTGTGTTTTGAAAGTCAGAGAGACAGAAACCAACAAAGGAGAAGGAGGAGGAATGATTAGAAAGGCAGGAGGAGAACCAAGTGAGGGTGATGACAAATAACTGGAAGTTTCTCCCCAAAAATAGAAAGGGTAATGAGTCTAATGAAATGCTGCCCTCAAATCAAAACAAATGAATACTGAAGAAAAAAAATTTTGTGATTAGCCTGTCATTTTTGAATTTTGAAAGAGAAATTTCAGAGTTACATTCATAGTCTGTTTAAAATAAGGTAAGATTTTTTTTTGCTGTTTTTTTTTTTGTTTCAGTACTTGTGATTTCATTAGTTTAGGGAAGAAATTCCCTCTATCTATACATTGTCTTTGCAGTTGAAAATCTTGAGGAGTTGTCTAAGCTGACATACAGTTAAATGACTTAATTAGAATACCAGTATAGATAAAAAGCTGGACTTAAACTCTGGACTTGAGCCTGAATCTGAAACCAGCTCTTTCTCCAGTACCTCTAATGTTGCCTCTCTAGGCATGTTAGAAGTTATAAAGCAAATTAAATTTTAACTTATACTCAGATAAGTTATCTTAGGAAAATATATCACAATTGTCATCCTTCTTTATTATAGTTTGAAAATAGTCAATGTGTTAATAGACATAATGCTAAGAAGGATCTTGCAGTCTCCTACAAGATTAATCAAACACCAATACATTCTGTAGAGTAGATATAGGGCAATGGATTGTGTGACCTTCTGAAGTTCCACCCATTATGATTCCATTATTCAGTGGTCATTCCATTTTAAGTTACCATATCCATTTAGGTGGTATCTACCCTATGGTACTACCACTATGGAATTATTACCCCATGGAAATACATAGAAATACCCCATGAAAATACATGGAAATACCCCCCATGGAAATCCAGAGTTTCCTGGAATGGCACTTATAACTGTGTTGAATGAAAAATAAAGCCAATTTCCCCAAATGGAATTGGCATGTAAGTTACAAAATTGCCCAGACAAGTTCCAGTTTAGTTTCTGTCACTGAGAGATAATAAACTCATCACACCATTTCACAACTCAAAGTGTGTGGGTGGTTTGTGAAGTCTGTAGCATTTGTTCTTGTTCCAAGGCTAAAACCTACAATCTCAGTGGAAAAAGGCTGGGCTGTCAATGGAGAGTGACAGAGCAGGAGAATCTCTCTCTTATCACAACTTGATTTAGTTCAAAGAGTTATGAGTTATTTTGTGCAACTTGGAATCTGCAGAGAATAAACAAAAAGTATAGCTAAGAAGTTATCAGAGGCTTGAGTTTATTATGAGTTTTAGCGGTTGGCTTTTAGAAGGATTCGGAAGAGACTTGAGGATTTATTTTCTTTCAATAGACTTTCAGTAGGTCTGACTTCAAATTTATTCTTTCTCCAGAAATATTTCTAAAGTCTTAGTCTATGCAAAATACACTTTCATAAATACACTGACTCTTCCAGATTGTTAAGGGTTTTTTTATTTGGTTGTGCTTTTTTTGGGGGGGGTAGTAATCTTTTACTTTATCAAGACCACTCTCTCCCTGGAGATAGATTTTATAAATCAAGTCAACAGACATTTATTAAGTGGGCTAGAGATGCAAAGAAAGGCAAAATAGAGGTTATCTTTCCCAAGGCAATTGACCCTCTTTTAAGATGATTGG
The DNA here is from genome assembly GCF_037893015.1 of Macrotis lagotis. NCBI lineage: Eukaryota > Metazoa > Chordata > Mammalia > Peramelemorphia > Peramelidae > Macrotis > Macrotis lagotis. The sequence continues at coordinate 257,145,920 of NC_133658.1, read as the reverse complement.
AGAACATTGTTTTCTTTGTAAGTAACTGATCCATTTGAGAATCAAACTTCTAATCTGTTTTTTTTATTCTAATAAATCAAACTAACTAGCTCAGATATTTAAAAAAACTTTTAAAGAGTGTGTTACAGTTCTTAAGTATTACAAATTTACAAATGACAAATTTATTTCCTGACACATAAACTCTAATTCTAGAATATTTTTTCTTTATATTTTCAATGATTTCTTCAGGGTGCTACACTTGGAATCAAGACCTGAGTTCAAATTCTTGTCCTAATAATTTCTCATCCCTCAATAAGGAAAAAATCCTCAATTTACTGAATTGAAAAATCAAATTAAAGTGGATACCATATGACTTTTTTAACATTTAGATTTTTTCTGTAAAATTCCATTCTCAAGTAGTATCCTTTCTCTCCTTCCTACACATCATACTAAAGACCATCATGACTTTGCTCCTGTTGTTCCCTGCCTACTTTCCGTTCTAACTGTCCTCCTACTCATCCTTCTAAACACAGGTCAAATTGTACTACTTTGAAGCCTTTCCTGGTATCTCCTCTTTAAATCTTTTGCATCTATTATCCATAATACACAATTTAACACTGGAAATAAGCTTGGACTGTGAGTCAGAAAATTTCAGTTGAAGTTTCAGCTCTTTTATATGACTGTTGGAAAATTATTTAATCTTTCTTGACCTTGCTTTGGTAAAATGAGAGTTAGATAATCTATATAGGGCCCCTTATAGTTCTAATATTCTATAGAGTATATATGTGTATATATATATATATATATATATATATATATATATATATATATAATTCACTGCTTTGTTTGCTTTTTGTTCTAGGTAGGCACAACTCATTTCACAAACTAGATTACGAGATCTTAGTAGGATTTTTTATGAGTACCTCATGAATTTTTTGCACATATCTGACCTTCCCTGCTAGAAATGTGGGTCTGTGTATATAAAACCATGAGAGACTTTAGGAAACATATGATCAAATTTCATTTTAATAAATGGGGGAAATAAGTCCCAGTATGGTAAAACAAATTATTCAAAGTCATCAGGAAATTAGTAACAGAAATAGTATTCAAACTCAATTTCTTTAGCTTGAAATGTAGTATTCCTTCCTCTAAAACATGAGACATGACAGGTTTGAAGTAATTGCACCATCCTGTCCTAGGTACTCTGGTGGAGAGTTGATTCAAATACTAGTTGACACTTGGGTTTTATTATAAATCAATCAATCGACAGCTATTCCATCAATGGTTTCCATATGTTCTGAGCTCATTTCTATATAGTAAAAATTCTAAATCTTGCTCTCATATGAATTTCTAAAACATTGGGAAATACTCAATGCTTCCACTAGGGGACATTCTATTCCCAGGATTCAATGTTTCCATTTTATTCCTGTTAAAGTATTTGTAGTCCTAATAAGACATATCAGAAGCTATATAGTGTCATTGAGTAAAATTAATCACTATTTTACTCTTCTGAATTCTTACCTCACTTTTCATATAATAGCAGAGAACCATCCAAAATGACACAAAAGAATGATTCTTTCTGTCCCAAGACACAATTATGACCATGCCCTCTCAGAAAACTTTAGTGTCTTTTTATTGTTCTTAGGATAAAACATAAACTCCTTAATTGGGCATTTAGTTTTCTCAACAATAAAGATTCGATCTGCCTTTCTAGCCTTGTTTAACACTAATTCTTTACCCTAAACTTCTAAAATTCTAATTCCTTTCTTTTAATAAACATTGATTGTATCTCAATCAAAATGAGTTACTAGGTATTCCCACAATCCTATCCCATATTTGTTTCTCCTCACCATTCCCCTCTGACACATTCCTTCAGACTTCTACATGGACTCCAACATCTGCCACACTTCTTCATCTCTAACTTTTGAAAGACTTCCCTTCCTTCAAGGTCCAGTTCAAGTCCCATCTCTTATATGAAGCCTTTACTGATCATCCCATTTGAAAGTGTTCTCTTTCTCATTAAATTTTTCTAGAGCAGTTAGCCTAGATACCTCTCTTATCTATGTGACATTCAAACTTGGATCATACTTCTGTTTGCATTTGCTATAGACTTCCATTGAATTCAAAAGTTTCTCAAGGGTAAAGGCTGTGTAATTTTTTTTATCCTTAAAAAAATAGTGCAAACTACTTAACCCCTTTCAATATCCCAGGTATCTCTCCAAGACTATAAGTTACAAAGAAGATGCCAATCTATATATTTGTAAAAGTTCCTCATTGAGTGTTCCCTAATTAAGGAAATCATAAGATCAGTCTAAAACAAAAATGGTTAGAGAACAGGATTTGCAGTCAGAAATAATAATAGTTCACACTTACATAGCACTTTAAGGATTGGAAAGTGCTTTTACATGTATTATCTCATATACAACAACCCAAAAAGGTTCTCTCTTATACCAATTTTTTATAAATATTTTATTTTTTTTGAATTTTACAATTTTCCCCCAATCTTACTTCCCTCCTCCCACCCGCTATGGAAGGCAATTTGCCACTTTTTACATTGTTTCCATGGTATACACTGATCCAAATTGAATGTGATGAGAAAGAAATCATATCCTTAAGGAAGAAACAAAGTATAAGAGATAGCAAGATCAGACAATAAGGTATCAGGTTTTTTTCCTAAATTAAAGGTAATAATCCTTGGTCTTTGTTCAAACTTCACAGTTCTTCTTCTGGATACAGATGGTATTCTCCATCACAGTCTTATACCAATTTTATACATGAGGAGATTAAGGTAGGAAAAAATATCATTCATTTACAGAAGTACCAGAGACTGGATTTGAACTGATATCTATCCAGACTCAAAGTCCAATGTTCTGTCCACTATGCTACCTAAGAAGGCTTAGATTCAGCTCCTATCTCTGACACACAAAGATTGTAGGACTTTGGGCATGTCATTTCATTTCCCACTGCCCTAGTTATCTCTAAGATTATAAATTGCACAGAAGATGTTGATTGTTAATTGAGAGAGGAAATTTCCTCATCCAAGTGTTCCATATATCAATGAAATCACAGACCCAGTTCCTATGCAAATGTGTTTGTATACATATGTAATTATACATATATATATATATATATATACATGTATAATATAAAATATGCATATATGAGACAGGGCACAATGTCAGACATTTAATAGACACCTAATAAATGTTGAAAATTTAATTGAACTAGAAGTTCTTTTTAAAATTGGAACTTAATTTACTTTGACTGCTCTTCATTTTCCAAAGCACAACATCCTTAAAGTAATTTTGAAATTGTCATGAAAGAATTGCTTTTAAGATGCCTCAGCCAATCTAACATAGTAATCATAAACATAGCTTATATTTCCAGAGCATATTATAGTTTGAAAAGGGCCTTTGTAGTAACAACCCAGTAAGGAAGGCCCAAATTGCTTGACTGTAGTTACATGATCAGTACATTATCAAAGGCAAAACTTAAACCTAACATTTCTTCATATTCAAATCCTCTAGATGCTGATTATGAAGAAGTCAAGTCTCTAATCTGAATAGTTTCTTTTGAAAATATAAATGCAGTCTAAGAAAAAATGAGCAAAAAAATAAAATCACCAGATATTTGTAGGTATTTGAAAATGTGATGATATTAAGGACAAAAGTCCAACTTGAAAGGAAAAACAAAGATCTTATTGTTTTGTCACAGAGTATTGTAATTACTTCATGGGCTCAAATAAAATAATAGTAGTTAGCACTTATATGACAATTTAAGGTTTGAAAAGCAATACATACATATATACATACATGTATACATATTCATATATACATATGAATGTATGGTCCATACATATATGGACCATATATATACATATATAATTTCTTCATTTGCTATTTCTAACAAATGTGTAAGGTAAACACTATTATTTACCCTAGTTTCAAGATGAGGAAAAATTTGCTTAGGATTACACAGCTAGAAGTATCTGAGACAGAATTCAAATGTATTTATTCCTGACTCCACATCCAACACTCTATTCACTGGACCACTCATCTGCCTTATAAGAAAACACAATTTATAGAAATTATATTGTTCTGATTAGAGACTCTCAGAATTATATGAGATAGGTCTCAAGAGTAATCTAGTCCAATGTCTACTTGAACAGTAATATTCTTTACATCCATGACAAGTAAACATTCAACCTCTATAGTGATGGTGAACCCACTACCCAATGAGTGGTATAACTGTCCTCATTGAAGTAGCTTTAATTCCTAGGAAGATTTTCTTTTTATTGAGTTACAATTGAGTTTATTGAGTTTTGGTGAATTAATACATCTTTGCAACTGTTCTCCCCCCCATCCTGTTCTGATATGATTTACAATCTTCTCGCCCTCCTAGCTGCCTTCCTCTGAACTCACACAGTTTATCATCATCCAGTCCAAGATGCAGCTCCCAGAACAGAACACAAAGCTTGAGATGTGGTCTGATCAGGGTAAAGGGTAGAAGGATTATTACTTTTGTCACTCAGAACACTATATTTTTTGACTTGTCACATCCATTGATTTATTGAGCTTGCAGTCCATGAAAATCCTCAGATCCTACTTGGAAATTGTTGTCTACCTATCTTCCAGTTGTCTTCACTTGTACAGGTGGGTTTTTTTTTAGTTAGAATGAAGACTGAAAAGTATTTTTTTTCCTCTTCTTTTTAATCCACATGCTAAGGTTACTTATAGCTTTCCATTTGAGAATAACAAAGAGTAAAGTGGACAGTCCTTAACATGGCTCCATGAACTGAGGGCATTCACAGAATCAAGCTAGTTCCAAAATAAATTAAAAAATAGTACAGTAGAGCCATGAATAAAAATTCAAAGAAATTATGGTGCTAATACTTTACTTTATTCTTCTTGTTGTTCTACTCTATCAGATGTTTTATTTTGAAGGGTCCATATTATAGAAAATGGAATCCAACAAGGAATGAATTGTAGTTAACAGGAATGTGGTCACTTCAGAAGAAAACTGCCTCAAGCAGTGGTAATATCAGAAGAAATATTGGCCATGACAAATGCTATTCCCCACTCCACACCCCATACTTTTATCTACTTAACACCTGAATAATCCTACTTCTTTCTTAGTCTACTGCTCTGACCACCATTTCCTGACTCCTTTCTAGACTTCTGTATTGGTTGACAGTGATAAATTCTTTGGCTTAATCTCAACATAACAACTTTGATATGCCATATGGTCACCCTCAGGAGTATTGTACAAGGGAAAGAGTATTGAATCTACAATCATAGGACTGGATTCAAATCTTGCCTCTGATGCTCACTTCTGTGGCTGTTAGCAACTTACATAAGCCCCCCATTGACCTTGGCCTCAGTTTCTTCATCTGTAAAATTGAGGGCAAAGATAGAACTACATTTTCTGCAATCTGTTCTTGCCTTTTTTCCATGATCCACAATATTATGGTGTCTCTTTCATCAGACCTGTTCATCTCATCCCTTTTTCTGATAGAAACCCAATGCTATCAAATGCTAGAAAGTTTAGGAAGAGCAAACAATCAAAAGATTTATTCAAACTTACCATCAAGGCTGGAAAAGGTGGGGGGGTGACAGACTAGAGAAATTGGATGATTTACTATCATAATTAAAAATAAACATTTATTGAATGCCTAATGTATTCATTGTGTTATGTACAGATGATGCCAAGGTCTCCTGTCAAGGAACTAGTAGGAGATAAAAGGCATGAGCATAGGAACAACATATAATAATAGAAGATAACATATAAGCTCCACATAAATTATAGAGAACAAGTCCTAAAGGTATTCAGAAAAAAAAAGAGAGAAAGTGTGGTAGGAGGAATGAGGGAATAAGTCACAGGACAGTAAAGATTACCCTGAAAGGATGAGTAGAATTTAGATAAGTAAACTTGAGAAAATGAGGGAGGGCCTTCCTTGTAGTAGAAATTGAATGAGACAAGATTCAGGGGTAGAAATCTATGAGCATCTTATTCATTTTTTAATAAAAATATAATCATTAAGACTTGATGACTAATTCAATTGAGGGACTAGAAGAGGGAGATTAGGTGAGGAAAACCACCAAGGACATGAAATAATAAAAATTAAAATTATAAAATTTATTGAGAACTTCATTCCAAAATAAGCTATCATTTTGGTGAAAAATAGATGAAAAAATATATAAGTGAAAAAATTTTCACATCCAGTAAAGCTAGATTCAGGCTCCAGTTAAAGTTCTACTCAACATCAAAAGAGAATGTTCAGATAAAATCATACTTTAATGATTTCACAGGATATCAGAATTCGAAGGGATCTAGGCATACAGACATCTAATTCTGATAGCTGAAATTAATTCTCTACATAACCTACCCAATTCTCTTTCCTTGAGGCCTCCAATTAGTAAGATCCCTTCCTGAGGCAGTAAATTCAACTTTGTTACAAAGATTTTCCTGACATTATATTTAATTTTCTTCTTTTCAACTTCCACCCATTGCTCCTGGTTCTGTCCTCAAAAGCCATGAAAAACGGCCTTCTTTTATTATTATTTTTTTTAGGTTTTTGCAAGGCAAATGGGGTTAAGTGGCTTGCCCAAGGCCACAAAGCTAGGTAATTATTAAGTGTCTGAGGTCAGATTTGAACACAAGTACTCCTGATCTCAGGACCAGTGCTCTATCCACAGTACCACCTAGCCGCCCCCAACAGCCCTCTTTTAGATAACAGTCCCTCCCAATTCTGCTGGGGGGGGAAATAGTGGACTATTTCCAGAGAGACCTTGCATTTTTAGTTAGTCACCTATTTGATGATAAAACTATCTTAACTGGGAGAACAGTATACTGTTCCCATGAGAAAAACCTTGCATCCCAATGAAACTCATAAGACTCCTCTTGTTTGATGATAAGTAGACTGTTACTTCAATGAGATAGTTATGATCCTGAAGGTTACTCTCACCATCTGGATGGTGAGGTAATATTTTATGAAAACTTTCCATTCTTTTCTTTGTTTTGGGGGTAGACTTTCACAAGTAGAATGTAACTCTGAAGACTAAGTGAGTTGACAGAGAGGGATGATAGGAAGGAGGAGGGGATCATGTTAGGTCTGTCTTGACTGAGAGCTTGATTCTCAATTTGGGGTAGTTCCTTGATCTTCACTACCTTTGTGAGAGTTGGAGGTTCTGTTTTCTCAAGAAAAAACAAAATAAACTTTCTTTTTTGTTCAGAGGAGACTCTATATTTTTTAAGTGGATTTTTATCCCACATAGTTTGGTTCCCTGACTGGGAATTGACCCCCTCCTTAAGACTCTCTTGGACACAAACACAAGCAGTAGCCATGCTGGAAATTGTCAGCAGCCTGTGATTTAATGCCCAGACAGATCCCTTGAGGAACGAGGGAAAAATCCAGAAGAGAGACTTAACTTGAGCAAAATTGAAAGCCAGAGGACCTCCAGAGGCAGTACAATGTACCCCACCACGGGAGAAGACCCAGGGATGGTGTCATGGTCCATAAGTTTATATACACAAGCCCAGGTGTAGCCCTGGGTAACCGATCCTTGCGGCTCCCATATCAGATCAAATCTGCAGGTTGATCTGATAAGAATAAAAAAAAGGGCAGGGGAGGAAATACTCCTAAGCAATTAGTACAATTTTCAGGGAGAGATTCCAAAGAAGTCCAAGTGGTTAGAGGCCATAGGAACAAGACAGAAGAGTCCAGAAGTGCCAGCTGAGAGCTCTAGGGTCTAGATTTAATAATAGGGAAGAAATCCAAAGTAAAAAAGGAAAAGTGAAGAAAATGATAAAATACTGTTGACATTTTTCCTCTTCCCTGCTTCTTCACTATGATTCTGTGTTACCAGAATGCTTTCTCCTCCTCTCCCTCCTCCCCCTCCCTGCTTCTTTTCTCTGGGGTGCTTGCCTAGTTTTTGTTTTGGTTTGGTTTGGTTTGTTATCTCTCAACCTTGGGAGGGAAATGGGAGCAAAAAGGGAATTTATTAATAAAAAGGACTAATTAATAATAGAAAGAACTGATTCATGAAGACTTAGTAAAATAAATGTTAAAAGGGATCTTATTTTGAAATTAAATAGACAGGAAAGAGACAATGAAAATTACCAAATATGTTAAACAAAGAAATCACAGAAAGAAATGTTATTTTAATTTGAAAAAGTATTGGGGAAATAAATTCCAGAAAGTCAAGAGAGTCAGGTTAATTCTGAGTATATAATTTGGTTATACAGAAATGCCAGAAAAGGGAGACTAAATAGTTAATCTTTTACCAGAATGATATGGTAACATTATAGTTTCAGGAGTTTATTAGTATAGATTCTGGTAATGGAACAAGTGGAGACCTGAGAACAGACAAGACCCCAAGAAAGATTTTGGACCTGCTTCCTTATGAGAAAAGTTATGTGGTCTATTCTATCTGAAGAGGAGAGCAGGTGATATTCCAATTAGGCTGTGAGATTTTTCTTTTAAGTAGCTGTTTGCCTTCTCAAAACTTTTTCCATTTAAAATCAATAAGTGTTAAATATTAAATCCTTTGAATGAAAAATGTTTTGTGGAAAGTGGAATCATGTCTGTGGTTTATATAGCTAGTTCAGAACAGTATTAACTACAGTCAAAAAGAGTTAATGAAAAAGAATAGTGGAACAGAATATTAAGGGAAATGTGAGTTACATAATCTAAGTAAGAGGTTCTGAAAGTACTGGGAAGAGAATCAGGGCATAGAGACAATTGGGGTTTTTGAACCATTTGCTAAGCATGGAAATTGGTTAAAGAAAGTAGACAGAAGATTTGAACAGGTTTGATATTGTATAAATAAAAGGATTGATTTTGAGGATTTTAGGAGCCTTGGTATGTGATTTCAAAAACAATTTTAAAAAGTAGCAGTATAAAAAAACCTAAAAATTCAAATGGAAATCTATGTTTAAATGAGGTTAGGGTAATCTGAAAATTGCAATAAACTTCCACTTTTGCAATATCTGCTAATGAATTTATTGGAAAAGCGATAAACCCAATAAGATGAAAAGTTTGATATGAAAGAAATTGCTAGGTAAATGTTAATTTTTTTATTATGCTATTATTGATTCTATAATGTGCTAATCTTTTGTACAAAGTAATCTGAAAATATATATGTAAACTGAATTAAGGGGTTTGTGTAAAAGAAAGGGGGTTTGGGTTTTTTTTATTTTAATGTTTTATGGCTCCTCCAGAGTCATAGGAGGAAAAAGAATTAATGGAAATACTGTAACAGATAGGGACAGAATGGCCTTGGTGGAGGTTGGCAGTCTGCCAAAACTATTGTCAGGATAGACTGTGAGTGTGCTCTTAATCAAGCTTTAGAATTACTAAACAAGGGGAATCAGGAAACAGTGATTCAAAATATGTTTGGATTTAGGCTCATGTATCTGAAAAAAATCAGAGGTGAGTGAGTAATGATAAACAGTAAAGGTAGAGAATTAGTACATATTCCTTTAATATCTCAAATTGAGGGGAATCTTCAAATCCCAGAACATAAAATGTTCTATTATTAAGAAATGTGGATCAGTAAGGATAGAAAACTCTTATAAGTTAGAGCATTGAGAAGTTAGAATTGCACTGATAAAGATAAAAAGAACTTGCAAATTTTTATTTTAGGCTTTGAAAAAGGAAATGATTTAAGGTTATTTTGAATGTGACTTTTAGAATTTAAGAGAAGTATAAAGAAAATCTTGTAATTATAAAAAAGGGAATTTTATTAACAACTGGTCTTAAAAATTTTTCTGTGGATACATGAAATTGAAATATGTAGTAAAAAAGTAGTAAACTTTGTATAAGAACAGATTTAAACAGCTTTTTTGAGAATTTAAAATTATGTTACAATAACAAACAATGAATGTATTAGGTTTAACCTATCACATTTGTAAAGATTTTTTTATGAGAATACTGGAGAATACCTTGCCAAAAGGTTATATATCTCATGGTCTTTTTGGCCCAGAGAATTTGTGAAAGGTTTTGTTTTTTTTTATGTCATGTTTTTAAAAGAGAATATCTATGTGTAAGATCAATGTAGCTTATTTATTATCTGGTATTTAAGAAGAAGAAATTATATATGTAAATGTAACATTAGCATGAGTAAAAAGTGTACATTGGGCTTTTGAAATTATCATATGCATAAGACTAAGTTCATGGAGAATCTTTTCTTTGTTTTGAAAATAGGAGAGTATTTGGAAGAAGAGATAAGCTTATAAAGTATATATTTAGGGGCGGCTAGGTGGCGCAGTGAATAGAGCACCAGCCTTGGAGTTAGAAGTACCTGGGTTCAAATCCGACCTCAGACAATTAATAATTACCTAGCCATGTGGCCTTGGGCAAGCCACTTAAACCCATTGCCTTGAAAAAAAATCTAAAAAAAAAAAATAAAGTACATATTTAGAAGAGGTTTGTGTGTAAAAGATAATTATAAGGTTAACTTTAAGAGAACCTGATGTTTTGTTTTGTTTTAAGAGAATGAGATATCAACATAAAAACTTTGTTTCTTGTAGGTTAAGGATATAATGTTTAAATTTTAGAGAAGTAAAATTGCAGATTTCTTCCCCCCCATTTTAAATGCAGATTCAGAAGGATAGTGTAACTGAAAGATACCCTTTCCAATAATGTTGTATAAATGTGAGGGGCTTTGGAAAATAATTAGGAAATTAAAAATTATGTAACCCTAATTATATGATTTATCAATGAATAAAATGTTGAAGAGTGTTATCAAACATGTGATCTACCTTTGGAAATATAAACTATTTTACTGTAATGTGGTCAAACCTGGAATTAATGATTGATTGCTTTATAGGGATAATGAGGGAACCCTCTGGATTCCATGAAATTTTTAAATGATGTGTTGGACCTTGCTCTAGAACTGTAGGTTCAGGTAATAAAATGATTGTTTTGTGAAATCTAGTTCTTAATGTGTTGCACTTATTACTGTTTTGTTAATTTAGAGACCCTTAAGATATTCTAATGGGTTGAATGAATTCTGAAAAGTAATCATTTGTATTTCAAACATGGCTAACAATTAAACAGGTTTGTTATAGAGAATTGTTTGCATAAGAACTTGCCAATTATATGTGTATATATATATATATATATATACATATATATATATATATATATTGGAATTTTGTTGTTTTATATATATGTGTGTGTGTGTGTGTGTGTGTGTGTGTGTGTGTGTGTGTGTGTATTTGTTATCTCTAAGTTGTGATTGTTTACTTTGCAGTAAAAGCACCTGACCAACATGGGAAAGAAAATAATGAATAATGATAATAATTTGTAATTTTTTGTGACAATCTCTGGCTGTTAAGTGAGAATTCTTAGAATAATCTCCTAGACAAAGGAGGTGCTTTATTGTAATGCAGCAGGCTAGCCAAGAGGCTTCTAATATACCATCTTTGTCCAGAAATAAGACAGATATGATTTCAGACAAAGGGATGTGGGTCTGCAGATTAGAAGTTAGTGCCACCAGGAGGACAGACCTTCTAATTGAATTATGAAACATATTTGTGAGAAGTTGCTTTGGGGTGGGGTATATCAAGGAATACTCCAGATGCTGGGGGAACTTGACTGCTTTTTGAATGTTTCGAGAGTCACTTTATTTAATGTATTCTGATGACAGGGACACTAAGAGTAGATATAGATGATATATGTGTAGGGAAGAGGACTGATTGATTGTGACCCCCCAATCCAGATTAAAATTAGCATTTAGTCCTTGTGAAGTGGATTCACTTGGAGATCTAATTATATGGAATTACTATTTTAGATCATGGGACTTTTAATTGGCTTTTGTTTTGTGTCTGACATCAGGTATGATCAGCAAAGGAAGTGCTGTTGAGTCAATGCTCTCGAAGTCTGGAAGTCTGAAGGAGGTTTGCACACTACACATGTGACAGGTATATAGGGAGGAAAAGCCAAAGGGGCGATTTTTCAGTGCAACCTGCGATTGAACCCTTTTGACTTGACTTCCTCAAATGTGACATTTGAATAATGTCTCACCAGATAAATCTAAAAATTTGACTTAAGGCATTTGATTATCCACATGACCTGTGCCTGGAAAATGACACTCAAAATTATATCTATAAAGGAATTTTCCTTTGATGTCCTAGATCTTTATAGTAAATTGCTGAAAGTCAATCTGATATAGAAATTTTAGGTCAAGTAGAGTTTAATAGATAGAAAGGCCAGCATGTGGTTTTAACCTCTGCTGTTTGCTATATGTTTTGAGAAGAATTAAGATTCTTTGATTTTATTTTATTTTGTGGTAAGAAAGGGATATTTAGTAAGAAGCATAAAGAGGGTTATATAATCTCAAGATACACTTCTGTGCAGTAGCAATTTCAAGTTCTACTTTGAGAAGGGAATGTAAATCAGGTGAGTATATCAGAAGAAAAGTCACCTATAGTTTAGTTAAGAAACATTATGGGAAGAAAAAAGAATTTATTTTAGTTAAGGATACTTGAGTTATTATTTTAATGAAGAAATTAAGGCTATTTGTATGTTGCTTGCTGGACAGTCTTTGTACAGAGATGGTCATCTAATGTAAATGTTATAAACTCAAGTTGATAATTTTCAACATATTCACTTGTGAAGTGAATAATTATGGAAGTTGTTAAGGTAAAGTATGTATATCAATGTGACAGTGAGTAAGGCAAAATGCGAATTTTAATAGCTTTAGAATTTTATGGTCTAATGACAAAAATATGAATCTGTCTGGTAAGATGTGTTAAGAAGTTCCTTTCCCAGAAGAGGAGATCTCAACAGGTCATCCAAATTGGAGATTGGAATGGACTCTGCAGATACAGAAAGATATTGAATGTTTCCAGGGGGAAAGAGAGAGAGAAACCAGACAAGTTCATCTTCCTCCAATATTGCTATATATGTGTATATAAGTTGTTTGGTCAGGGTTCCAAGGAGAAGATGGGTCCTAAGTGGACAGGAAGAGAAAGAATAGAACCTCAGAGGATATCAAGTATAGTGTGAGAAGACTTCAGATGCCAAATATATATGTGTATATATATATTTAGGGAAAAAGAGGAGAGATTGAGTGGGATATTCCCTCTTAAGAGTTGATAATATTCCAGGGCGACTAGGTGGCACAGTGGATAGAGCACCAGCCTTAGAGTCAGGAGTACCTGAGTTCAAATCTGGCCTCAGACACTTAATAATTACCTAGCTTTGTGATCTTGGGCAAGTCAACTAACTCCATTGCCTTTCAAAAACCTAAAAAAAAAAGAGTTAATATTCCTAGTAAAGTCCTCTCAGGATTAAAAATCATTAAAACAAAGACAGACTATTACTCTTAGACTACTCTTAGAAGAAAGAGGGAGAGAAGGAGAGAGACCTTGCATTCCAAGCCAGGCACCCTCCCAGGTCTGCTGGGGGGTGGGGGAGAATAGTAGACTATTTCTAGAGAGACCTTGCATTTTTAGTTAGTCACCTATTTGATGATAATACTATCTTAATTGGGAGGACAGTAGACTGTTCCCATGAGAAAAACCTTGCATTCTAATGAAGCTCATAAGACTCCTCTTGTTTGATGATAAGTAAACTGTTACTTCAATGAGATAGTTATAATCCTGAAGGTTATTCTCATCATCTGGATGGTGATGTAATATTTCATGAAAACCTTCCATTCTTTTCTTTGTTGTTGGGGTAGATTTTCACAAATAAAATGTAACTCTGAAGACTAACTAGTGAGTTGACAGAGAGGGATGATAGGAAGGAGGAGGGGATCACTACCTTTGTGAGACTTGGAGTGTTCCCTTTCCTCAAGAAAAGCCAAATAAACTTTCTTTTTTGTTCAGAGGAGTCTCTATATTTTTTAAGTGGATTTTTATCCCACACAAGCCAATTCCTCAAATAGCATGAACATCCAGAACTGAATTCTAGATATGGTATGATCAGAACAGAATAGAGGGAGACTATCACTTCCCTGAGTCCTGGATTCTTTGACTTTCTCAGTGCAGCCTGAGCTCCCAATAGCTATTTTGCTCCTGATCTCACACTGTTGACTCATATTGAGTTTGAAGCCCACTAAAATCCTAAGTGCTTTTTTCAAAGGAATTAAACTTGTAAAACTGATTTTTGTGATCCAAATATAAAATTTTATATTTATCCTTATTAAAGCCCATCTTAAAAAAATCTTTTTATTTGATTGGGTCAAATATTCTATGCTATCCAGATAATTTTTATTTCTGATTCCACCATGCAGTGTGCTAGTTATCCCACCAAGTCTCTGTTATCTACAGATTTGTTACATATCATATGTTACATATCATTGATTCCTTTAGTTAAATCATGACAAAAAAATCAAATAGCAAAGAATCAGTCACAAATCCCTGGGAACCTTCTAGGTTTACACTGACCCACTCCTCCTTGAGTTTACACATTTAACTAATTCCTCATCCATTTGTAAAACAGGAATATTAACCTCACAAATAATTGTACATAGGAGGCAATATGTCGAAAAGATTAAGTTTTGGATTTAGAATTAGGAAGAATTGATTTTAAATTCCACCTTTGACACTTTTTAATCATAAACTTTCTGAGCCTTAGTTATGACATCTGTAATTTAGGGATAATATGAAATTCACCTTGCAGATTTCAATTACAGAATGTATGTAAAACATTTACCAGACTCTAAAACATTAAATGGTACAGTAGATGGCATGTTGGACCTTAAGTCAGGTAAGATAAGTTTTACTGACTTCCAATCTGGTCTTACACATTCGATAGCTATATGACCTTGAGCAAGTCACCTAACCCTGTTTCCCTCAATTTCTTCATCTGCAAAATGAGTTGGAAAAGGAAATGGCAAACTACCTCAGTATCTTTGCCAAGAATATCCCAAATAGGATCATGAAGAATTGGACACAATTAAATAATAGCAACAAAAGCACTATAAATTTCAATTATCATTGTTCATAATGTAATGTTCTACTTGGCTTTGAAAATAAAGAAAACTAAAAAAATGAAATAAAATTAAAATGATCACGTGTGGGATAAAAATACACTAAACAAAAGCTTCAGGGATTGGTCTGAGCAAAAGAAAGTTTTTTATTTGCTTTTCTTGAGAGATCGGCACACTCCAAATTTCACAAAGGTAGTGAAGATCAAGGGAGCTGCCCCAGATTGACAGTCAAGCAAGATTATATGGCCTAACTCAATCCCCTCCTCCTCCTTATCCTCTCTATCCACTCATTGGTTAGTCTTCAGAGTTACATTCTACTTGTGAAAATCTACCTCAGCAATAAAGAAAAGAATGAAAGGTTTTCATAAAATACTACCTCACCATCCAGATGATGAGAATTACCTTCAGGATTATAGCAATCTTATTGAAGTAATGTAACTTGTCTTGAAATACAAAGTCTAGGAATGGTCTTCTCTCCTCCCAGTTAATGGAAATATCCTTATCGGGAAAACAGGTTGTATTACAGTCCTCATTTGCAATGCAAGGTCTTTCTTCTAAGAATAATGGTTTGATTTTCTTAATATTGCTTAACCCTGAGAAAAATTCACTAGGAATATTAATATATTATTACATATGTAATAATAACAGTGTAAACCATATATTATTATTGGGAATATTCCACTCAACCATGTTTTCCATGCATATTTCTTCTATACCTAGTGTTATAAGAAAAAACTCTTCTCTAAGATAATAACTCTTAACAAGTTTTGATCAAGGGAGACAAAACAATTATCCTTGGACAAGAAGGAGGTGGGCATTCCAGAGCTATACATATTCATCATTCATAAATGAAGGGCTGATAAGTCAGGAATTACTTGTGTAATTGATAATAGAATAAAGCTAATTTTTAAAATCTGATTGAATGGATATGAATTCCTCTTACCATCATACTGAACCTAGATTCTTTTACTTTAGTTTTGTTCTCAAGTCACAGGGACAGATGAAAGGGAAAGTTGCAAGTTAGAATGTCTTTTCTGGAGAATATTAAAAAGAGATGATCATTTTTCTGAGATGAATGAATAGTAACATAAGTAACATAAGACAAAGGGATGGACTTGGTAACTTCTGAATGTACTTTTTTAACCCCAAGGTTCTCTGATTTTTTAATAGAAATCTAATAAATTATTTTGGAATTCATGATTTAAACTATTAAGAGTAGAAATTAATTAATTAAATTGATATATTTAATTTTTTGAGCTTCAAAGTAAGCAATATTCCTTGTATTATGTCCCAATACATTTTTCCATGTTTCCAAGGTCTAAATGTTTCTAACTATTTAGTACTGATGAAATGTCACCATCCTAGAGTTCCAAAGACTGTGCTACCTGTTAGGCAACCTACCTTCACTCAAATAATGAAATAACATTGTACATTAAGACAGAACAAATCAGAGTTTCTAGGCAGCAAGTTTACCAGGCAAAGAAGCATGAAAATGAAACAACTCAAATGGTCAACTTATTTCCAAAGGTGATTATTTCAAAACCACCTCCAAACCACCTCCAATCTTTAACACTCACTACTCCAAAACATAATCTCAAATCACAGAATGGGAACTGGAAGAGATGTACCTTTGAAATGATCCAGTCCAACAATCTTACTTGACACAAAAGGAAAGTGAAGTCCAGAGAAGAAGACTTGCTCAGTCACAAAGGGATATGAACATGTCTTTTCACTTCAACTCCATTTTTCTTTCTACTGCCATCACACTAGTCTCCAGGACTATACATCTCTTTCTTAAAACAATAGCTAGGGTGGCTAGGTGGCATAGTGGATAAAGCACCAGCCCTGCAGTCAGGAGTACTTGGGTGGGTTATCAAATCCAGTCTCAGACACTTAATAATTACCTAGTTGTGTGGCCTTGGGCAAGCCACTTAACCCCGTTTGCCTATAAAACCTAAAAAAATAGCTAGCTAATATTTCTATAGTGTCAAAACATTTGCAAAGCAGCTTTAAGTATTATTTTATCCCTACAACAACCCTGGGAGATATGAGTTATTATTAGGTCCATTTTATAGATGACTTTCCTAGGGTCACACAACTGTTAAGTGTCTTCAGGATTTGAACTCAAGTCTTATTGACTTCAGATCCAGTCCTTTAGTCACTGTGCCACCAAACAGTCCATATTGGTTTGTTCATATCTTCTTCTGTGCATTGTCTAACCAGAGAATACAGCTAATGTACATAAAACTCTTTCTTGTTTCCTGTTTCCTATTTCCAAAAAACTTATAAACAAACTATTTTCCATGGAGTACCAAGGTTATAATAAGCATGAATGGGTCATCATCAACTTTTTTCCTCATATAAGTTACCTGCAATGATTCAGTGCCCTCTGGGAAAGGATCTCTTGGGATTATTTGCATATTGCCTGACACTCTCCTACACCCTCTTAATGGCTAATCAGAGAGCAAAGGATAAAACTTGTGCTTGTCTTGGCTAGTTTACAAAGCTGTTAGACAATATTAGAATTATGAAGATGAATGTAAAGAAGAATTCTGTGAATGACTGGGTAAATTTTCCTTCCTGGTCCTAATTAAACTTTTCTATCCAATTATAGGTGACAAGAAAAATATCAGAAAGCAATAAAATAGAAAAAATTATATTAATATTATACCAGGTTATCTCTCCCTTGCCTCATTTACAGATGTTCTATTTGTCAAGGTAAATGAAGAAGCTGATGGAAGCTTCTTGAAGACTATGTGGGACATTAAGCTACCCATGCTCCTAGGCTTTATATTTAGTTACAAATATACCTATCAAACAACTACAGCCTTCTGTAATAAAAAAAATAAAATGTAGGGAAAGATAAATTCTAGAGTTCTGAACTTACTCAAGAAACCCCAATATTCTACCAAAGGATAAAATGAAACCCAAAGATATCTCTTAGAATTCTTTACCTTCTTATAGACTATAGCGACTGATTCTAATTACTACTATTGTAATTACAGCATATGTTTTTGTAGCACTTTAATGTTTTAAGATGTATTTTACAAATGATAAACATGAAGTCACAAATATAGTTATTCTCATTTCACAGATAAGGAAACTGAGACACAAGATATAAAAAATAACCCACCCAGCATCAAATAGCTAATAATCAAACCAGATTCTTTGACTCCAAAACTAATCTCTTCCCACTAAACCAATAAGTTTTTATCACATTTCTATTTAATTCAATAAGCATCATATATATATATTTATATATATATATATATATATACATATATATGCTATTTGTAGAATATTATGCAAGGCATGGAGAAAGAAAAAAGCAAGACAATTCCTCTCCTTAAGAAACTTATATTCTAATTTGTACAATTCATTTAGTTTAATTGAAAACAATTTATTTTAAAATTTTTTTATATTTCTATTCAGGAGACTTCAGAAGAGTTGATTACAAGTTTAAGTAATTTTTTAATGTTAAACATATTCTTATGCAAGAGATAGCCTGAGTCAGTCTCTCTTCTTGCAAGAAAATTAAATGAGGAGATTTATTTGTGATTTGAGGGTTTTGAATCAATTCACTTCTTTCACAAGTTCAGACAAGAGGATGATATATGTATGTTGGCAGGTTGTACTGATTTCATGTGTTATATAAGTAAAAGGGAAAGGTATGACACACCAGGACAAATTGTTCAAAATTAATTAACATGAATTAATTGAACTCAATTTTACAGGGTGATTTGGACAAACAGACAGACACAGAAACAGAGAGAGAGAGAGAGAGAGAGAGAGAGAGAGAGAGAGAGAGAGAGAGAGAAAGCAGAATATTCCCTTGTCTCCTGCCTGTGCTTGCTGCTTAGGCTCTCTGCCCCAAGTATCCCCTCTACTCCAGTCCATCTTCCACTCAAATGTCAAATTAAAATCCCTAAAATATGTGTCTTACTGGGTAACCCACTCCTACCCCCTTTCAGTTAACTCTAATGATGCCTCATTTCCTCTAAGGTAAAATAGCAAATCCTCTTTTTGACTTTTAAAATCCTTTGGAAGCTAGATTTTTCATACTGTATTCCTCTCCCTGTACTGTTCTTCAGTTCAGTAATATTGGTCTCATTGTTCCTCAAAGGACAAGCTCCTGACTGTAAGCATTTTTCACTGGCTGCCCCACATGATTGGAACTCTCTCCCACTTTATCTTTACTTCCTGATTTCCTTAGTTTCCTTCAAGTCTCAGCTAAAGTTTTACCTTCTACAAGAAGTCTTTCCAGGTCTCTCTTAATCTCAATGCCTTCCATCTGAGTTTTCCCATAATTCATTCTTCATCTTGTTTGTACATAATTGGTTGATTGTTGTCACACACACTCACCCACTAAACCATAATTGCCTTGAGAGAAGGAACTGTTTTTTGCTTTTGTGTCACCAATTTCTGGCTCATGGTTGGTACTTTTAAAAAAATATGAATTGAAAGGATAATCTGTTTCCATCCCTTATCACTTCAATCCCTCAAATTCTAGATTTCATTTATCTAAATTCTTAAATAAAGTTGAACCACCATCATCACCAACCCAACCTACTCATTACCAAGGCTTTTGGTGTTTTCATCCAACACCAAAAAAACCCATCTACATCTGCTAACTGCTTCTAAAATGACTCTGTCAAAAGACTTCTTATTTCCAATGAAATATTTTAATAAAGTGATTGCGTTTCTGGCAAAAATTTAGATTTATTTAACATTGTAAAGTTAGTTAATTCTAGATATAAATGCTTCCTCTGATTATTTTGGGAAGTTGATAAATTATAAGCTTCAAAACATTACTTTTAGGCATTAGAAAATAATGTGATCCTTCTTCGCCTCTTAAGATGTGTATATCCTTTTTAAAAGGTAAATTCATAATATTAAAATAAGAGGAAAATTATGTTCAATAAGATATTTGGAAACCATTTTACAAACTTTAAAACTCTATAGAGATGTCCATTGTTATCATTATTATTATTCTTCAGTGATTATACCTTTGCCCTTCTCTAGTTTCTCTTCAGGGTCCAGTCCTAAATCACCAAATACCTATTCAAGTTCCCATCTGTCCATCCCATAGGCATCTCAAACTCAATATGTCCAAAATAACTCACTGTCTTTTCCTCCAAAATGCTCCCCTCTCCCTAACTTCCCATTTTCTGTAAATCACCACCCCTCCTACTCCCTCTATTTTACCAATGTCATTTTTGACTTCCCAAGTTCTCTTACCCCAAATATAGAGGTAGATTCTAAATCTTCTCAATTCTACATCCATACCATTTCTGTTCTCTTTTCCTATGGGAATTCATGTAAACAACCACAGTAGTCTTCTGATGGTTTCCTTATCTCCACTCTCTTCCCTCTTCAATACCTCTTCCATACAGCTGAATAAAGCCCAGATATAAGCATGTCACTCACCCTCCTCAAAAAGTTCCAATGGCTCATGATTTTCCATAGGCCAAAATATAAATTCTTCTGTTTGATACATTTTTGTATTTGACTCTAGCCTTCCTTTGTAGACTTAATGTATGCCACACTCTCTACAATGCCGCAGAACCAAACTGACCTATTTCCCTGTAGAAGGGTTCTTGAGTTCTGCTATGTGTACCCACTCCCATGCTTAGAGTGTCCTCTTCCTTCACCTGTACCTCCCAGGATCCCTCATTTCCTTCAAAAAGCATCTTAAATTCTACCTTTTATTGATCTTCCCAGTTGTAAACTGTCCTTCCTACCATTTTGAAATTACTTTTAAAAATTTTATTTATTTTTCCAATTATATACCATGTTAGTATTTAATCAATCATTTTTTGCAAGTTTTTGAGATTTACATTTTTTCCTTCCCTCCTCCCTGACAGAAAGTAATCTGATATAAGTTCTACATTTATAACCATGATAAACATAGATCTATATTGATCATGTTGTGAAAGAAGAATCAGATTCAAACAGCAGAAAGGAAACATTAGAAAGAAAAAATGACCTAATACATAAGACAACTTTTAAAAATTGAAAATAGTAAGCTTTGGTCTTTATTTAAGCTCCACAGTTCCTTCTTTGAATATGGATGGTATTTTCCATCACAAGTCTTTTGAAATTGTCTTTGATTATTGCACTGCTGAAATGAAAAAGTTCACCATGGTTGATCATCACCCCATGTTGCTGCTAGTGTATAAAATGTTCTTCTGGTTCTGCTCATTTCATTTAGCATCAATTCTTGCAAGTTTTTCCAGACTTTTCTGAAATCCCATCCCTCATGATTTCTTATAGAACAAATAGTATACCATCACACATATATATATGCCACTGCTTGTTCAGTCATTCCCCAGTTGATGGGTACCCCTTCAATTTCCTATTCTTTGCCACTACAAAAAGAACTGCTATGAATATTTTTGTACATGTCAGATTTTTAACCTTTTTCATGATATTTTCAGGAAACAGTCCTAGTGTGGTATTACTGGATCAAAGGGTATACACATTTTTTATTGAACTTTGAACATAATTTCAAATTGCTCTCCAGAAAGATGGGATCAGTCCACAACTCTACCAACATTGTATTTGTGTCCCTCTTTTCCCACATCCTTTCCAACATTTAACATTTTTCTTTCTAGTTATTTTGTCCAATATGAGATGTGTGAGGTGGTACTTCAGAGATGTTTTAATTTGCATTTCTCTAATGAAATTACTTTCTGTGAATATATTTTGCATTTCCTCACATGTGCATAAAATGTTTTACCTAAGAGAATGTAAGATCTTCAAAGGAGAGGTTTTCATTTTTTGGTTTGGTACCTAGTTCTTAATATGTACCTAGTAAATTCTTGATGATTGAATAAATGGAGTGATAGAACGAATAAATTCTAAATATAGAATAGAAAGAAATGAGTAAATTGAAAACAAGAAATGTTTAGTTAGACATTAAGAAGACTTTACTATGGGGGGTATAAAATATTGGACTGAGTAACAGAGAAATTGAAGAATCCCTTGGAGATTCTTAAAAATTTAATAGATTAAATTGGTTTCTTTCTTACCATAAATTAGTGAGAGAAACTCAAAAGTTATTGCACAAAGTCTTTTTCTTCCCTATTCATTTGTGTTGCATGATGATATATATACTTCCTAAGTATTCTTTTAAAAAATCAATTGAATCATAATTCTGGAAGAATTGGGGAGCAGTAAAAAGAGGACTGGAAACAATATACTATGATTATGACAGCGAAATGAAAAGATAACTAAAAATGTCAAATTTTGAGTAATTTAAACTGAAATAATGATTTCAGAGAACAGAAAATGAGATTTACCTCTTAGGAGAGAGGCAAGAGACTAACAGGTGGAATGCTTTATACACTATCAGTAGTAGTGACTAATTTAGGTACTTTAGCTTGAATAGTTTTTCTTCATTGCAAAGGGGGCTTTAATTCTGGAAGTGGAGAAAAGAAATTCCTAGAAAGTCTTGTGATATAAAAATGCAGCTTGGTGGCACAGTGGATAGAGTACTTGACTTGGAATTAGGAAGACTCAAATTCATGGGTACAAATCTGACCTCACACACACACACTTACTAGCTAGGAGAACCTCTTTGCCTCAGTTTCCTTATCTGTAAAATGAGCTAGAGAAGGAAATGGCAAACCACTCCAGTATCTTAGGCAAGAAAACTCCCAATAGAGACATGAAGCACCAGACATAACTGAACAGATTGAACAACAATAAAAAATTGAGAGTGGGGGAAGGGAAGCAAGATTGGGGGGGGGGGATTGTAAAACTCAAAATAAAATCTTTCAAAAAATTGAGGCAGCTAGATGGTACAATAGATAAAGAACTGGACCTGGAGTCAAAGATGATCCGAGTTCTAATTCCACCTAGATACTAAGCTAGCTAAGTGTCTTACTAGCTAAATAAGCTTACTAACTTACTGAGCAAGTCAATTAACCCTGTTTGCCTTAGTTTCTTCATCTGTAAAATGAACTGGAAATGGCAAACATGATAGTTTCTTTGCCAAGAAAACCTTGAATGAGAGCACAGAGTCAAACATGTCTGAAACTACTAAACAGAAACAAAATGTGCTAATAAAATTTATTTTCAAAATAATAAAATAAAATGATACCAAAAATAAAAAGAATGCTAGCCTAGGAATCCAGATGACCTACAATTGGTGCTGTAATCTGCCACCAATTTCTCTTATGAGTTCAAACAAATCATTCCCTTCTCTAGATTTCAAAGCTATTTTCTGTCAGTAGGGAGAAGTATGTGACCCTTAAGTTTCCTCAAGTTCTAATAATCTGTGTTCTATAACCTTTCAGTTCTAAAATTTTTTATTCCAAGTTATAGTTATATGCAAAGTAATACTATTCATTGCTCTGAGTCAATGAACCAATTTAAGCATTTCATATGTAAAGTAAATCTACCTCTAAGTTAGATCTCATTGGCTCCAATTCAATTTGGAATGTAAGTCCATGGAGCAAATCATTCAAAAGAACTAAATAATAGCTGGAGTTTTGTGAAAGATTAAGGTTAAATTATTTATGAAATCAAAAGGTATTTCTTAGTTTAATGAGATGCATATTTCATTCTCTAAGGTGATAGGACTCTTTTGGGGGTGGGGGGAGTGAGTGAGACATTTGAAGTATATAAAGATACACTACTATTAAATCAAACAATCCTTTGTGACATAATAAAAATATAATTCCTTACCCAGGTTATCCTTGGCCAACTAATCTAGCAGAAGTAGTTAAGTGGATTAGGCAATGGCCTAGAGTCAGGAGGACCTAAGTTCAGATTCGATTCAGACATAGTGCTGTAACCCTGGGCAAGTCTTTAATCTAAATCTTACAGTTTCCTCAGCTGTAAAATGGAGAAAATATTAGCTCCTACCACACAAGGTTGAACGAATTCAATGGCCCATAAAAGATGTTTAAAAAATGCTTATTTCTTTACTTTCAAATTGGCCAAACCAGAAATGACAGTAAACTGAATGTAAGAATTATAAAGTATTTAGGGTTGATTCAGCTCTCATATTTATATGTAAAGCTCTTCTCTTCTCCCCCTCCCCTTACAACCATACAGTTTACACAAGGTCCTTCATGGATCTGAGGAATGAGTATACAAGGTTAGAGGTACTCCAGGGATCTGTACTCCCCAAAACTATGCTTCACAAACTTTCATGTCTTTACCTTTCAATTGACAATTTGTGGATGCTTTTCACTAAATACCAAAGCATTTACTGAAATGGCATAATAAGAAGAGTCATAGTAAGTTATTTTTCTAAAAAACCTGGGTCACATTCACCTATAAGTATATGCTATATAAGTGGAAAAAGTGAACACACACACACACAGAGGTCATAAGTAGGAACAGGCGAGTGTATACAAGGACCATGCCAAGAGAATCACTAACACCCCTCCTGTGATGCAGAAATTCAGATGTTTCTGCATTGTCCCTAGTGACCTCAGTCTTGTCATTTCTGCTGGACCCTCTTCCACTACTCACTGCTAAAAACTATTCCATTGGATTTGTATGCCCATTGATTGTTGCTAGATTCTTTGAAGTAGCCTCTACTCTAATTTCTAGCTCAGCTGAAATCTTCTACAAGAGTATTGATTTGACTTTTTATATTTTTGTTATGTTTTCTTTTAGCCAGTTCCTTGAGAAAGAGAGGACATCCTTACCCTAAGAATGACAGGAGCCTCCTTAGTTCTGCTTCCTTGGACTCTGGCTCTAAGGTCCACCTTCTCCTGATCAGAAGATACCCAAATTCTGTGTAATAAAGGGCAAGGTAGCACAAGTTAATGCCCCTCATTCAAGTTTTGTTTTTTTTTTTTTTTTTGCAAGGCAATGGGGTTAAGTGGCTTGCCCAAGGCCACACAGCTAGGTAATTATTAAGTGTCCGAGGTCATATTTGAACTCAGGTACTCCTGACTCCAGGGCCGGTGCTCTATCCACTGCGCCACCTAGCTGTCCCCCCTCATTCATGTTTAACATATTTATATATTAGTCGTGTCATGAAAGAGGAATTAGAACTAAGGGAAAAGGGGAAAATGAAAAAGGAAAAACATAAAAGAAATTTTTTAAAAGTAAACATAATAATGCTTTACTCTGTATTCATACTCCATGTTTTTTTTTTCTCCAACTGTGGTTGGCATTGTCCAAAAAAGGTCTCTTACGATTATCCTTGAGAAAAGTTTTATCCATCATAGTTGATCATATCACATTGTTAATGTAGAAAATATTTTCTTGGTTCTGCTAACTTCATTCAGCATCAATTCATGTAAGTCTATCCAGGCTTCTCTTAAATCATACCACTCAGAAAAATAGTACTCCATAACATTCGTTGAAAATTAGAATAGAAGGGGCGGCTAGGTGGCGCAGTGGATAGAGCACCGGCCCTGGAGTCAGGAGTACCTGGGTTCAAATCCAGTCTCAGACACTTAATAATTACCTAGCTGTGTGGCCTTGGGCAAGCCACTTAAATCAGTTTGCCTTGCAAAAACCTAAAAAAAATTAGAATAGAACAGAATAGAAATTAGTACAGTCTAGTACAGTCCAGAAAAATAGCACTTCATAACATAAGACTGGAAATTAAGGAGATGTTGATAGACTTCATCTTAATTTCCAATTTTTTGACACTACAAAAATATTTTTGAACATGTGAGACTTTTCCCATTTTTTTATGATTTCTTTGTTCTTAGTTTATTGAGGGCCACCTCCTGGTTAGTATTGGCGTTACAGGATTAAAAGGTATGATCAGTTTTATTGCTCTTTGAGCATAGTTCCAGATTGTTCTCTACAATGACTGTATCAGTCATGAAATTGTTTTTAAAAATAGATATATGGATAAGTGGATGGATGGATGGATGGATGGATGGATGGATGGATGGATGGATGGATGGATAAATGATGGAAGAACACATGATAAATGGATAGATAAATAGGCAGATTAGTAGATAACTATTTCAATATAATTGCTTTCTTTGTAATACCATATATGTTATTTTTGCATTTGAAAAGCATTATTCTGAGACCATAAATATCATTAGGCTGCCCAAAGGGTTTATGATACAAAAAGAGGTTAAGAATACCATCAAGCCCCAAGGATCCAAAGAAGGGCAAAAATAGTGTCTACCCTCAAGGAGTTCACAGTTTCATGACATATAGGAAGCTGATTCTGTTACCCATGGGACTTCAGACAAGTCACTTGACCTCTATGACTGTTTCCTCATAAATGAGAGAAATAGGGAAAAAATAAGAAAAAATAGGTTAGAAACTTTCTAATTTCTTCCTCTAAATAAAATCTAATCCTGTCAGTTGTGGTGTTGATTTTCATCCTTAGAACCCCTCCAGTAATCAGGAATTAGGCAAAGTCTTGAGAATCATTTCAGAAGTTTCAAGCTAGTCCATGGAAAGAATTCTTACATTGATAATATCCTTCAAACAGAGTTGGAGGATTGTGGATCAGGTGAGTCAGGAGAGATGCAAAATGTCTATATTATATGCTTTTTTGCCTTTCTTCTGTTTGAGACATTCTTTTCACCATCTTTCACTGTTGAAATCCTATCCATCCTTAAGATCCATTTTTAAGGCAACCTCTTTCATGAGACTTTCTCTGATT
The DNA here is from genome assembly GCF_037893015.1 of Macrotis lagotis. NCBI lineage: Eukaryota > Metazoa > Chordata > Mammalia > Peramelemorphia > Peramelidae > Macrotis > Macrotis lagotis. The sequence continues at coordinate 257,119,394 of NC_133658.1, read as the reverse complement.
CCTCTGACCAAAAAGGGCCTCTCCCCTTCTCTTATGATATTTTGTATGTGTCTCATGGTATTATCAAAGTCTGACTTCATTGGTTTATCTCCTCTATAAAAATGCTAGCTTCTAAAGGGCAGAAACCATGTTTCATCTTACTCACATATCACTATACCATGGGCGCTAGAACAATGGTTTATACATAGCAGATGCTTAACAGATGTTAGTTGAATGAATATGTGCATCAATAGTAAGGTAGATTAAGACAGTAAAAAGAACACTAGATTTGAATTCGGAGCATCAGTGCTTGGCAAAAAGAGGATATTGGACTGAAATTTCTCTAAGATACCCCCTTGGATTTAAATCTATGGATCTGGTAATTAGATAGAAATATGAGTTTTTTGTATAACAGAACTCTAAAGTACTTTAAATTTGATAGAACTTCTATATTTTTATTATAATAATCTTCTGAGTATGCTTGATTTCCTTTCTATAATATTGCAAGATTTATCTTATCAGTGGTGTACTCAGGAGTAGGCCTTCCTGTTTATTAATCATTTCTAGGTCAGTGAGACCAACAGGTCAGTGAGGTCTCAAACTTCTGTGAGTAAGTGAACTAGAATATACTGTGAGGACTAGGTTAGTGACCTTAGATCTAAGGTCACCAAGAACACTTCTGAATTCTTAAGTCCTTATCATGGACTTAAGTTCTGATTAGAGGCAGCTAGGTGGCACAGTGGATAGAGCACCAGTTCTGGAGTCAGAAGTACCTGAATTCAAATGTGACTTCAGACACTTAATAATTACCTACCTGTGTGACCTTGGGCAAGTCACTTAACCCCACTGCCTTACAAAACCAAAACAGCAACAACAACAACAACAACAACAAAACAGAAATGCTAGTCTTGGAATCCTGCAAATTTCACAATCTCCAAACCCACTCTGTCTCAAAACAAAGAGGGAAAGTAAAAATCAGTTCTATATAATTCAACTTAATTCTACAAACATTTATTAAGCACTACTTACAAGACACTATATTGAAGAATTGCTAATATATTAATAGATGAAGTAACTCAAGATTGATTAAAAATATTGCTCTATTAATAAACTATTCTCTTTTATTTTACTTTTCATTACCTGAGGGTGATATTTTTCCCATATTTAATATTAACTTTAAAAGGAACCAAAGAGTTCATTAGCTCCAAGTATTTTCCACAAATCATGACTCATCAAGGCAATGGAAACCCTAGCTAACTAGTCAGAAAGGGAGAAGCGGAGTTAGTTTTGGTTTTAAAAACATGTTAAATAGTTAGGTTGTATCATGTGGAAAGAACTTTGAATTTGAAGTAAGAAGATTTCATTTTGAAATCTGTTATCATATAATCTTAGGTAAGTTATTCTCTAAGCCTTAGTTTCCCCATCAGTAAAACTGGGGCAATACTGCTGTTCTACATGCCTCATAGGATTGTGGTGAGGAAAAGCTATTTTAAATCTTGAAGCACTATAAAATTATTAGATGCTTGTTCCTTCGCCATTCTCTCTGATACCATGATCAGTGAGGTGTGTGTGTATATATATATAACATACACATTCTCTTTTCCCTTCCTATTTCCTTGCCCTCTGGGTATGTGTAAAAGAGGTCTGACTCCTCGAAGCAATCCTGAAGAGCACTGTTAAAAAGATTTTCCCTGATATAGATAAAGAGATAGGTGAATAAGACAGATAGATGAGAAAGATATATGAGAGAGAATATATATAGTTATATTTCTATATCTATATATAAATACACTAAAAGGGTATTATGTGCAAATAAAGACATGTTTTGTACATATACATAAATGTATGTATATATAGTACAATTATAGTTATCTATATGTGTGTTGTATATATTATATGCAAATTATAAGTGTGTATGTGTATATATGAAAATGTGTCAGTGTATCCACAGAGAGGTATGATTAATTCTTTTGATCAATGTCAATGAATTCCATCATCTGACTGCATTCAGTGATTCAAATCTCTTCACTCCTTCCCAACTTGATTAGTAGATTTGCTTGCACCCATTTTACACTTTTGATTGATTAATTCTGTAACTTAATCAAAGAGGCATTCTCACCAGATAAAGCTATCAGGTCTTATACCATATTTTAGTTACATTAATGGGGGCAGGGGTTGGGGAGGGAAGCATCCCCCCCACCAGTTTTAACATTTTTTTTCCTCAGCAAATCTGCTAGACAGTATTTGGCAAAGACCATGATCCCCTATGCTGGACCGCTGCTCTCTGCAAACATCATCAGATGACTTTGTCATTTATTAGCTCTTTGTCCTTGAGTAAGTATCTCACCTATTGGAACCTTTATTTTCCCATCTCTAAAAATGGAAATGGCATAGAAAAATGCAAGGGATTTTTATGCCATTCCAACAAGATATTATATGTAAAAAATTTATGAATTCCTTATTAATGTGTGTTATACTTATTATTTTTTGTTGTTATTTCATTTCTGTTCCTGTCAGAGTCACAATGTCGTGGGCCATAGTGCTCTTTCTGAAGATGAATCTTGCTTTAGCCTTAGATTTTAGAGATAACAAAATTAATAGTAATAGGGATTGACACACAGTCATTCCAAAACTATGTCTATAAAATTATAGAGGAAAGAAGAGAGAAGAGAAAGAAGAAAAGAGAGAAAGAACTTGTTTAATTGTGTTCAGCCTGGAGTGACCCTATTTGAAGTTTTCTTGGCAAAGATATAGAAACGGGTTGCCATTCCTTCTCCAATTCATTTTACAGATGAGGAAACAGGCCGAGTTAAGTGACTTGTCCAAGGTCACTTAGCTAGTACATAGCTGAGCTGGAATTGGAACTCATGTCTTCCTAATTTCAGGTCTGGTGCTCTATGTACAATGCCTCCCTCCCTGAGGGAGGGAGAAGAGGAGGTTAAGGAGGAAAGGAAGATAGTGAGGAAGGGAGGAAAATAGGGAGCGAAAAAAAGGGAAAGGGAAAAAGTGGGGGAAAAGGAGAGGGAGGACAGAGGCAGGGGGAGAGGAGGGAGGGAAGGAGGGAATGAAAGAAAATATGAGGAAAGTAAAAAAGGAGAGAAAAGTAGGATAAAACTTAGCTTTATTCAAATTACTTCCATTGCATTCGATTCTCCATTTATCAAGCAATGGTTAAGGCACTGGGAATAATACATTGACATAAAACAACATAACTCCTTTTCTCAAGGATTTTGGTTTTCTGGTTGCTTTGAGGGGGTCTTTACGATTAATTTATGTGACTTTGGGGGAGGCTCTTCTCTCTTAGACTTAGTTTCTTCATCTATAAATTGATAATCAATAAATATTTATGAAACACCTAAGATATGCTAAATTCTGGGGACACAAAGACACAAAAGACAATCACTCCAGGAGCTCACAATCTTATAGAGGAGACAATAAGCAAAGAAATATGTATAAACATGCGATAAACAAGATAAACAAGAAATAATTAATAGAGGAAAGACATTAGAATTTGAGGGCTGAAACTAAGCTCCTTGTTATGACCCCAACATCTTGTAAAGGATCAGTAGTTGAAGTAAAAGAGGGAGAATTTTCTAGGTATGGAGGACAGTTAGAGAGACTGTCCAGAGCCAAGAGATGGACTGTCTCATTTCTGGATCGGCTACAAGGCCAATGTCACTGGATTGAAGAATATGCTGTAGGGAATAATGTATAATACAACTGGAAAGGTTGGAATAGGGGTAGGTTATAAAGGGCTTTGAATGACAAATAAAGGATTTGAATTTGATCCTGGAGATGATAGGGAGCCACTGGAATATATAGAGTAGAAAAATAATTTTAATGACCTGTGCTTTCAGAAAATCATTTTGGTGGCTGAATGGATGATGGATTGGAAAGAGTCTTGAGAGTCTTGAAGCAGATAGACTCATTAGGAGGTTATTGGGATAATCCAAGCATGAAGTAAGAGAACTTGTCTCAAGCTAGTAGCTATATCAGAAGATAAGGGCCTTATTTAATAAGAATATTTAATAAGAAGATAATAGGGGGTAGAAGTGAAATTGAAAGACCTTGACAACAAATTGGGTAGAAGAAAGTGAAGACAGTGTGGAGTCCAAGATAACCTCCAGATGTGTGCCTGGTAGACTGGGAGAATAGTGGTGCTCTCAAAAATAATAATGAAGTTTAGAGTGGGGAGAGAATTTAGGAAAGATGAGTTCATTTGGGTATGTTGAGCTCAGGATGTCTACTGGACATCCTTTTGGACTAGAAGACTTCTAGGTTTTCTTCCAACTCTAATAATATAGTATAGAGATATAAATGATTTAAGTTCAAGATATTCTCAAAATAAAATTAATTTTCATTCACTTAATTGTTTAAAGAATAAAAATAATCAGCATATTAGACTTAAGAAAAAGGGATGAAATTCATAAAATAATGACAGGACAAACTGACAGAATGCCCAAAGACTGACAATTCCTAGATTAAAATAACAGGTAGGGGGCATTGGGTTCAGAATGGTCTGAATGTAATAACATCCAGAAATGTGATAAACAGAAACAATATATTTCCCTGCAAATAAATATGTCTCTCAGAGATGCAAAGTATCCAGGAAGTAATGAAAGTAAAGAAAGAACAGTATTTGCTAAGAGGAAATGTGAATCACTATAACAAAAGAACTGTACGTTCTGGATGTAGATTTCCAAGTTAGATGCTGATTCATATTTTAAGAATTACAAGTTATTTTTTCATACTGTGACTCTGCAAATAAGTAATATTATTCTCTCTACCTTATGGATAAGGAAACTGAACTTGAGAAACATTAAGCACCTTGCCCAAAGTCATTATGAGACCTTGACAATAGATTGCTTTGCTCTGTTACTTCTCTAAAACATCCACTATTAAGTTATTTTTGCATGATACCTATTTTACCTATTCTCCTTGCATGAGATAAAGGACAATCTTTCTTAGCTGAGCTCTTTCACTCCCAGAGGGAGAGCTCCTTTTCTCTATATTGTCAGGGAAACCTGGTCAGTCTACCAATGACATGATAGAAAATTGAACCAGGAAACTTGGGAAAATTCTGAAGCTCCACTGAAGAGATATGGCTGCAGACACTAAGGGTCTCTCTATAGCTAAACTGCCAAATATTCAAACTGTTACAAAGAGGATAACTCAGATGGGTCAGCCTTAGAGCCCAAATGTCAAACATACATTTGCTCAAAGGATCATTTTACAAAGAACTCATATAAGTCAAGTGCTCACATGAGTTAAGAAGAAGTGATACAAAGACATTCTTAAGATCTCTCTGAAGAACTTAGTATCAATTGTGAGACACAGGACTATTTAGCATGGTATGCCCACATCAAAGAAGGCACTGTGGTTTATGAGCAAAGCAGAATTTCAGTAGCTCAAAAGAAATGTGATATGAGCAAATTTAGAGATATCTCCACTCCAAATATTCATGTTGACTATTGTACCCAACTTGTGGTAGAGTCTTCCAAATTCATAGTGGTCTGATTAGCCACAGTTGAACTCACTATACACTAAACGCAACACTGTGATGTTATTTTGGTCATCTTCAAGTACAAAGAATAATAACATCTGGTATATATTCTCTTAGTGTATCTTCTCTGATTTCTGTTTTGCTATGATTTGGTTAAATGGACTTCTTTGTTATTGCTATAATTATTCATTATGGAATTGGTATTAGTGGGAAAGAAGTCTTGGATAAAAGCTTAAAGTTTTTCTTCCTCTAAAAAAAATATCAAAGTGATCAGAAGTTAACTTGAACCTGGTCATGTCTCCTAAACAATATTTAAGGAAGTGATATAATTCTAGCCTGATATGCTCTTTGTCTGAGGAGAGCAGAGCAGTCTCTGGCCCCATCTCCTACTCCCCCTCCTGGTAGCCATTAAAGTCTCTCTTGGAAAAGGGATGGGGATGAGGAAGAAACCATTCTACCTCCCTTCTAGTCACACAATCACAGCCCTTGTCTCAGGTGGGCCTCTTTTTTTAGAGAAAGACAAATGGGACCTTTCCCTAGATGAACATAAAATTAACTAGCATTTATATAGTCCTCTAAAGTTGGCAAAATACTTTATAATTATTATTTCATTTGAAACTCACAACAACTCTGTACAGTGGTCATTACAGATATTATTATTCCCATTTTGCAGAAGAGAAAAGTGAAGTTTAGAGAGGTAAAGTGACTTTTAGTCATGATCACACAATTAATAAACACAAAAGAGGCTAAATTTGAATCCAGATCTTTCTGATTTAGAGTTCAGCAGTCTACAATCACCACACCACACTGAATTCGACATCAAAGGAATCATCTTAACAAGGCAGTTAAGAAAAGTAGTGACAAAGTTAAACAGAATTAAAAATAATAAACATTTATATGGCACTCACTGATATGTCAAGGACTTTTACAAATATTTCAATCCAGTAAGGAAGGGGCAAATATTACTCCCCTTTCAAAGGTGAGGAAATTGAAGCAAACAGGGGTTAAGTAGCTCACCTGGGATCATACTGTTAGTAAGGAACTGAGACCAGATTTGAATTAAGATCTTCCTGACTCTAAACCCAGCATTGTATCCATCCTACCATTTAGCTGCCAGGGAAAAAATCCAGGGTTTTTTGCTTGATTTTTTCCTGAATTAGAACTTGATTTTTTAGATTCTTAATAAAGTGTTCTTGCTTGCCTCTCCATTCACCTACAAAGAACTAACTGAATACTAAAGTTAGATTTCCTACTCATTAAAAGCAGATAGAGGGGCAGCTAGGTGGTGTAGTGGATAAAGCATCGGCCTTGGAGTCAGGAGTACCTGGGTTCAAATCCAATCTCAGACACTTAATAATTACCTAGCTGTGCGGCCTTGGGCAAGCCACTTAACCCCATTTGCCTTGCCAAAAACCTAAAAAAAAAAAGCAGATAGAAGCTAATGAAATCAAACACAGCAACAAATCAAACCTAATTTAAGATTTTCACCTTGAGGGTCTCTAATAAATGAGATGTTATATTAAATTATTTGTGGGTCATAATTTGTCAATCTTCCTCTCAGGAATTTTCTTAATTTTAGAAGCAAAAGTAGGAACCTACAGAGAAAACATGAAATAAAATGGAAAAAAGAAATATGATGCATAGAATGACTGATACTATTTTGCTTTCTTGTAAAAAGTAATTTTGCGCTGTTTGAACATAGGGAAAAACTACAATGTTTGGGACCAATGATAGTAGGACCTCGATAAATATGCATTGACTGATTAAGCATCTAAAAGGTATCTCACATATGTAAATTCTTCAAAAAAACAACAAAAGTCAAAGTGTGACATTGCTTTGCAAACAAATCTGAAAGACAGTTCACATTTAGACTAGTAATATTAGGGACTCCTGTAATGATTACCTGTTATTCAATCACTTTAGTTGTGTCTGACTCTTCATGATCCCATTTCAGGTTTTCTTGGCAAAGACATTGGAGAATTTTGCCATGGCCTTCTCTGGCTCATTTTATAGATGAGAAAACTGAGGCAAAAAGGTTGAAGTGACTTGCCCAAGGTCACCTAAATAGTAAGTGTCTGAGACCATATTTGAAATCATCTTCCTGATTCTAGACACAAGTGCTCTATCCACTGTGTCATAGCAAATACAATACTTTCCTACCTTTGCTATTTTGAGAAGATAAGTGAAATTTGATCTCAACACATGGTAGACATTTGACATTTTATAAATAATTATAGAATAGTTCATGAACCTTTCCCCCTTAAGTCTTTAACATGATAGAGAGGAAAGAGGCAGTGAATAGATAGCTGGCTTCCATATGGTCCTCATCAAGTCACCCTAGCTGCTCAATACCAAGCAACTCAAAAGTATAAATTTTATAACAGGTTCCAATCTGCATTTGGTAAAACAAGTCACCATGTTTAAGGGAGCTTCATATACTGAAGAAATTAAATATCTGAGTAGAAAAAAATAATTCCTGGCCAGACTATCAGCACAATGCAGGCCCACAGACAAACCAACTCTTATCCCATTATTTGTCCATGTCTGAGTTGTAATTTATCATTAAAAATCAATTTTCATTTCTGTCCACCAAAAAAATCCATGGTAGAGGCAAGTAGCTTGTGTTTGAATTATAGTAATATGACCCCTCTGAGTCTCAGTTTCCTAATCAGTCAAATAAAGATAATAAACTACCCACTTCACAAGGTTGTTGAAAGGAAAGTCAGGGCAGATCACTGACTGAATTCAATGGAGTTGGGTTTAAATTCTGCCCATTACTCCCTGTTGTAAATAATCACTCTGACACATAATTTCTTCATTTGTAAAATGAGGGTTTGGCATAGAAGATCTCTGATATCCCTTCCAGCTCTAAATTTATGATCCTATGCTTTGTTTTGTAAAACATAAAGCTGCAGAAATGAGATTGTTACCACCTCCTATTTAAAGTCTTTCCAAGTGTTTACCTTCCTCCAGTTATTAGCATTCGCTCCTTCTTACAATAACTTTATACCACTTCATATATAAGGTATTTGCTTGCTCATGTACATGTTTGCCTCTTGCACTAGAACTTTTTTTTTGTTTTTACATGCTACTTGATATGTTGTTGAATAGTATTAAATTTTAAATAATTGTATATTCCTATTGTTTATTCCAAATTTGAGTTGCTTTAAGATCAGAGATATTGAAAACTTAAGAACTTTCCCAACAAAAAACAAAAAATAAAAAACAACTTTGTTTGAGACACAAAGATTAAATTAGAGAAATAACTGGAAAGTTAGAGAAAAATCACTTTTTCAATAATCTTCAACTCTTGATATCTGAGGAAGCAATATATATTCATCCAAAGCATGCAAGATCCCAAATTACATGTCCTACCAATCTATGCTGATTGGATTCTGGCTAATTATCTCCTGGTTGCTATAAAACATTATTTAATGTTGCACAAGAACCAGAGTCTAGTGGGTTGCATAGCTTGACTCAGTCAGTGGAAAAATCAGGTAATAAAATGTAGATAATGCCTGCTATCTGGAATGCACAACTACTAAAAGACAATTTAAAATATTCTGTGATTCAGATCTATTTTCTTGCAGGGTAAAAGGGTTGTCGGGTAAAGCTCATTACTTTGGTATTGATTATTAAAACTTAGTCTACTACCTACCTATTTCATATTTTAATGTATGTATTCTCATTCCATTCAATTACACCCTGAAAGCAGCCAGGTGCTTTCCACTAGGTAGTCTTCAGTTGCCAATATCATATCAAGATGTGTTCTTGTTGATTCATAGAACAGCTCTGGCAAAATACTATCAAAGCCCAATAAAACTTAATAAATAGTCATCAGCCATAATATGAAAAGACAGAACAGATTGTTTATGTACAGTAGGAAACAGAATGTTCTTTGAGCCCAAGATTGTTGGGATCATTCTAAAGTGGAATTTCCCAGAGTTTTACACTGTAGGAAAAGCAGAACAAGGCATAGCAGGAGATATTTGGATTGTAAGATCATCTTTACCCCAAACATTTGAATCAGCCTGACCTTTTTCTTTCAAGTAGACTCTCTGGCAACTAAATAGAATTAGATCTTCAGTAGAGAAAAAAATGCAATTTTGAAATTAGAAACAGCACATTGGTATAACTGTGATTTGGTCCAAGCATTCTGGAAAGCAATTTGTAATTAATCTTAGTGACTAAAATGTTTCTACTCTTTGATCCAGAAATGTTACTCTTAAGAGTATACTCCAAGAATGTCAAAGACAGAAAGGTCTCACATATACCAAAATGTTTTTAGCATCAGATATGTTGTAGTAAAGAACAGCTAAAAAAGTATGTATATACATATATATATGTACACTAAATAAAGATATAGATACTATTCATCAATTGGATAATGAATAAATAAATTGTGGTACAAGCACATTATAGACAATTGCTGTTATTCAATTTTCAATAATATTCAACTCTTCATGAGCCCTTTTTGGAGTTTTCTTGCAAAAATACTAGAGTGGTTTGTCCTTCAAAAGTTTGTTTCATACATGAGGAAACTAAGGTAAAGTATTCAGTGACTTATACAGGATTACAAATCTAATAATTGTCAGAGGTCAGATTTGAAATCAGGAAGGTGAGTCTTCCTGACTTCACATGGAGCACTCTATCCATTTTGTCACTTAGCTGCCCCTTGTGAAATATTGCTGTGCTATAAGAAATGACAAATGTGAAAAATTCAAAGAAATAGGGAAAGAACTATTTAAACTGACAAAGATGGAAGGAAACAGAACCAGGACAATAATATACATGATGGCTACTAAATGGAAAGAACAATAGCAACAAAAATAATACTAATATTGACCCTGGAGAAAAGTTGAAAAAAAGGTACCTCTCTCTATTCTTTGTAGAGGAGAGAAACTATAAGGATGGAATATTTCATATATTGTCAGACAGTCAACATATTGATTAGGCTTTTTTTAATTGTGCTTTTTCTCTGAAACTTTGCTCAGAAAGGGGAAAGATTATATTCTGAAAGGAAGGTGATGTAAAAATAAAATTTATCAACAAAAATAAGATGCTTTTAAAAAAACAAACTATATTATAGCTCTTGAGAATGGCTAGAGTATAGGAATTAAAATTAGTATGAAGTAGGTTTATCCTCTAACAATAACCTACTATACGACAAGGCAATTCACATAATCTCTCTCAGACAACTCTCAAGGATTCATTTCTATGACAAAGATGTATGTGACAAAATCAGAGATTTTTTTGCATATAAGTTCTCAAATTGGAACAAAATGATAAAGATTTGTAAAAAGTAATTCTATAGGTGATCTAAATCATTATTGATCAGGGAAATGCAAATTAAAACATCTCTGAACTACTACCACACACCTATCAGATTGGTTCATGTGAACAAAAAAAATGGGAAAATGACAAATATTAGAGGAGATGTGGGGAAAATTAAGACACATGTACTGTTGGTGAAGTTGTATACTGATTCAATCTTTTTGAAGAGCAACTTAAAATTGTGCCCAAAGATTGACAAAATCTTTGACCAAGTAATATCACTCCTAAGACAATATCCCAAAGGTATAAAAAACAAAAAGGGAAAAAATTTCTCTTAACAAAAATATTTATAGCAATTATTTTAGTGGGTGATAAAGGATCAGAAATTGAAGGGGAATGATTGAACAAGTTGCTGTTTATGATTGTGAAGGAAGGAATATTGTTGTGCTTTAAGAAATGATGGGGGCGGCTAGGTGGTGTAGTGGATAAAGCATGGGCCCTGGAGTCAGGAGTACCTGGGTTCAAATCCAGTCTCAAACACTTAATAATTACCTAGCTGTGTGGCCTTGGGCAAGCCACTTAACCCCATTTGCCTTGCAAAAACCTGAAAACAAAAAAAAGAAATGATGAACAGGAAGCTCTCAGAAAAAACTGGAAACACTTATGTGAACTGATGTAAAGTGAAATGAGCAGGACCAACAGAACATTATACACAGTAATAGCTATATTGTATGTTGATCAACCATGAATAACAGCTATTCTCAGCAATACAATGGTCCAAGATGGTTCTGAAGGAGTTATGATGAAAGGAACTGTCCCTTTCTAAAGAAATGGATGCAGATAGAAGATACCTTTTCTTTAATTATTTTTTCTTGGGTACTTTTGTCTGTTTTCTTTCACAGTATGGTTTATATGGAAAATTGTTTTTCATGACTATATATGGATGACCAATATCAGATTGCTTGTTTTCTCAATTCAGGGTAAGGGAGGAAGGAAGAGAATTTGAAACTAGAAATTTTTAAAAAAATGTTTAAATTATTTTTATGTATAATTGGGAAATGTTTTTATTTGTAATTAGGAGAAAATAAAATAAATGAAAATTTTTAAAGCAATTTTTGTAATAGTTAATCTTTTATTTTCCTCTTGATATTCACAGATTTAGAACTGGAAGAAGTCTTAAAAGCCATCTAATGCAGTTCCTTCCTTTTTTGAGAGAGGAGAAATTGTGACTTAGAGAGATGGAAATTACTTGTTCAAGGTCATTGCTGTTATTCTCTGTCCTTTGTTCTCAAAAAGGATAATGAGGTCATGGCATGGCATGCAAGTGAATTGGATTTAAGTGAGGGAAGGCTGTGCAAAGTCAACAGTCTCACTTTTTCCTTTGGAACCATTTTAATTCTGTGGCCAGATGTGGATCAATATACCTGGAGATAGCCCTGGATGAAGTGGAAGATTTGAGTTTTTTAAAGCAGGTCTCAGTTTGACAGAGGCAACGCCCATTCAGTGATTAAGACAGTAAGAAAAAAATGAAGCAATGAATCGTCTCTTTCACCTGATCAAAAAAAAAAATTCAATCTGGAAGAGGAAGACCCTCAGAGCTTCTGACCAAAATAGAAACAATTGCTATTTATATTCACTATGAGCCAGTCAGGGTCCAAACAATGAGCAAGTGGAGCTGGTACTCAGTTAATAAGTGACAGAGCTGAGATTTAATGAAAGTCTGCTAACTTCAGAACTTGCACATTCCATCATAGTAAATGACTATTGCAACAATGAATTATTTTCTATTTAATTGACCATTTGGCATGTCAAATAAATATCTGATTCATAATTGCACATTTCCCCCAACTATTTTCTGCATTTTTATTTAATAAATAAGATCATGTATGTAAAAATACTTAGTAACCTCTAATACCAAATAAATGAGTTGCTTAGAGGGATCTGTTCCATTATCCAGACAGGGGGACAGTAATTGATAATCTTCCCATTCTGGCCAACTCTTGGCCCTGGAGATTATCTTTGGCTATTTTGATTCTGTATTATTTCCTGAAAAGATAGATTCCATCTGAACAATATATAAACACACAGACGCACACACACACACACACACACACACACACACACACACACACACACAGTTTTCTATTTCTGTATAGTATAAAAAAAATCCTACACATGCTGGTCTCATCATCATCATCATCTCAGATTCATTTCATCATTTTCAAAATCTTTCTCAATACATCATTTTATACATATAGAACTTTGAAGTTCAAAAATTGTTTCATACTTACTATTTCATTTGATCATCACAACAATCCTTTGATACAATTAATATTAATAGCCCTATTTTACAGATAAGGAGACTGAGGCTAGGAAGTCAAATTACTTTCCCAGGGTTACACATTCTGTTTTAGGCAAGAATCAAATTCAGATTGTCCTGATTTCACAACCACTATCCACTTTAATGTAAAATTTCTATTCTACCTGGACCTAGGAAACAAAAGTAATAATAAAAATGGCTCACATTTATACTCTGTTTTAAGCCTTATAAAATGTTTTCCTTATTACAAACTATAAGTTAATCAGTAAAACAATTACTATCCTCATTTTACAGATGAAGATCCTAAGGATCAGGAAAAACCTAGATAATTTACCCAGAATTACATAATAACTTTTTATGGGATTTAAACTCAAGTCTTCCTTATTCCAACTCCAGCATTCTTTCCCCCATACTCTGATATAACAAATATTGTTCATAATTTCTCTTGATTTTCTTATTTCTTTTCTCTAGTGATTTTTTTAACAATTTTTCAACTCTTTTGCTCTTCCCACAAAAACAAAGAATGTATTATTGCTAATCAAATTTTCCTGGAATAATTCACCAGCATCTCTCCTTTGATCCTATCATAGTCTATTTCATTTTAGACACTATACATACATAAATACATACATATATATATATATCAATTACTTACTTAGAATGTAAACTTCTTGACAAAAGAAATGAGTCATTTTCATCACTATATATCCAGTACCTTAAACATAATAGGTGCTTTTTGAATTGATCATTTTGATTTTCAGTTTACTTTGAGTTGATTAACTTAAATCATTAATAGATTCTCCAGAAAGCATTTATTAAGCTCCAACTAATATGCCTAATCCTATTACAGATACTGTGGCAGAATTCAAAGATTTCCATTCAGTTCAACAAGATTACAAACCTACATACTCAACTAGGTCATGGGATCACAAGGGAAAAAAAGAAAAAGAAACAATCTGATCTGATATGCATAGTATAAGGAAGGTAGAGAGTGAAATGCAGGCAAAGGAGGAATCCAAAGCAGTTCCTAACCTGGAGAAGTTTATAGAACAGTGAAGTAATCAAAGATATGACTGAAAAGAAATTTGTATTATGGAAATGAGCATTTGAGAGAGTCATGAATAGCTTCAGTTCCTGAGCAATTCCCAGTTCTTCCTCTTCCACCTTCACTCAATCACAAAGCATGTACAGAAAATATATATCTGCATGTAAGCGTGTGTGTATGTGTGTGTATATACAATATGTATATTACTATAATGCTTAACATGAGCCTTTGGAATAAAAGAAAAAAAAACTGATTCCAGAACCAGATTCTAGTGTGACCAATCTCTTCCTGTAGGTCTCCTCCGCAGGGTCTCCACCCCACTACCAATTTTTCATGTGAGAGGTAAGTGGTGTGAAAGTTGTGGGATGAGTATAATTATCCTTTCTGGGATTTGATGGGACTTCCCAGAACAAGACAAAAAAGTTATGGGCCTGTCTGAGTAATAGTATTCAGCACTTATATAGTACTACAAGCTCTCTAATTAGTTAATCCCCACATGATCTCAGTGAGGTAGGTAAGTATTATTATCCTTCTTTTACTTCTGGGGGATCTGAGACATCCATATGTTGACTCACTAAGGGGAAGCAAAAAGAGAGAGGCCGAGTCATAGAGGTTTTGTTTTTTGCTTTTGTTTTCTAAGTTTCTGGGCCAATACTGAAACCTGTCATCTTAAATTTCTGTGAACCTCCCTTGTTTGTGGCATGACAACTGTTTCAAAGAAGGGTGAAAGAATAAGTCTTTCTTACCTCTTTGAAGAAAATTAACAGTTTGCTCTGGGAGTTCCTTCGCTTGATGTGAGATACCTTTTTCCTCAGAGTTTTCATATTATATTCCATGAGGCAAGAAGTTAGGGAGTGGCTGGGATTTTTATAATGATACAAAACTTTCCACATATGGAAAGATTTTTTTTATTATAAAATCTACAATTGTAATACAACTTAGAGATTTACTAGTACAACTCCTTCATTTTTTAGTAGACAAAACTGAGGTTTAGCCAGTGGCAAATTTGGGAACCATATTGAAGGCCTCTTCCATTAAATCCGGGAGTCTTTCTCCTATGTCACATTACCTATCAGGGTAGAGAAAAAAATCTCACTGTCTCCAGATTTGGGGTAATGAATTTGAAGGTTTTTTTAACTCTAAATTCAGGTTCCTTTTCATTGTAATATATCTTTTTTTTTTCTTGTCTTAAATTTTTCTGCAAGTCATGAAATTTCTTTGAAGACAGGATCAGGGATGTCTTTATTCAATTTATTTTTTTATTTCAGATTTTGAATTTGAAAGAAAAGAGTAAAAGAAAACAATAACCCTACCAAATACTAAAACTGGAGGATAGGAATATAAATAATTTCATGTATATAGAAATAATGAGGCAGCTAGGTGGCACAGTGGATGGAGCTTCTGGCCTGGAGTCAGAAAGAGCTGAATTCAGATCCAGTCTCAGATATTTACTAGTTGTGTGACCCTGGACAAATCACTTGTTTCATTTTCCTTATCTATAAAATGAGCTGGAGAAGACATTTCAGTGTCTTTAGCAAGAAAACCCCAGGGGCATCTAGGCAGCACAGTGGATAGAGCACTGGCCTTGGAATCAAGAGCATCTGAGTGCAAATATGGCCTCAGACATTTAATAATTACCTAGCTGTGTGACCTTGGGCAAGTCATTTAATCCCATTGCCTTGCAAAAATAAACCAAAAAAATAGAATATTGTGTTCCAAGAAAACCCTAAAGGAGGTCAAGAAGAATCAGACACAAACAAACAACAACATATACAAATAATACACATTTGCTGGAGGTGCAGAAACAATCCCTTTAAATTGACTAATTAACCCTGGAGAGACTCCAGTTGTTTCATCTTAAAAAGAGAAAGAATGGTATAACGAGTTGATCGCTGGCTCTGGAATCAGGAGGAATCCTTTTACTCTAGTTGCTATGTAATCATAGACAAGTCACTAATTCTCTGAGATCCTCTTTGCTCATTTGTAAAATGGGCATAATAATAACTGGAGTTTCTTTGCATTGGAGTTGTAAGATTCAAATGAAATATTATATATAAAGTGATTTGCTAACTTTGAAGTATATATATATATATATATATATATATATATATATATATAAAATACACACACATGTTATTTTTTTTCTATTATCACCACCATACAAGACCTCAACATCATTTTCTGAACTGGTTTTTGAGTATTAGGATAGTCAACCAGAGACGCTAGAGGCAAAGCCTAGGTTATGGAGTTTATAAGAGTAATAGTCTTTCCTTATCCATATCTGAATATGCACTGGACTACACCCTTGGTCTTTGTGATTTTTCTATTATAGAATATCTGTGATAGCACAACCATACTTGAGGTAAGGAAAGATGTCAAAAGCCATAAGCAGATATCAAGTCTATTGAATTCCAAATTCTTTAATGACTGGGGTTAGTGCCAGATTGAATCTTTATTGTATTTGTTTTGCCCTCAGCACCAAGCACAGAGAGGGCTTTATAAGAAGTAGGCACTCAATATCTTTTAAAAATTGAATTTAACTAAATGAACAAGTTGGAGTTGAAGATGAAACATGAATATTTTTATTTTGTCTTGTTTTAGAAACTGACTGGACAAAAAATAAAAATGAAAACTTGAAAATGAGGAATTAAAAATCTTTTGATGAAAAATAATTCAGTCTTTTGCTTTAATTGTCCTGTATTGGAGATATCGACCTCAGCTATCCCATAGAGACCACTGATATGGAAGAAAGTGCACTGACCTTGGAATTCGAAATTGGATCCTAGGATTTACAAATGGAAAGGATTTTGGTATCCACTCCAATCTCCTCACTTTGCAGGTGTCTTACAGAGATCAATTAATAAGAACAGAGATAGGTTTTGAATCCTGATTTCCTGACAATAAGTCCAGGCCTCTCTCCATTATAACCCACTATTGGCTAAGTGGTCTAGGACAAAACACTTCTTGTCTAGACTGAGTTGATATATGTGTAAAATGAAGAGGTGAAACTAGATGATCTCGAAGGTTACCCCCCCACACCCGCCCCGGGATTTTGTGACTAAGTATAGTTTTACCTTGAGTCAAAATGAGAAATGGCAAACCTAAAAAAAAAAAATCTATTTCCTGTTTAAGGAGGTAAGGAAGGATTTCCCATACCAGTCTTCTATTTTGCCTTTCTAATATCAGCTATAAAGACACCAAGAATGGCTTGATTTCTCATGAAAAGGGAAAAAATAAACGCTTTGAATGGAATCTTTCTCAGCAAGTTAATTGAATATTCTCAACAGCCTTCAACAACAAGTGTTAAAAAGTCGAAGCCTCTTGTCTTGTAGCTGTGGGATAGAGAAAAGGATGCTTCAGTTTTCGGGGGGGGGGGTGAATGCTGTCTACACTAGAGAACAATTCCACTTTCCCTAGCTCAGGAAGCAAGGTGAACCGCTGAACGCATTGCAAGTCTTGATGTTCCAGTTTCTTTAGTCTTCCTCCTGACTCGCAGGCCTTCAAGGATAACAAATGGATTGTGCAACATCTTCATGTGCCTCAAGTCACTGTTGCTACTGCTGGTTCTTGCTGCTGGAAAGGGAGGAGGGAGGAGGAGAGCAGAGGGCGTACACTCGTTGAACTTCACTTCGGGTTTCAGCTTCCCTTCCTTCCCCTCCTGCTGTCTCGGGTGGAGCCCCAGGGTCATAGGGGGGAGGAAAAAAGGAGGGGAACTGGAAACTGGGTCTCAGCAATCTGCACATCTGAGCCAGCGTTCTAGACCTGAATGAACTCCGTCACCTCGCCGGGTGCCCTTCCCGCCCCTAGGTACTCCTCCCACCTGTGACTCCAAAGCACGCCAACTCCGGCCCATCTCGCAGCGCCCCGCCCTCTCATTGGCCATCCTGGGGAGTCCGGCCGGCTTGCCCCAACTCCATAAATACCAGTTCATCCTTTCCTAGCCATGGGAGTTCTCTGCCTGGGGCCAGCTGCAGCATCCCTCACCCCCACTACCTAGGCGGCAGGTCTTGACTCCAGTTCCATAAGTAGATATTTGTAGTCCCCAGGGTGCAGAGCCCGCTCTAACCAGAGCTGTCCGCGGGCACCACAGCCCCGCGCTGGTGGCTCTTTCTGCCTCTGAACTCCGGAGCGGCTGCATTACAGTCTCCGCTCCAGCCCTGAGCATCTTTCTCTCAATCCCTCCAACTTCCTTGGCTACTCCTCGTCCTCTCCTCTTCGCTTAACTTCTCGTCCCCAGTTTCGGACTTTTCTCCTCAATCCTCCAAACCTCTCTGGATCCTCATCCCAGCTCCTCTGACACTTTTAGCTTCTCCCCGCCTCGCCGCACCCCCCCCCCCCATCTCCGCACCTATATAAACCCACTCTACTCTCCGTCGCACCTGCCCTCATCCTTGGAAGCCATGAGTTCCCCCATCAGGAAAACCCCGTATGTCGCTGCCTTTTTGAAGCAAATTGGCGAGTTCAGGCAGCCTCCTCCACCTGTTGCGTCCTCGGCGTGCGCCCCCCAGCCTCCCGAGGTGCCGCCCATCTGCCCGCTGATGGTACCCAGCGAGGTGCAGACCGCATCTGCACTGCCAGGTCCGACCAGCTGGCCCCTCTTGGGCAGCCTGCTGGAAATCCTCTGGAAGGGGGGCCTGAAGAAACAGCACGATACACTGGTAAGTGCTCCCTCCCTCCTGGCATTCCTCCCTACCTGTCCAAAGAGATACTCTCTCAAGAATGGCAGCGCCCAGGACCCTCGCCAGCTTCCAGGCTGGCTGTGCGCCCTGCTCCTCCGGTAGCAGAGAGACTGACAGACTCAGAGACAGAGCCAGATAGCGACAGGGTCACGCAGAGAGACAGCGAGAAGAGAACAGATGTCCTTTGGGATCCTAGCTGGCTGAGGCCATGGGAAGAGCGCTCCTGATCTTGTCTCCCACCCCCACCCCCACCCGCACACTCAGAACTTCAAATCTTTCTTTCAGGCAGAGTACCATAAGAAGTTTGGCAAGATTTTCCGCATGAAGGTGGGCTCCTTCGACTCCGTCCACCTGGGCTCCCCGTGTCTGATGGAAGCACTCTACCGAAAGGAAAGCATGTATCCCCAGAGACTGGAAATCAAGCCCTGGAAAGCCTATCGCGACTATCGCAAGGAGGGCTATGGGCTGCTAATTCTGTAAGTCAAGGATTCCAATGCGAGTAGATTGCCCCTTGCGGGTGGGACAGAACAAGGGCCATTCCTTGAAGTTAGGGCTTTATTGAGGAAGTCCAGGAATGGTCAGATTGGAATATGGGAGCCCTTAGTAAAACAAAGCAAAACCCTAGATGCGAAGTTGAATCTCTGCCTAGGCCTCATTTTCTTTTTTTGTAAAATGAAAAGTTTAGATGATCAAGTCCTTTGAAACACTAAAATCCTATGTTCCAAAGTCATAAACATTTCCAGACCTGGAATAAATACCCTATCTGGAAGAAACTATGAGAAACCAAGGGGGTTCTTGATCCTTTTTTATTTAGGGAGAGGACAAGATAGGAAATTTGTATTAGCTGCAGAATCAGTGAGACTTTCACTGGATTAGCTGGAGATCCTAACCTAAACTCCAAATCATAGGTAGAAAGATATTGGGGGGGGGGGGAGCTACAGAGACACTTTTGGAAACACCTACAAATTCTTGATAAAGGGGAGAGAAGAAGGGATTAGCAGGAAAGAAACTCTGGGCTGGACTTAGATGTAGCCAGACCTACCTCACAGTGGGCTACAAAGAAATAGTTGCTGGGATTAAGTTTGCGGAGTCTGTTTTAGGAGATCCGGGAATATTTTGCCTCAAAACCAAGTCTCACAATTCTGTCCAATATACCTTTCCTGCTTTGACTTAATGACGATTGACTTAAAATGAGGCGAAAACATCATCTCTGAATCAGACTTCCTTGACTTCTCACCCAAGCACATTTTTAGACCATGAGTGAATGAATGTCCTTCCATCCTCCTAAGCAAACTGGTCCCAAGGGGAAATAACAACCACCATAAGACATCATTTATATTGCTCTTTAAAGTTTCTAAAGCACTATTACCTATATTATCTCATTTGAGCCCCACAACAACCATATAAGGTGGTACTACATTTATTATTATCTCTATTTTACAAAAGGAGAAACTGAGGCTAAGGCAAGATTAATGATTTACATGTAATCACATTACTAGTAAGAATCTAGTCAGGATTTGTATCTGGGTCTTCCTGACTCTTAAGTCTCGAACTTTATTCACTAAGCCATGCTGCCTAAATTGTTTATATAACTTAGGCTTTTGTCTGAATTAACACAAGTAATTTGCTTTAACTTTGTTTCATTTGAGTAGTGTAAGTGATGAATTTTTAGATTTAGAAATGCCCCTTCTTTTGTTTTAAATAACATTCTCTTTTCATCCTCAGGGAAGGGAAAGATTGGCAGAGAATAAGGAGTGCCTTTCAAAAAAAGCTAATGAAGCCCACAGAAATTATGAAGCTGGATGAGAAAATCAATGAGGTACTTGTTATTGAGGCTTTCCTTTCCTGTGCTCCTGGAAATAATGAGAAATTTATGAAAATAAAAATATGATCCATAAGACATGCTTTAGAAATGAGACCAATTTTTGGTAAGTCAGGAAAGTCTTCTTTCCTTTTCCCCAAACATCTTTTAAAAATATCCACATAGAGCAGCTAGGTGGTACAGCAGTTAAAGCATTGTCCCCAGATTCTGGAGAACCTGAGTTCAAATCCTCAGAACTTAATAATTACCTAACTGTCACTTAACCCTTTTGCCTTCCAAAAACAAAAAATAAAGTCCAAGTAATTTATGCAGAAATAATTTTTTACCTCAAAATTTCCAAGGAATTCTATCAATTTACCACTTTGTATAGAATAGATTCAGATAATGCTAGGAGGCTTCAAAATAAACAACCTAGAATATGTCATCTTCCCAGAGAGATGGTGCTAAAAGTTGATAGGTTTATATCATTTTGTTTAGATCCTATGCAAGTTAAGAAATACTCAATAATAAATATCTGAACATAACTGAAGTAAATGTGTCTTTGAACAGAATAGCTTTTCCTTAAGGTGTTATATATCAGTTCTTGGATGAAAAGTGGAGGGAGTTAGAGCAAGCATTTGTGTGTGTGTGTGTGTGTGTGTAATATGTATGTGTGTATGTATGTGGCACCTACTATGTGCCAAGCACTTTTTACAAATACAATCTCTTCACAACAATTCTGGCTTTTCTCAAACAACATTTTACAGTTAGGGAAACTAAGGAAGTGACTTACCCAGGATCACAGCTAGTTTGAGGCTGGATTTAAACTCAGACTTTCCTAACTCCAGGTCCAGCACTCTAAGTCATCAACTACCTATCTCCAGCATAAAGAGTCAGGAAGACATGAGTTCAAGTCTTGCCTCCGACACATACTGGTTGTGTGATCCTGGACAAGTCACCCAATCTTCTAATGACAAATGCAACCCTTTTATGCTATCAATTGCAGAAAAAATACTATTGATAGACAACTTACTCAGAGTTCCCCATAACAATGATGTCAAGGGTCCCATCCTAAAGAAAAATATTAACAACAAAGGTTTGAGAATTGATAATACCCCGCCAAGGTACTGTTCCTAACAATTTTCCCAGGAAAATCCTTAATTATCAGATTTAAATCCTGAAGTGATTTCTCTGGACTTGTCTGGCTAATTGACACACTAGTATATTAGGAAGTGCCAACCACATAAAGCTGTTATATATTTCCAAGGAAAGCACTTGAGTATTGTTAAATTATAGTGCTTGCAAGTTTAACAAAGGTGCTCTTTATGCCATCCAGCACTCCTGTGAATTTAGTACTCTGGTGAGGATATTTTCTTTGATTTGATCAATCACTTTTAAAAATCCTTGACCCAGAGCTGGAAAGGATCTCAGAATCTTGGCCACTTCTCTCACTTTGGGCAACTACAATAAGTGAGGCAAAAGACAAAGCACTGGACTTGAAATTAGGAATACTCATCTTCCTGAGTTCAAAACCAGCCTCAGACACTTACTGCGTGTGACCCTAGGCAAGTAATTTAATCCTGTTTGCCTCAGTTTCCTCATCTGTAAAATGAGTTGGAGAAGGATACTAGATATCCCGAATGGGGTCACAGAGAGTCAGATATGATTCAACAATAACAAACCCCTCACTTTACCGAGGTGGAATCTGAGGCTTATGTTGATCAACTAGCTTGCCCAAAGTTGTACAGTCAGTAGCAGCATTACTTGAACTAATTGAATTATCATTCAGATCTCTTGCCTGACTCCCAGCTTGGGGCTTCTTCCATTAAATCAAATCTATAAAAAGTTCTTTTCCAAATAAGGAAGTGACAAACCTCAGTGTAATCACAATATCACACTTAGAATGCTTAGTCAACTAACTTTTTGGATGATCATCCCATAACAGTCTAATTCCCATTGAGATTAGAGTCAATGTTTATCTTTTCTTAAATTGCAAGCATCATTTTTAGATCAAAAGCTGAAACTTGATCTATGGGTATTTGCAGGAAATATTTGGAAGTCCCAGATGATAAGAATTGTTTGGGGGACAGGGCATTCTCTTGTGGAAATATATAATTAGTTTACTTTGAGGGGAAAAAAAGAAACCTCATAAGTACCAAATGCCACAAGTGCTGAAGTAATCCTATGATATCATAAATCATTTGTTCTTTATTTGTGTATTTTACTTCTTAGGTCTTGGTGGACTTTATGAAAAGAATAGATGATCTCTGTAATGAAAATGGACAAATCGAAGACTTATATGGGGAACTGAACAAATGGTCATTTGAAAGTAAGCTTTTAAAAATGTGTTTTCATATGAGTTTAAAGAACTAAGATCCATTGATATTATTGCTAATCACAATACTTAAGTTTAAGATTTATAAGACATTTTATGTCCATTTGAAATACTCTAACTCTTCATCTGTTTTTATTTTCTCCATTTAGCAGATAGGAAAGTTAAATGATTTGCTCAAAGTCCCACAACTAGTGAATGTCAGAGATGGGATTTTATCTCAGATCTTTCTGCTTCCAAGTTCAGCATTCATTCCACTGTCCCATTCTGCAATATACATAGAACTCTTTTTGATTGAAAGGCAATCAACAAATGTTACTTCATTATATATGATAAGATAAAAAAGAAAAATATTTTTCCTATTTTAGAGGGGGAGAAAACTGAGATTCTGTTAAAGTACCTTACCCAATATCTAAAGGTTAATGTTAGAACTAGCTGAGTTTCAAACTTAGAATTATCACTAATCTAAGTTCTTAGCCCATTACTCTTCCCATTAAAGAAACCAATTTCTCAGCTTTTCCATGTTCATACTATATTGTCCTCTAAGAACATCAAGAAAATTGGAGAAGTTGGAAAGTCGAGGGGTTTAAACCCTGTCAGTTTATTGGAAATGCCCATCTGTACTGGCATAAAATCAAACCTAAAATGATGATATATATAAATATCTGGCTTCTGCCACTCACAGAGTTACATTGCTTTTCAGTATTGAGATAGGACCATCAATAAAGTAATGTGAGATAGTGGAGAGAAGGATGGTCTTCAAGTCAGAAGACCTGAATTCAAGTCTTGATTTCAACACTATCCATCTCTTTAACTCTAGGTAAATCACTTAATTTCCCCACTCACTCAGTTTCTTCATTTGCTGAATAAATAAAACTTGCCTTACCTCCCTCACAGAGTTATTATGAAAAACAAATGCTTTGTAAGGCTAAAAATGACATATAAATACAAATTATTACTATTTTGTTTTGTATGTGGATCAGGTTTACTGTTGTTATGGATAGAATGGCACACCATAAAACAAAAAGTGTGTTTCCTATTGCTATACTTTGAAAGAATGCCCTTTTCCTAACTATAACTATCTCATGGTACACTAAATGAGGGAGCAGTATATTAATATTAATATTCCCTTTCATTAATGAGGAATCTCTAGTGCCAATCAATTTTTGAGTTGAGGGTAGGTGAAGTGATGGGACAAAATCTTCATGTTAGCTGAGACCCTAGAGATTAGATTGTCCTGCTCCTGCTATTACATGAATATCCTAGCCAATGAGGATGCTGATGATAACTAATATTTAGAGAGACTAGTTGTGTGTCATTATGTATTATGTTCCTTTGTAGACATATGCTTTAAACCAGAGGTCCTTTGTTTATTTTTTTAATATAACAGTTTAGTGAAATAGATGTACTCTAAAGAATATTTTTAAATGGAAAAAATAAAAAGATAGGATTACAGAGGAAATTGGTTACATTGAAATAAATTTATCAAAATATTAATTTAAAAAGTTACAAATGCTAGGTTAAGAATCTCAACCTTAGGGGCAGCACAGTGGATAGAGCACCGGTCCTGGAGTCAGGAGTACCTGAGTTCAAATCCGACCTCAGACACTTAATAATTACCTAGCTATGTGACCTTAGGCAAGCCATTTAACGCCATTGCCTTGCAAAATATAAGAATCTCAACCTTAAATAACATAGATTCAGGGAAATTATAAAGCACATAGAGCTTTGCCCCTGGAGTCAAGAAGATCTGAGTTCCAATGCAGCTTCTAACATTTACTAGCTCTGTGATCCTAAACAAGTCATTTAACCCTGGGCAAGTCTGCTTCAATTTCCTCATCTATAAAATAGGAATAATAATAGCGCCTATCTCTAAAAGCTATTGTAGATAGCAAATGTGTTAATATTTGTAATACCCTTTGAAAATCTTAAAGTGATATAAAATGGTAGATTTATAATTAATTTTAATTGAGCAAATATTTATTAAACTTCTACTCTTTAAAGGTCCCTGTAATAGACTCTTAACTAGAAAGCTGAATAAGATTCAATCCTTTGCCCCCAAGAATGTTGCAATTTAGTAAGAGAACTAAAACAGAAATACAATAGTTTAAACTCAAATTCAGTTTTGAGCATGAAGTGCCTAACAGAGGTACCAAATGCTCTGCAAAATCCAATGAGGGAAACATTCCTTCCAGCTAGGAAAGGATGAATGAAAGTTTTCAAGGGGTAGAAGCTGAAGGAAGAGAACTCTGAACTGCTAAAAAAATTTTCCCCTTAAGTTCTTGATTCTTGACTCCTCTGGGGAGCCATTCCTTTGTTTCCCAAGGCAAAAGAGAGATGTGACTTCTCCTGCATCCCATTGTTTTAGTGTTCAAGATTATAAAGCCCACTAATGTGTAGAACTCACTTTGACTGGATAGACAGGAGGATCAAAAAATGTCTATACCATGAGAGATGAATTATTGAAATCAGATAGATTCTACCTTATAGTGTTTTTACCATCTTAAATGTCATCCTTAGTAAATGATTAAAATGCTAAACTTAATCTTATTCCATTAAGGAGTTTCTAGGCAAGTAAGAGCCCTTGAAAGAGGAGCTGATTTCTCACCAGAGAGGTGATGTGAGTCCTTCAGTTGTAGAGATCCTACCACCTCCCTCAGTTTGTTTTCCTTTTTATTCATCAGACTGTGAAAGACCATCCAATTTTTGGCTTCTTTGTTTGCTCTTGGAAGAACCAATGCTTCTACAGAAGACAGAATTGAACCTTTAATAGTCAGATAAACACAGACTCCAGGGTTGTTGCTATTGTGTAATAGCCATGCTTATTTTAAATAACAGGTATTTGCCTAGTGTTGTATGAAAAGAGATTTGGATTGCTGCAGGACAATGCCAGTGATGATGCTTTGAACTTCATTACATCCATCAAAACAGTAAGAACTGTGGTTTTCCTGGGTAGTGCTAAATTGCTATATTAAATCATATATCACTTGTTTTAAATGAGAAGCATCAAAATAAATCTATTGAATCTATTTTATCCTGTTTAGAGTCCCCTGGACACCTTCAGATATATGATATAATAGAAAGGATTCTGAATTTGGAGTCAGAGGACCTAGATTCAATTCCTGTCTCTGCCACTTTCCTCCTGGGCAATTTTAGCAAGGTCATTTAATCTCCTTGGGCTCAATTTTCTCATCTGGCTATTCTCTGATGTTAGAGGAAAGTCTGAGAACAAAAACACAAGACCAATGCCACCAACTTCAGAACTTTGAGGAATTAATTTCAGCTTGTTCTATCAATCATGATGGAAACGGTTTGCTTCTAGTTATAACTGATCTAAAGTAAAGATTCATATGTAGCTTCATCTAAGAAGGATTCAAGTTTTAACATACTTTTACAAAATTCAGTTAAGTAGTTTTTAAATTCTGGCAGCAAAAGGTGGCACAAAGAGAGCCAAACTCAAGAAGTCAGGGAAACCTGGAATCAAGTCCCACATCCTTGTTGAGATTCTCTGGTCTTGAACCAGATTAAAATGTAACTGGGAAACGTATAACAAAATAAATCAGAATACAATACAGCATAGATGAGGTTAATTTGAGGTTTTCTAAGGCAAAAAGGAATCCACTTCTATTTGAACTTGACTCCACTGCTCTAGGGCTAGGCCATTCTCTGAGAAGGTGATGACCTGAATTGGTAGAGAGAATTTCCTCATTAAAAATTACTTATACACAGATAACCATCTCTACCACCTCATCCTATGATCATACACCCTCTGAGATCCATTCTACTCTTGAGAGTCTAAGTTTTCAGTCATAATTTCCTGGTTCTCTTTGGAACGACAAGGAGCAGAAATATGTTTGATTTCTCACAGATGATGAGCACTTTTGGAAGGATGATGGTCACCCCAGTGGAGCTTCACAAAACCCTGAACACCAAGGTCTGGCAGATGCATACTCAGGCCTGGGACAACATCTTTAAATCAGGTAAGAAGAACTGACTTGATCCTCTCTGTGATAGACTCAACTTGAGCACCTAGCTCTGTTGAATGTTTCCTTTCCTCCCCTGACTCATTCTGCCTTCCTCTTGAGATTTGAGAACATCACAGCAGAAGAACAATATATAGAAATGATGATAAATAAATATAGCTCAATGTAGAATCCTTCAGATCAGAGAGTAGGGTTTCACCTTTTATTCTCCAGCCCAGATTCCCTGTTCATAAAAATAGCTGTTTCTGGGTTAGTAATAAGGGGAATGTATATTCAGATCATACCTTATTGTTACAAGGCTCTTCAAAGAGAGGAGACATCATTACACAGGGGGAAAAGACAAGTATACTAGGTTTGGAGCAAAGACCTTAAGTTCAAATCCTGTCTCTGATGCTCTAGAGATCTTAGGAAAGTCACTGTCCCTCAGTTTGTTAATAATAAATAAATATTCATTTATTATCCTATTTAGTGAATTTAGACTGAGTAACTTCTATTGTCCTTTTCTGCACTAAATCTGTGATCCTATGAGTAAGAGGACCAGAGTTCAAACCCCTAATTATCTGCATGATTTAAGCAAATCCAAGCCTCAGTTTTCTTATTTGTAAAACAAGAAGATTGAATTGAGTGATTCCAAAAGACTCTTTTAACCTTATTTATAACAAATTTGTGAGATAGATACAACAGGGCTTATCTTAATACTTAGAAAAATTTCCCTAAGACTTCAGTGTGGACATTCCCACCACTGACAAAAAAAATACAAACTCTTGATGCTCATTAGATGTTCCTCATGAAATATTATGTCTGAAGAATAAAAATACATTACAGTGGAGAATATTGGATTTGGACTCAGGGCACCTGAGATCAAAGCCTGCTTTTGTTACTTATTATTTGGCCTCTCAGCCTCATTTTCTTCATCATCAAAATGGAAAGTTTGGATTTAATGGCCTCTGAATTCTGTGATTCTGTGACCTTCTGATGATATGCTCTGTGTGCTTCCTTAGTCTGGGCTTCATATGATAGACAAGTCCAAGTCTAATCAAGTCCAGGTCTTTCCAGTATGGGAAATCTTCCAAGTGTTTCTACTCTTTTGGCATAACCTTCAAGAGGTTAATAAGGGAGAATCAGTGAAGGACTTTAAAAGATGAATGCAAAGATTATTATAACCATTTTAGATTAGACCTGTAATTTCACTGGTATAGTGAACTCTTTGGTCCCAATGCAGTTAAACATCTCCACAACTTACTGAGAGTTTTGAAAGTTTTGAAAGCTTTGAAAGATTTGCTCAGGGTCACACACAGCCCCAGTGTGTCAAAAGGAAGACTTGAACCCACGTCTTCTTGGCTTCAAGACCAGCTTTATATCTACTTCATCAATTGTTGTAGTAGAGTACCAGATTTGGAGTCAAAAAGACCTAATTACCTCAAATATAAATTAGATTAGGAAATTCTATTTCAATCTACTTCTATAATAGCACATAACATTCAGTTGAATTATTCTTTACTCCTATTTTGTTAATTACTTTGCCTAAAAGGCAAAGGTGTAAGAAAAAAGAAGTCTAAAACTTCTTGTATCCTCAGTGTGTACTAGAAACCTCTCTTCTCCAGTCAGGACTGGTAACTTGCTTTTACTGTCATTTCAAATGAGCATAGGTTTCCCATGTTGTCCAATCTCCTGCAACATGTCAGCATTGTTGCAATAACTTTGTCTGAGGAGACAAAAACCTGGACTCAAACACCACCTCTTCTACTTTCTATCTGTGGATCCCTGAATATGTCATTTTAATCCTCCTGGACTCCATTTTCTTCAACTTTATAAGAAACTTATTAAATTAGATGGTCTCTGTAGAACTTCAAGATCTATGAGCCTATAAATGCAAGGCAAGAAAATCAACTCCAGTCACATACATATTATATGTCAGCTTTGCCTTCCCTAATATTTACTCACAAGAGTCTCTGAAACTGGGGGTGACGGAAAGACAGGAAGAAGGAAAATGAACCTCTGGCCATGCCTGCTCAGTACTACATGGTCCAAGATACTGACTATAGGTGTTAGGCTATTTGGGGTGGGGGCAAAAGTTCCAAACCCCCACTTTGGTCATGAGCTGATCCTTTCTGCTCCTCTTAGGGATCTACAAAGGAATTTTGTACCACTGATTCATAGAAATAAAAATGAAACCCATAAAAATATAACTAATAGAATGTAAATAAGCTTTGAAAAAGAACTTTCTTCTGGGTCCAAGACCCAGTGGCACAGTATATAGAATGCTGGACTTGGAATCAGAAAAACTCATCTTCCTGAATTCAAATCTGGCCTCAGTCACTTACTAACTGTGTGACCCTAGGCAAGTCACTCTCTCAGTTTCCTCATCTGTAAAATGAGTTGGAGAAGGAAATAGCATACCACTCCAGTATCTCTGCCAAGAAAACCCTAAATGGGGTTTCAAAGAATCAGACATGACTGAAATGACTGAACAACAACAACAAAAATGTGTTTGGAGGATCTAGTAATAGGGCCATGCATACAGCTGGCACTTCATAGATCCAATTCTGAAAAAAAAAAAGAAGGAATTGAAGGAATTTGAGAAATTGTCCCATTTAATATATATTTTACGGAAGAGGACATTGAATAAACTTGGTATGTTGGCACAAATCAAAATTGAAGATATCAGATGACTTACTCATGGGATATAGTACTTCCTCTGATCAAACATAAACTCCTTGAGGGAAACAATTATTTATGTTTTCCTTTGGATCCCCAGTGCTTAACATAGCACATAGAGCATATTTAATATCCTAAATGCTTTCTGATTGATTGATAATAGTGTATCCACTTAAATATTTATTGAATTGAATTGAAAGATCTTATCATTCTCCATTGTCTTACTTGTTATTCTTCTTTTATATTAACTTCTACTGCAGAGAAAATCTTGGATTAGGATTTATATATGATAGATCTTCGCCTGCCCTAATTTTAACTGTCTAACCTCAATTCTTTCCCATTTCTCTCCTCTTCCAACAGTCAAATCATGCATCAACAATCGATTGGAAAAACACTCGGAGAATCCCAGTGAGGATTTTCTTTGTGATATTTATCACCAGAATCAGCTTTCTAAAAAGGAACTGTGTGCAGTTGTTACAGAACTTCAGCTAGGGGCCACAGAGACGGTAAGGCCCTTCTCATCTCTTCTACATGTGGACTAAATAGCCATGTGGATGCTCCAGTCAGACCAGTTTTTTTTATTTTATTTTGTTTTGTTTTGTTCGGCATGAATTCTATAGCACAGGGACTCTTAACCTTTTTTGGGTCTTAGATCAGTTTAGCAGCCTGGACTAGCTAGCCTATGGATACTTTCTTAGAGTAGTGATCTTAATGCATCAAACAAAAAAATGGGTTTACAAAAGAAATCAACTGTATAAAATAATAATAAAAACATTTATATAGTGCCTACTACATACCAGGTACTGTGGGGAAGCTAGATGGAGCAATGGGTAGATCACTGACCCTGGAATCAGAAGGACCCGAGTTCAAAGTTGGTCTCAGACATTTTCTAGCTGTGTGACCTTGAGCAAGTCACTTATCCCTGATTGCCTTGCATCCAGGGCCATTTCCTGTCATCCTAATCCATATCTGGTCATTGGGCCCAGATGGCTCCAGAGGAGAAAGTGATACTGATGACTTTGCACAGTTCCCCCTCACTCACATCTAATTCACTTGCTTGCCATGCTATCACCTCCCTGTTGATATGGTCTCCTTCGAGAACGAAGGACAAGCATCATCATCATCATCATCATCATCATCATCATCATCATCATTATCATCACTGGGCACTGTGCTATGCACTTAACAAATATTTCATTTTATTTTCATAACAACTCTAATAGGGAGGTGCTATTATTATCTCCATTTTATATTTGGAGAAACTTAGGGAACAGAGATTAAGTGATATATAAGGTCACATAGCTAGGAAGTGTCTGATGCCATTTTTTAATTCCGTATTACCTAATGACAAGTGGAACCAACGCTATCTACTGCACTACAACTGTCTACAATGTAATACAACCAAAAACATATTAAAAATTCATAGATGCTAAGAACCACTAGTGTAAATAAAAATTGATTCCTTTACAGATCATAAATTTCATATTTTATTGAAAATAAAGGATATTTTAAGTACTGGACTCTTGTCCAACATCTAGAACTACGCATATCCTTCTAACTGATCTCCTTTCTAACTCAGTTCTCTCCCTACTTTAATCCATCCTCCATTCATCTGCCAAAGTGAATCTTTGTCAAAATTTTATAATCATGTCACTCCTCTTCTATATAACCCCACCACACACAATAAACTCCAGAGGCTTCCCATTACATCCAAGATAAGTGTGTGTGTGTGTGCATATATGTATATATTAATATATAAATATTTAAACTTATATTTATTATTCTAATAAATATATAAATATAAAAGCCTCTGGCATTCATAACATGGCTTCTTCTTAATTTCTTAGACATGTTACACTTTACTCTCTTCCACTTGTTATTCTCTAATCCAGCAATACTGGCCTCTTTGTATACCTCATACTCTTGCACTGAATGTCCACCATCCCTGAAATTTTCTCCCTCCTCACTCCAGCCTCCTATTCCCTGACTTCTTTTAGTACTCAGCTAAAATCCCATCCTTCTTCAGGAAGCCTTTCTGGGTCCCCCCAATTGTTAGTGCTCTCCCCCTCACTTTTAGACTGTTTTTCATCTACTTTGTAGATATCCTACTTGTGCCTAATTATTTATATTTTTTCTCTTCCGATAGAAGATGAACTCCTTGAGGGCAGGAGTCATAGTTTTGCCTTCCTTTGTATTTCCACTTCATAGCACAATGCTTAACACAAAATGAACCCTTAATAAATGCTTTTGGTTGTCTGAGGTCTAACCTTACATCATGAAAGGAATGGAAACCAAAGAATGAAATCTTTTAGACAGAGCAATGTAGTTTCTACAAAGCGATATGGGTGTTGCAATCTGAATTAGTAGAGTAGTGCTTAGTAGGAAGTATATAAAAGTTAACTATCAACATTATTATTATCTTTATTTAAATGAGTACCCCCACTGATGAAATCACAGATTCTTGAAATATTGAAGATGCACTTGAAGTGCTCCATAAACATGAAAAATTATTGTCATTGTTATTACTGGAGAGTGGTCCTAGTCTAAGGGTCAGAAAATCTTAGATTCCAGTCCTAACTTTGACACATACCATCTGTGTTTTTAGGCAATTTGATTTCTAAATGTGCTACATAACTCTCTAAGGCTTTAAATTATGAAAGAGATGCTGACCTACCTGAGAGGGAGTTTCCTTATACAGGAATTCCCTAAAGCAATGAAATCATAGGTTTAGACCATAGCCCCTGTTGTTGTTGCTGCTGTTGTTGTTGTTATTATTATTATTATAGAACCCCTCCTCAATTCAACATTGCTTCCTCTTCCTCAGTTCTAGGCAAACCACAAGGAGATCTCTTTCATTCTTCCTCTGTCTGTTGTATTTTGTGCTTCTTTGCACAGAGACAAAGTGAAGGTGCTTGGTAGAACTGTACTTCTCAATGAAACTAAGCTGTTATTATAGATTCTTTTGCTTCAGATGAACTGAAATGAGGTATCCCATTGGGTTACTTTCATAGTAGAGGACTTATCCTTGGACACTATTGCTGTCCTTCACACCGTATTGACTTTGAAAACTGTTACCAGGTTGAGGGGCAGTTCCACTTAGTTGTCAACTTTGGATTCAGGAATACTGGGTTCCTAGATTAAGAAAAACATTGCTCTTCCTTCTTTTTCATTATTCATGGGGCTCATCCTCAGGCCCAGGAAGCTTAGAATGTGGGAGGTTTCCTAGGACAGGTCCAAACAGAAAAGTGTAGCTTGTTTTGGGTGCTTTTGGTGAAGTCTACAGTTATCTGTTTTTTGGAAACACTGGGAGTACTTGTGGTGAAGGACTTATTGATATGGTTAGATGTTTCTTTTTTTGTCCTGGCTATTCTAAAAGACCCATTCAGTAAAAATGAGAAATTTTAAAGCATATCTAATGTCGTGGCTATGCCTTCTTCCTGTTTTGCAAATTGGGCTATTACAATAATGCCTTCCACCAAAGTTTATTTGCAGCTGTAACCACCAGAATCTTGGGACTTGAAACAACCTGCCATCAAAGCCTTCTCTTCCAAAAATAATAAATCTAATTTGCTTTGAGCCCTCTTCCAATGTTCTATTTGGTCTAGGCATCACATATGTATTTTCAGAGAACTGTACATGGTATTTGGCAAGAGAATATTCATGTTTGTAGAGAGGTCACTGGCCATTTCCAGGGGAAATATTGTGCAATTTAACTACTGCAGCCCTACACCACACACCATTCACCAAAACTGGTCATCATAACATAGCATGTGTTTTTGCAAAGGGCTGGACAGTCTCTCTGGGCCAATTTTTCCCCTTTTTTGTCTAGTTTCCTTTGGAAAAGAAATAAGTGATGCCATTTTTAAAATGAAACAAGCTTTCATTAAAAACAAATGGAAGTCAGAATTTCATATTTTGGTAGAAGCCATGGTTAGGGGCACCATCTTTGTTTATTTGGGAATTAACTTTCAAAGGGATTAAAAAAAGATTTGAATTTTTTAGTAATTAACATATAAATAACAAAAAAATTTTCTCATGACTACTCTTTGAGGTAGGCAGGCAGATAATAAAACTATCCCGATTTTACAGAGGAGGAAACTAAAGATAAAAGAGATGAAGTGGTTTACCTAAAGTTGAGTTTTTACAGGTACAATGAATCCATTAAATTATAAACTTCTTGATGATAAAAGTTATGTTATTTTATATATACACAATAGGTACTTAATAAATGCTTGTTGCATGGATTTGCATTGAATTTTAAGTATAACATAATCCTTTTTTAAAAAATTGAATTGTTCAGATCAATGATTTTAATGGCAATAAGAAAATAACATATCAGTATAGTTCAGCAATTATTTTATAATTTATAGTGGTAGAGAAACGTCTGAGATATTCTAATTGGCCTAAATTGAACCCATAGTTTTCTGACTTCAGTGTTAGCTTTTTGTCTATCATACTTTGTCATTGTTGCTGAGTATTTTTCAGTCATGTCTAACTCTTCATGACTCTATTTGGTGGGGGGTTTTGGTAGAGCTATTGGAACAGTTTTCCATTTCCTTCTTCAGCTCATTTTACAGATGTGGAACCTGAAGCAAGCAGGAAAATTACTTGCTCAGGTTTATACAGCTAAGAAATATCTGAGGCCCAATTTGAACACAGGCAGATGAGTATTTCTGACTCTGAGGCCAATACTCTGTCTTCTGTGCCACCTATATCACTCTATACTCAAACCCTTGTTTTAAAGCTTTATTAGCAAACCATCTTTGTCATACTTTCCAATCATCTCCACTCCCTACTGAATTTTAGAAGAGCTGTTTTAGCTGTAAATAGGAAGAATGTGAAAAAAATCACAATTTAGGATTTAGGTATATCTCAATTTATACAACAGATGCTTTTCCTCAAAGATATATGAATTGATAAATATTTTAAATATATGAAAGAAGCTAAGAAAACACACCCTTATTTTCTTTAAAACTGAACATTTCTATAATGTGATTTGCAATGGAAAGAGAAAAATTTTCCATTACATCCAGAGGATTGTAACAGCAGGTAGCTTTTGGGCAAGAAAATGCTCATAAATGCTGATACTCATTGTATAACTGAATAGAGGAGAGAGTACAGGATTTAGAATCTGTGGCCATGATGTTTAAATCTTATTCCTGCTATTAACTACCTATTTAGTCTTGGGGAAATCCCTGTTCTCTCTTGTTCAGTTTCCCCATTATGTACAATGAGGTACCTTCTAGTCCTAAACCTATGATGCTAAGATATTAATGGTTACTAGCAATTACATAGCACATTAAGGTTTGTGAACCACTTTATCAAGTTAGCTTTGGAGGCAGAATTACAACTCAGGTCTTTTTTGATGTCAAGTCCTGTGTTCAATTCACTGCATCACCTATCTGCCTAGTAGTCTATTGGGTGCCTATTTACATTTCAGACAGCCAACAGCTTGCTGTGGGTTCTGTATAACTTGTCTCGAAATCCCCGGGTGCAAAAGAAGCTTCTTGCGGAAATAGAGAGAGTTTTGCCTAATCAACGGACACCCACTGCAGACGACTTAAAGAATCTGCCTTATTTAAAAGCCTGTCTGAAAGAATCAATGAGGTAAAATACACATGCCCACTGCCAGAAACATCATCTTAATCATTTAAGTTGTGGGTGGAAATTCCTTTTTGCCTTATTGGCTCATGACTAAATACTTCACTTCCCTCTCTTGTCCTTTGACCTTTCTTCCCTCTCCTGCTCCTCCTATACCCAGAGCATCCCAGATGGATTGGAAAGTGAAAGATAGTTTATGAAAACAAAATTTAAGGGGACTTTGAGGCATTGTGAGAATTGGACTAAATCCTATGACCCTCTGAATCACATCTTGTGCTGCAGTTTTTGTAAAAGCCTGTACAAGTCTCATGTCTCCTATCCCTCATCTCTAAATTCAAAATAATAACAATAATAATAATAATAATATTCACATGAATTCTAGTATCATTGATTAATAAAATTAGGAGTACTTTTTTAGACCCTGGGGAAATGAAGCCATTGGCCTAACTTAACAAGTTGATGGCAGCACCTGGATTAGAACCTAAGTTCCTTGACTCTCAAGTCAATTATCTTTTCAGTACCCCACACTGTCTGATTTATTTGATCATAATCTAATTCCTATTAATAATTTATAAATAATTTAGTCACTGCCCAACTTTAACAACCTGTACTTGTTTTTTTAGGTTAACACCATCTGTGCCATTTACAACTAGGACTCTTGACCAAGAAACAGTTCTTGGAGACTATGCATTACCCAAGGGGGTGAGTAAAACTTGTGACTTTTGTTATTTGCACTGATTTGAAAAATATTCTTAAACAGAGGTAGACAGAGCTACTGACAACTGCCTTCCAGGAGAGGACCAATTCAGATGACAGGGGAAATTGTCATGTTGAAGGTTAAAATTATTATTTAGAAGGGATACCTATTAATGGTTAAATATACACTGTTGATGAGAGGAAGTATAATATAGAAGAAAGGACACTGAATTTAGAATCAAAGTGGGTCTGGTGGTATTCTAGTTATGAAACTTACTATCTATATGACCCGGGACAAGTTTTATCTCTCTGACTCCTACATTTGTAAAATAAAAAATAAAAAAAAATCAGAGGGGAGTGAAAGTGTTTATACTCAAAGAGTTGTTATAAGAAAACACTTGGAAAAAAATAAATTTTGTATTATCAGTAGCTAGAAGTAGTAGTTGGAGTTAGTAGTAGTAGTAGTAGTAGTAGTAGTAGTAGTAGTAGTAGTAGTAGTAGTTGACATTAGTAGCTAGTAGTAGTACCAGTAGTACCAGTAGTAGAAGTAATAGTAGTAGTAATAGTATCAGAAGTAGCAGTAGTATTTTTACCACTTCTGTATCTTCCTTTTGATTAAAAAAAAAAAAAACGTTGTATGTAATTTTAGACAGTTTTAATGTTAAATACTCAGTTCTTGGGATCTAATGAAGAAAATTTTGAAGACTGGAGTCAGTACAGACCAGAACGTTGGCTTCAGGAAAAGAAGAAAATCCATCCTTTTGCTCACCTTCCATTTGGCATCGGGAAGAGGATGTGCATTGGGCGTCGCTTAGCTGAACTCCAGCTCCATTTGGCTCTTTGCTGGGTAAAATTTATTTCTTGAACTCTCTTTCCTGGTCAAGCATTTCTATCACCACGAGCCTTGACTATTTTTGCAAGGAAGGAAAGGCAATGGATAATTCTGTTTTTCTGTCATTGTATTTCCAGATTGTACGAAAATATGACATTGTAGCCTTAGACAACGAGCCAGTGGAAATGTTGCATCTGGGCATCCTGGTCCCCAGTCGGGAACTTCCCATAGCTTTCTTGGCACGATGAGGTGTTTCAGGTGGGTGACCCTCATGTTCTTTTCCATGTAATGATGAGAGGATTTTTAAAAAAACTTTTACATAATGATAATTCCCATTTAAATACAGCTGTTTGGGCGGCTAGTTGGTGCAATGGATAGAGCACCCACCCTGGAGTCAGGAGTACCTGAGTTTAAATCCGGCCTCAAGATACTTAATAATTACCTAGCTGTGTGGCCTTGGGCAAGCCACTTAACCCCATTGCCTTGCAAAAACCTAAAAAAATAAATGAATAAATAAATAAATACAGCACTTTCTTCATCACCACCTTATGAAGAGTAGTTAATGTAATTGCCACAACTTTATAAGAAGAGAAAATTGGATAATTGGATCTAAGATTGGAGGAAAGAAGGAGAATGATTTGTACAGGGTCACAAAACTATTAAATGTCAAAGCCAGGACAAGAAACCAGGTGAACTAACTTGAAACTCAGAATTCTTTCCATTTTTACTAACAAAATGGTTGTATTAAATATTATTAAATATTAAATATATTCCCTCTAAGAAATACAGGCTTTATTTAATGGGAAAAGTTCTTGGTTTCAGGAAAATCTGAGTTCAAGTCCTGTCTTAAATATTACTATTTAAGTAAGTTAACTAAGTGACCCTGGACAAGTCACTATACATCTCTGAGCTTCTGTTTCCTTATCTATAAAAGGATGAGGTTGAATTCAATGATTTCCAAGATCCTATTCAGTTTTTAATCTATGTTCCTATGTTGTCATTTTAGTTTCAGTGATTCTCAGTTTCTTGAACTAAAAAATTAGAGTAGCAATACTTATATGACCTCCCTCAGAAAGTTGTTTCAAGAAAAAATGTACTATAGAAAAATGAATTAATGAATTATTCCATCTCCATTATTCTATTCTACTATTTCTTCAGTACTTCTCCCTACTCCTTCTGTATCTTGATTGTCACTACCTTTTTTTTTAGGTACGTATGTTCCTCCCTAGTTGTCCAGAATTTCATGTTTTCTCCCACTCCTAGGACAAATCTAGAAACTATTTCACATTCTCAGGTAGTAGAACATCTAGTTCAACTGGCTCATTGGACAGATAAAAGAACTGAAGACAAAAAGGGAAAGTGACTTGGACAAGATGACATAGAAAGTTCCTGATAGAGTCAAGACCAGAATCCAGAAATTTTCTGGCTCTCAGTCTAGTCCTTTTTCTATTGCATCTATTTGTCTCTTTACTGAGGTAACCTTGTTGACTATCAATTAGGAGAAAATAGTCAGATTAGCAAATTTTGGAAATTGCACTGAACCTGAAGTCAGAAAATCTAGATTCAAGATTCAGCTCTTCCTCTTACCAGTTTTCTGATGATGGGAAGTCACTGCTAATCTCTGAACCTCAGTGTCCTCTTCTGTAAAATAAGAATAGCAATGCTATTGACCTCATAGGTGATTATAAGGAAAACAATTTTAGTTTTCCATATAAATCTGAGCTAGTTCCCTTCATCCATAAAGTGGGCATAATTACACATATGCTACCCACCTTGGAGAGTTGCAAGAAAAATCATTCGTAAACCTTAGAGCAGTATAAATGATGGTTATTATAGAAATATAAATTATTGTTATTATCTATTAATTCAACATGGAATTATAGAAAAATTCACGAAACTCTTGCTTCACTCTTCTCTCCAATATCAACACACACACACAAACACACACACACACACACACACACACACATTCACACACATTTCTTATCTCTTCTGTTCCCTGATGCGATTTGTCCCATTCTAAGAAGACTTTCTTAATCAATGAAGAAATGTGGTTAGAACTTATCTCAGGAATGATAGGAGCAAAGCAATTTGTACCCTTTTTATTGGGAGAGGGAAGGGTAAAAAAAGGAAGGAGAGTGTGCTATCATGAACTGTACCCTCAGAAAAAATCAGTAGCAGCTTTTGATGATCTATAAACAGGCATATATAAAGTTCAGGAAGAAGAATAACTACTAGCTTATGTTATAGTCCCTTAATTTAAATATTTTTTTCTTTTCTCCGTAATTACAGCCTAATTATTCTTCAGATTCTCTACCAAGTACAAAGAACAGCATTTTTTTTGTTTATGCTCAAGACTTCTGTTCAAGCTACTAAGAACAGCATTTTTTTTTGTTTATGCTCAAGATTTCTGTTCAAGCTACTGGATGACTAATGGAAAAGCTACTTCTCAAAAGCAGAAGATGGCATCCACAGCCCATTTCAACCCTATAATGAGTGGATATTCTTTTCTCCCATATAGTCTATTTAATACCTCTAGTTTATGTGTAAATGATAGTGTTTATTTTTACTGTAACCAACTCAGGAAACTGTATTGAATGCTGAAAAATAAGGGATTTTATCTTTATGTCAGGTCAGTAGTAACTAAAAGCAGTTATTACTGTCTTAAGGCGACCTAACTTGAATCAGCTTTGATCTTAACTTGGTAATTAACAAACCTTTCTATCTAATACCAGAGATACCCTGGAAAGGAAAGATGAGGGATCCTGAGAAAGCCGGATAGAAAATGGCAGCTATGTTTGTCCTTATCTTAGGGAATCTTGAGCTTCAGATGGGTGAATCTGGGGCATCTCCTTGCACTGAAAACAATATTTTTTTTATTCTGAGAATACTGTATTTATGTAACTCACAGATGAAGACCAAATGTTATCTGGGTCAGAACTATTAGTAAATCCATAAACTAAAGCTCAGTTTACATTTCTATTATAATTATATAATGCTTCAATATTTCAAGGAATCATGATTTCATTTGTGTGGGAAATTCACCACTGATTACCACCTCTCTATCCTTTAGGAGACAGTATGCATGAGATGCTGGGGGTGGGTAAAAAAAATCTTATTCAGAGTTCAGCATTTTGAGGAGAAGGCTTTTGGAATTTAGCTAGATTTATCCTTGAATGATGGAAACAGCTTAAAGACAATTATTGAATAACATAAATAGTATCAAGAGGTTGTTAACTAAAGGGTCAGCACCCATGAGATTTTTGGCTAAGCCTACGTCCCTACTGACAAGTTTAAGAATACTTAGAAATTTTAAAATTGTTTCATATATTTTTAACTAATACAAAGATTATTTTTAAACAGATAATTCACTTTAAAAACAAATGCAAAAATCATTAATTTGTTGATTGTTCTAATAGTTTGTAACCATTATACCCTAGACAAAAATACATTTTTAAATGTAAAAGCCTAGTCATTTTGTTATATTTATTCATCTAAAATAGTCACTTTTTCCTTTGAGGTTTTTTTAATTATTATGATATTAGTGAATTTGGATTTGTCAGATTGGAGTGAGAACTTAAATGCCTGTTTCAGCCCAACAAAGATTTAATTCAGGAATTCAGGAAAATAATTTACTTTACTTCGATTTTTCCATTTATAAAATAGTACTTTTTAGTATGTCCTATATGCCTAAACAATAGTTCTCAAATTTTTTGTTTATGTATCTTTCACTTTGTGAAATACTAATGCATTAAGAACCAAAAGATTAATGCATTTTCTCATAACTGTAAATGTATGTTCTGTATATTTTTCTGTACCTTTAGCAAAAACTTATGCCATCCCATAACATCCCTTTGAGAACCACTGTACTGAGTTTATTTAGGGAGCATACAGATAATACAAAGTAACCCAGTTATGCTTATGTTTATATATATGCATATATATACTTATATATACTATTTGTGTATGCTCCTGAACAGTTTGTCTTCTTAAAATATTGATGTATATTTGATAAAGTTTACATTGTTAGGAAATGGCACACTCTGAACTGTCAGAAATGCAATATTTTCACATCCATAAACTTGTGCATGCTATAAATGTAGTTCTGTGTTTTCTCCACAATGACAACATATTATTTTCATAATTATAATTATACTTGTACTATCCCAAAATGCTTTGTATATCATCTTTGACATCTCAGGAAACACTGTAATAAAAATGGAATTTTAAAACACTTGAGACATAGCCATTCTCTCTTTACATTGGACACAGACACAATGCAAGAAGAGCTTTTTTTCTTTAATAGCACTGAAATTTTTGTTAGTATTTTATAGTCAATAAATGTGGGATCCACTTTAAGAAAGTTTGGCATATGAAAAAATAAAGTCTGATAAAATAGAGGGTTATAAGAT
This sequence comes from Macrotis lagotis, assembly GCF_037893015.1. NCBI lineage: Eukaryota > Metazoa > Chordata > Mammalia > Peramelemorphia > Peramelidae > Macrotis > Macrotis lagotis. The sequence continues at coordinate 257,078,279 of NC_133658.1, read as the reverse complement.
AATTAAATATACATCATTAGTACATAAAAAGAACTACTACAGGAATTTTATATCCAGTTCTCTTTGTTTACTTAAAATATTTTTCTTCAAAAAATCTACTTTCTATATAACATTTCAAAAACATGTATCTTGGATAAAAAGAATCAGCTACATTTCCATAGGAATAATAATGACATTTATAAAGCACTTTAAGATTTGTATTTTAATATTGCACTTTATTAATTATTTTATTTTAACTTTTCAAGCAACCATCCAAGATAAATGCTCTCATTATGCCAGTTTTAAAGATGAGGAAAAAACGTAGGTAATTTGTCTAAGATCATAGAACTAGTAAGTGACTGAACCAGAATATAAATCTAGGTCTTCCTGACTCCAGGATAGCCCTCTACCTTTACTCCATGTTGCCTCTCACCAGGAAAGCTTAAAGGCATCCCTAGTAATACCCTATGAAAACATCTGTCCTTATTCACCTTACCAAATCCCCTATCACTTTCCAGAAACTGAATTATTAACAACAATAGAAGCAGTATCAATAATGGCTTCTTTCTAAGTTTCAAGTTATTAACATTTTTTAGTAGTAGAGAGGCAATTTTTCATAATGGAGGTAGAGTCAAAGAGACCTGGGTTCAAGCCCTACTTCTGACACATTCTGGCTAAGTGACTCTGCATAGGATTCTATCTTAGTGCCCTCAGCAACTTTCTAACAGTATAAATTTCAGAACAGGTGCCAATCTGAATTAGTAAAGGTAGCTTCTCCCTAGGAGCTCCGTTCAGTCTAGTGAAATACATCATCTTTTTTTTCACTATGATTTAGAAATGACAATAAAAATGGCTACCTTTACATGGGGCAGCTAAGTGGTGCAGTGGGTAGAGTTCAGGATCTGATGTCAGAAAGATACATCTTCCTGAGTTCAAATCTGACCTTAGACACTTCCTAGCTGTATGACCCTGGGCAAGTCACATCTCCATTTTGCTTCAGTTTTCTCATTTTTAAAATGAGCTGGAGAAGGAAATGGCAAACCCGCTCTGGTAACTCTGCCAAGAAAACCACAAAAGGGGTCAGCAAAGAGTCAGACACAATTGAACAATAACCAACTTTATATAGCCCTTTACAGACTAAAAAGTGCTTATAGGGGAGCCTAGGTGGCACAGTGGATAGAGCACCAGCCCTGGAGTCAGGAGTACCTGAGTTCAAATCCAGCCTCAGACACTTAATAATTACCTAGCTGTGTGTCCTTGGGCAAGCCACTTAACCCCATTGCCTTGCAAAAACTAAAAAAAGTGTTTATATAAATTATTTCACTTGAGTCTTACAATACCACTCTGAGGAATATAATGCATATAGCCCCATTATAGAAGTCAGAAAAGTGAGACTGAGAGATGAAGTAATTTGTTCAAACTTCAATAGGTTATACTTGGCAGAATGAGTGTTAAACTCAAGTCTTACTTGGGTGAAGGACATTGCTTTCCCCATGTCTCTACAAAGTACTAAAGACTTTCCATCTCACATCCAGATTAAATTCATAGACATCACTCTGTTCACACTCTCTCTTTTGAGATTCCCATTACTAGAGATCTAAGTCCAGAACTTTTAAGAACAAAGCAAAGGATCATCATTGTGCTAGATCCAAAGGATAATAAAAAACTTTTCTTAACAGTCTCAAAAGATATATATCCATCAGTTTCCCCCATAATGAAATTCCTGAGCTCTTAAAATCAAGAATTGTTCACTAGTACATAAAAAATCCACTCTATATAACTTATGCCATTTTCTTTCTTGCTTCAGATTTAGTAAGAGCAAGAGAGTTGTAACTCTGAGTAGAACATGTCTTTCTTTGTAGTTTTCTAAGTCCCTCTTTACCAGTCTGTGACTTCATTTCCTTTAGCCTACTTGCCTCAAAGATGGCCCCAAGCTATAGGTCAAGTCTATGCACTTACAGAGTCCAATGACCATTTAAAAGATTTAATTAAAACCTCTGACAACATAATGCTAATGATGCATTTTCCTTGTAGTGCTCTTGCCTTTGGGATATATATAGAATTTTGAGACATAATATAATACAGTATTCAGAGGACTAGAAGGTTGAATTGGAAATGAGATACCTGGCTTCTATTTCCAATGGGCAACTGAGCAAGTTCCTTTGCCTCTGAGTTTCATTTTTCTCATCTATACAAATGATGATTTCCAAGGCTCCTTCTAAACATTTTCATTAGAATAGAAGCTCACTACAAGCACAGATGGTTTTATTCTTTCTATTTGTATCCACAGAGCCTAGCACAACTACATATAGCAGATAATTTAAAATAGTTCATAGATTGATTTCAGTTCTAGATCTATAAAATTAGCAGACTGGACCAGATGATCTCCAAGATTCCTTCCAAGTTTATATCTATGATCCTAGCTCCATCCTAGATTCAACTCCGTCAAGTCTGTTCAACTCCCACATTTGACAGAGGAGGAAAATGAAATAAAATGACTGACTCAGATGACTTACCCACAACAAATTAGTAGCATATACAAGTTTATATTTTTTAGTTCTCCTGACTTCCAGTCCAGTAGTCTTTTCACTATACCTCATTGACTCTGTTAATTAGAATATTTTCTATGTGAAAAAATACAGATAAAATTCCATTTTGATAAACAATATAGTGCTACATTTATGTTTCTTTATGGGATGGAGATGACCTTGGTCAAAGCTATTAAAAGCTCAAAGACTGACTGTTGTCCATTGTACTAGAAGAAAACTAAGGGGTTTTGAGCTTGGAAGGATCTACTATAGGTTAGGAACAAATAGTCATGAACATTTAGAGTGAAGTTGTCTCTAAATATACTAATCTTACAGTTCTTTTGAGCTACTGAAATTCTGCTTGCTCAAAGAACACAGTACCTTCTTTGATGCAGGCATGCTATACTGAGTGATCCTTTGCCAGCATCACCCATGTCATGCAATCTATTCCACAGTTCCTCAGGATGATCTTGAGAGTATCCTTGTATGGCTTCTTCTGACCACGATGTGAGCATCTTCCTTGCAGGAGTTCTCTTATGACTTGCCAACTGAATTTTGCTCTCTGCAGTAGAGTTTGAATGCCTGTCAATTTACTTCAAGAAAGGATCTCAATGCCTGGTACATTACCATGCCAGCTATTCCTCAGATTCTTTCTAAGACAGATCAAATGGACAAGTTTCTATTTCCTGGTATGGTACTGGTAGATTGTACAGGTTTCACAGGCATCCAGCAATGAAGTCAGCACAACAGATCTATAGACTTTCAGTTTGGTAATCCAATATCTTTTCTCTCTGAAAGAAAGTGTAGGAGATAGACAACTACTACTATCTGGTAGGTTCTACCCAGTTGGAAAGGTTTGAAACCTCCATTCAAAAGAAAATAGCACAAATAGCTGCTAAGACAAACTGTGTTTTTGCTATTCAAGGGCCAATGTAGCTAAACTTAAGAGTTTCATATTGAAAATATTGACCACCAGGTGATTGGGACATATTGATTCATTAAACCATCTACTAAAGCATCAAGGACTTCAATCAGCATCAGTTCATGGATTCCCTTTATAGATGAAATCATTGATTTAATGTAACTACAAAGCACATGAGAAGATTAAACAGATGAATAAAACACACTTTGTACTCTTAAGGCATTTGGAGAACTCCTGAAGAAGTAAGAATCATTTGTTCACGATAGTAAATAGGCAGGTAAAGAAAGTCTTCTGAATTCAACAGGGGAAAAATAGCAGGGTGAAGAAGCTCCTAGATATATGAAGTAAATGAGAACTTTTAAGTTAAGCATAATTGGAGATCCAACTAGATATCACAATTCAGTTTCCCTACCTGTGCTCATGCATGGATCTCCTCCAACCTCCAGCAATCACTTATTCATTATGCTACCATTTTGTGCCAATTCTGCGGATTCAAAGACAAAAATGAAATAATTCCTGCCCTCAAGAAACTTGTATTACATTAGAAAGACCAGATATATCTATATGAGTATAATAACTCTTTCAACACAGGTGCATATTATACTGAAAAACACATGTTTTCTGCAAGTTTTATTTGTGAAGTATTTGCTTGATGTTTTAGCTTCAATTATAGAGTATTTAGGCAGAAACTAACAAAATTATAACAATAGTTGATCCCTTGTGAAATTCATATTTTGATCCAAATTTGGCACAAAATATTCAGCAGCAGGACAAAAAGGGAAAAAATCAGCATTTAAAGAGTTCAAAAAAGATATCAAATAAACACAGGGTGATTTGGTGAAGAAAGCCCTAGAGTCATCTTCCTCCAGACACCTAACATTAAGAGTTCTCAAGGCTCTTTCCTTTTCAATTCTTTTCAATTCTCTCAATACTTTTTTCCCTTGTTGACTTTATCTACGAATAAGCTTACAATTAATATAACTCTTGAATATATTTCTCCAGCTCTGACTGCCTTCCAGAGCTCCAAGAATACATTGCTTAGGCTGGTGGATTTGGAGTAAAGAAGATCTGAGTGCAAAGTTTTCCTCAGAAACTAACTGACTGTGACCTTGATCAGTTTAATTTCTGTTAGCTTCAATTTTCTCATCTGTAAAGTAGCATCTACTTCAGTTAATTGGTATAGTGGATCCTGGGCAAGTCATTTAGTGTTTGCCTCTGTTTGCTTATATATAAAATGAACTAGAGAAAAAAATTACAAACCAGTCCAGTATCTTTGCTAAGAAAACTTCAGGTCACTGTTTGACACCACTGAAATGACCCAACAACAATGCCCATCTAGTGCTTTTTATGAAACTATAAGCAATTTCATCTTTATAGTGCCACTGACAAGCACAGAATCTTATACAAAGAAGACAATAAATGTTTATTACTTATCCTGAGTCCATTTAATTCCCCTAAAATGAAGTATCAAATCATCTGCCCATAATTAATTTCAAACTATGCATGCCCTTGTGATTTAGAAAAAATATTTCAAGTTTCCTTTGACCTCCTGAGTTATATCCACAAATATCAATTACCCACACCTGGAATATATTGGGATTTACTATATCAATCAATCATTCACCAAATGTTTTTCATAAATGCATTGGGCAATCTCTATTGGAAGTTAGTTTCAGTTATGAATATGGGTCTCTAATCATCTAAGTTAGAAGTGAACTAAATAATATTATCATTTTTATATAACTCCATGATTATTTTGCCCTGGAATAATCATAATATTAATGATAGCATATTTTATAGGTTTCATAGAAGTAAAATATGTGATGTTAGGACTGGAAGAGTCATTGGAGAATTCAATTCTAATTCCACTCTTCATCTTAAAGATGGGGTTTTCAGAAATCCGTAATCCTCTTGAAGACAGTGATTTGTTTGATCTTCCAAGTGAACAACAACCTCTTTATCATCTATACTTTAAAATTTCTGATGATTTTTCTTCAAAAGTTTTATTTTCCTGATTGGTTTACTTAGTGGAAAATAGTGCTGCCTTGGTGATAGGAAGAGGGGGTGGCTTAGACACATCCGAATATCATAGGAAAGCAGGCTTAGGATTCAAAATTAAATTTGGCAAATCTGTATAGATGGTTAAGAATTGACTGCATAATATTAAGTTGACATCGATATAGCACTTTATGGTTTTTGATGTACTTTCCATAAGATTGCAGGATTTAGAGCTAGGAAAGGACTTAGAAACTGGAAGATCTCTAGCCCATCATTTGACATATGAAGAAAATGAAGCCCTAAATCAGACAACCAAATATGAACCTAATTGAGATTCAAGACAGTCTTGAATCAGGGCTGTTTTTCCCCCATAATTCCACAGAAATGCTGAAATGAAAGAGATCTCAGAAACCAATCAAAACATCCCTCAAAAGTAACTGAAAACTTCCCAGTGAGGAAGAACTAACCAACTTCTTAAGAATTTCATTTCATTTTTTTCACAGCTCTAATTCTAATGCATTTTTTGTTTTTATTTTCTGTGATCAAGTCTAATTTGCTTCTAAGAACTCTGATCAATACATGAATATTCATATTCATGATTACAGAGAATCAATGATGACATATGATATCCATTTCAGAGGAATGATAGAACTTGGTGCAAAATAAGACCTATATTTTTGTATACAAATATTGTGTGGAATTTATTTTATTTGACTATGCATATTTATTATGTGAATTTTGTTTCGTTTTTTTTTCCTAGTGGCATTGGTGGAAGAAGATGAAAGGAGAAAATAGATTTCTGTGATGTTTTTGTAGAAATAGAGATCTATCCTTGTGAAATGGCAGGTATACTGTTATTAGTTTTATAAAATAGAAACATAAATAAATAATCTGTAAATTTCTATAATAAAAAAGCACATAAATAATACTTAGAAAAGGAAAAAAAAATAAAGAAAATTTTTGGAATTATATCCTGATGGAAAACTGTGAGGCCTCTAAGCTTTTCTGGAATTTCTGAGGGAAGGTCTGCAGTGTTACACATTTTATCCTAAAGTGAAGGATTCTTTGTTGACTATTAACATAAGAAAAATACTTCTCTTACATGACTAGATATTATTGACCTCCATATAATTTAAATTATTGGAGGACAAGAAATCTTTATTTATCTTTATGTCCCCATTGCCTAGTATTTTGAGCTTGGTACATTATAGATATATGCTGAATTAAAGAGGAAAAACCACACCCATCATCCTTAGTGCTGTCTTCTGAGGTCCATTAAAACAAATTCAGTCCTTTGTATGATAGTTCTTCAAATACTTGAAAGTCATTATTATATTCTTCCCTACCTCTGCATTTCAAATCTTCTCTTCTTAATCCATGTTCATTCAATCAATCTGCATATATCAAGAATCTGGACTCATGATCAATAATGACCTCTGAGGAAAAACATTGAGAGTCACTGATTTACAACCCTGTTTTCTGCCCAGTCTTTTTAAGGGGTCTCAAGAGCAAGGTGACCCATGACTTTGATGTATCATAACTCCTCCATGAAAATAAATTGACTATTTTGTGCTTCATTGAAAATGTGCTGAGCACAGTCTGAATGATCATCAAGTCATCTCTGTCAAATCTTTCCAAGGTTCACTAACTAGTGACCTGGAAACTCCATATAAAGCCTTTAACTGTCTTCAAGGGCCGGAAGAGATTAAAATGGTTAACTTATCAACTAATCCAGAGTGAACTTGGGATCTCTTGCCCTGCATATTTCTTCTTAGGACCAGAAGAAAAATCTGAAAACAACCTCATTTAAGGAGAGTACATTTCAAGTGGACAGTTCAATAGCAAATCTCTTTGGTAATTAGTGACTATTCACATTATGAAAAGGCTGATGAAATCATAATGTGTTCCCAAATTTCTCAGTGGCTTTCCCGGAATAGTCTGGAAATTGGATATGAAGCAATTTCCGTTCTTCTCCCAACCATAGATTGCAGCCCTTTTATCCATTAACACAGGTCTGTGAATTGCCTTGACTTAAAAAAAACTCAACATTCATGACCTACACACCACTTAATCAATGATCATTTATTAAGGAACTGCTATGTGCTTTGGAGGGGTAAATTAGTCAAGGTAACTTCTATATACTAGACACTGGAGAGAGAAAGAATGAAGTGAATAGACACTACCCTTGAGGAGCTTACTTTCTATTTCTCATAATAACATTTATAAAAATAGATATAAAATATACACAAAGTGATATTTTTTAATGGGAGAGGAAGACAAAAAAGGATACACATGGTTGACAGGCAATGGTACAGGTGGCTGGCAAACAGATATACCTTAAATGCTATACTAAAATACAGGAGTTTACTTCATCAAACTATCAACCTTAGGCTGTCCCATCTCAAATCCAATTTTAGACTATATTATCAAATCAATGATTTAAAGAATTGAAGAAAAAAATGACCTAGTCCCATCATTTTTGCTGCTGTTAAATTATAAGAAGATACCTCAAATATTTGCATTCTCAATAACTAGGATCATTATCTCTTTGTATAATCTTTCATTTTTATTCTCCATTACCATCTCTGTATGGTTGTGAAAAACTATAAAATATCAGATTCACACCCAGCCTCTTTTTTCATAAAATCTTTCCTGATTCAAACTCCCCTATTTGGAAGAAATCTCTTTTCTATCTGATTTCATAATACTTTGCACAATAGAGAAAAGAGGTCTATACTTGGAATGGATTCAAATCTCAGTTTGTATAATCACAGAATTATAGAAGCTCAGATTTAGAACTGAGGGATACTTTAGAGGTTCCTTGCTCTGGTCCTTCAATTTATGGTTTAGGATGCTAAAATCCAGAAGGGAAAATTCACTCGTGTGAGGTTACACAGATAATAAGTGACAGAGCATGAATTTAACCATTCTCTTCTGACTCCAAACCCAGTGATCATTTCGTTCTACTGGAGTTGCTCTAAGTCATACTAACTGTTGTGATCATTGCAAGTTGCTTCACCTCCTCTGAGCCTCAATTGCCTCACCTGTAAGAGAGGAGTAAAATTCCTCACACTGTCTAACTCACAGGATGGTTTTGTGTAATGTATTTTGCTAACTTTAAAGTGTTACCCAAGTGTGAGTTATGATTACTCCCTTTATATATTTGATATGCTAATATGTATTCTATTTAACTGAATCTGCTCATTTTCCCCATTGAATTCCTAGAGACCAAAGCTTATTTATCTTTGTAACTCTCCAAAGACTAGCCAAATGCATTTCCTATACTTAAAGTTTAAGGTTCATGATTTCTTCAAGGTGGGTTCTCTCTCCACCATGTAGATTGCATGCCTTTCCCCCCTTATTCTTTGTGAATTGATGTGGTTGAAAAAAATTGTATTACCTAATACACAACTTTCTAGGGATAAGCATTTGTATTTAGCTGATTTAGTCCTTGGATGGAAGCCTATTATTTGAAGATTTTCCTGCTTGGTAGGATCTGCTAGTACCTGAGTTTGAACCTAGGACCTCCAGGCTATGTGGAGAAATTAGAGTGGAATTTTAGTGCCAGTATTACACACAGGAGAAGTTAAATATCTATTGGGCAAATGTTGAATGACCATCCTAGTTTAAAAAATGCACCTTTCAGCCTCTTATAATATTCATTTGCCTGACAGCTCACAAAGGAGTTGAACCCTAGGTGTGAGGGCCTTAAGAATGCCCATAAGTCATGAACTTTCTAAGATATGTGGAAATGAGTTATTAGTTGTTTCAGATTAAAATATATGCTATGAATTAGCAATGAAACAAAGATTTGGCTGGACAAATAGGAGATTGAGCAAATGATACTTCGGCAATAGAGAGTAACAGGGTGAGCTGTTATGAAATGTGTATGAATTATATGGAATGCCATTCCATTCACAACATGCAGAAAGTATTTCTTCTGCTTTAGAAAAGAAGGTTTAGTAGGTGTAAATCTCCTGGTCCATGTTGAAATTTGCCTTTGGGACCAATTCTTTAAAATCTATTTAAGCTGAAACTTAGAATGCTTTCCAAGAGTTCAGATTAGAAAGTAAGTTCCAAAAAAATATTTGCAATAAGATATATCCCAGGAAGGTATCTCTCATAGTAAGCTGTTTAAGGAATACTAATCTAGACCACAACCCACTTTTTTTTAATTTGTCTTTTAATATGAATTTACCATTCACTGAAAAAGTATTACTAGTCCAATATACAAAGAAAAATAAGACAGATGGGATATGAATCATTATCCTCCACTAAAGTTTATTTAAATGTATATTAAAATCAATATTGTGGTTTAAAAAATTTGCTGTTTTTTCTTTTTGAACTTCTCTTTGCTTTCTTCAGTGTACCTTTAATTCTTCTTTAATGCCTTTTCTTTCTTTCTTTTTGCATCTTTATCACTATTCTCTAACTCACTCTATCCCTATCCCCAAATAGAAGTCTTTTTTAACAAGTGAATAAGAGCCAAGTACAACAAATCAAGACAAGACCCATATCTAAAAGTGTGCATCTCAACCTGCTCCTTATTCTCAACAAAAAAAATCTTTTATTAAATTAGGAAGCTAGTTCCAATGAATTAATCAATAAAAATTTATTAGTCCTACTAAATATCAGACATTGTACTAAGCTAGGAAAACAAAAAGAGAAAAAAGAAAGTCTCTGCCCTTAAGGAGCTTACAATGGGGGTGGGGGGGGTGGGGAGGGGAGGTAGACAACATATAAACAAGTATATATAAAGCAAGCTTTATATAGAAGAAATAGAAGATAATGAAAAAAAAAGGAAGACACTAGAATCAAGGATTAAGGAAGGTTTCCTGTAGAAGTTGGGATTTTAGTTAGAATGTTAAGGAAGCCAGGAAGGTCAAGAGGCAGAGATGAAGAGGGAGAGTATATCAGACCTGGAAGAAAATCAGAGATAACAACCAAAGCTGTGAGATAGCATCTTTTGTTTGTGGAACAGGCAGGAGGTCAATGTCAGTGAATCAAAGAGTATGTGTTGGGGAACAAGGCACAAGAAGGCCAGAAAGGTGGTAAGGAGCTTGGTTAAAAGGACTTTGAAAATAAAACAAAGAATTTTGTATTTGCTTCTAGAGACAAGAGGGTCCAGGGTGGAAAGGAGCACTTATAATTGATTACATGGATGCAGGGGTTCAGGTGACAGTTTCAGGGCTAAGGGTATCACTAGCATTTATGAGTACAGTAGAATAAGAGAAGTGGTTTCAGTTCCAGGGCCAAGAGAATCATTAATACTTGTGACTTCAGGGGAGTAAGGGCCCTTCCCAGAGGGCAGACCAGGAGAGACCTCTCCCAGGAAAAAAAAACTACCTTGGAAGCACTGAAAACTCAGTCTTAGAACTAGATCTAAAAACAAAAGCACAAAAAAAAAGTCTGAAGGCTGTCACAGTAGCTTCCCACCTCTAAATAAACAGAACTCAATTTTTATATAAGGTTCAAAATGAACAAAATAGGTTGAGAAAATGAACACCAAAAAAACATAAAAAGAGTACCATGGTGGCAAGAAAGACCAAAAATATGATTTTATATAAATGTGAAAACATCTATAAGCAAAGCCACAAAGAAAAATACTAATTAAATACAAGGCCAACAAGAATTCCTAGAAGAGTTAAAGAAAGGGATAACAATGATAAAGGGAAAATTGGGGGAAAATAGAAGTGAGGAAAGAAAATTATGAAAAGAGAATTAATAACTTGGTAAAAGAGGCACAAAAATGCAAAAGAAAATAATACCTTAAAACAGAATTGTTACAATAATAATAAAAGAGGTACAAAAATTCACTGAGGAAAAGAACTCCTTTTAAAGCAGAATAGACCAAATGGAAAATATGTACAAAATTTCCCTCAAGAAAAAAAGAATGCCTTTTAAAATAGCATTAAAAATTTAGTTGTGTTTGATTTAAAATTTATAAAATCTATAAAATATAAAAATTTAACTGTTTGTTTTAATATATATATATATATATAATATTTTTAAAATAACATTGACCAAATGGAAAAAGAGGTACTCACTGAAGAAAATAATTTCTTACAATTTGGAATGGGCAGGAGGGCAGTTAAGTGGTACAGTGCATAGAGCACCACCCCTAGAGTTGGGAGGACCTGAGTTCACATCCGACCTCAGACACTTAATAATTGCCTAGCCGTGTGACCTTGGGCAAGTTACTTAACCCCATTGCCTTGCAAAAAAAAATTTGGAATTGGGCAACTGGAAGCTAATGATTCCATGAGAGTTCAAGAAATAGAAAAATGAAGTCATTAGAATGAAAAAAAATAGAAGAAAATATGAGATATTTCATTGGAAAAAACTGACCTGGAAAACAGATCAAGGAAAGATAACCCTCTCAAAAGAAAAAGAGCTTAGACATCATCTTTCAAGAAATTATCAAGGAAAGCTGCCTCAATATCTTAGATTCAAAGGGTAAAATAAAACCTGAGAAAATCCACTGATCATGTCCTCAAAGAGATCCCCCCCCAAAAAAAGCTCCCAGGCATATTATTGTCAAATTCTAGGGCTCCCGGTCAAAGAGAAATGTCATATAGAGTCAATTAGAATAACACAATTTTTTTTTTAGATTTTTCAAGGCAATGGGGTTAAGCGGCTTGCCCAAGGCCACACGGCTAGGTAATTACTAAGTGTCTGAGGTTGGATTTGAACCCAGGTATTCCTGACTCCAAGGCTGGTACTCTATCCACTGCACCACCTAGCCACCCTGGAATAACACAAAATTTAACAACTTCCATGTTAAAGAAGCAGAGGACTTTGAATATAATATTCCAGAAGAGAAAAGAGTTAAAGGTACAATTAAGAAAAGACTACCCAGAAAAACTGAGTATAATTCTTCCAGAGAAAAAATAGATATTTAATGGAATAAAGAACTTTAAAAGACCAGAGCTGAATATAAAATTTAGCATTCAAACAGAAAACTCAAGAGAAACATAAAAAAGATAATAATAAAGGATTAATCATATGGAGCCCAATGAAGTTAAACTGTTTGCTTTCTTACATGTGAAGATGATATGTGTAACTCCTAAGAGAACTTTATCATTATAACAGTTAGGAAAAGTCTGCATAGACAGAAGGACATGAGTGTAAGACGATTATGTTGGAAAGGCCTTCAAAAAAAGAATGAAAAGGCGAAAAAGAAGGACTCAATGGGAGAAGGAGCAAGGACGAGATATAATCTTTCTCACATAAAGGGAGAGCTTTTATGGTGGAAGGGAAAATGGGAAGATGGTAAGGGATACCATCATCAAACAGTTCAAAGAAGGAAGGAGGTATTTATATGTATAGTATGTGTGTGTACATATATAAACACATGTATGTATGAACATGTGTGTATTCTGCATCAAACATTATGCTAATCACTGTGACCCCAAAAAGGACTAAAAAAAGTCCTTGTTTTCAGGGATATTCTAATGGAGGAAACAAAATATAGACAATGAAGTACATATAAAATACATATAATGTAGATGGAACATAGTCTCCTAGAAGTGGGGAAAACTCAGAAAGGACTCTTGAGGACAGTTGCATTTGAGCTGGTTCTTGAAAAAAAGAAAACAAAACAAAACAGCAGGAAAAAAGGAGAGAAATCCAAGCAGAAGTGGTAAGCCAGTGAAAAGGTCCAGGTTGGGAGATGGAGTGCTTTATGCAAAAAGGAGTAAGCAGAACATGGAAGTAGGTTGTAGAACATATATTGGGAAGTAAATATAAAAAAGAGGAAAGAGGGAGAAAATGCTTTTCTAGTGAAATCAATCTGTCCATTAATAACTACCATGCCATTGAAAATATGCTATTCTATATATGGACATCAAAATACCTTAAAACTCCTAGCAACTCATAGGAAGTTGGCAAAGTAAAGAATGCAATAAAAGCTTCACAGTTAATCCCAAATGTTTTCCAACAACTAGCATAGCAGCTATTGATTTTTTAAAAATCCTCATTAGCTTATTTCCTAGAAAACTTCTAAGAAATACAATTCTGGATGGTATTCAAAATCCATCTTCTTACACTCTGCTCTATTCCAAACGAATCTTTTCACACCCCTCTACATAAATACCTCAAACATCAGCTCATGCTCTGCCATCCAGCACTGATTAGATTTTATGTTTGGGATAAACTCAGATACTCCTATTAGGTAGATTAACCTATGCTTAAGTTCACCACCATCTGGGAATAGTGATTCTGCCAAATTCTCCTCAGTTAAAGGCAATTTCTCCATAACAAGTCTGGACACTAGGTTTTGACTATGCATAAACAAGGTTCATTAGGGTCACCAACTTCCTCTTTTATGGATTCCCATAGGATCATAGATTTAGAGCTAGAAGGAAACTTTGAGGTCATCTAGTTCAACCCCTTAATTTTATAGATGAAGATACTGAGGCCCAGAGAATATGAGTGCTTTATAGATCACAAAAAGAACACACAGGTAGTCACTAAGGAGAGGCTAGATTAAAACTCAGATCCTATGGTTTCAGATCCAGTGGTCTTGACATTATAGCATACATTTTTCATTTCTTTTATGTTATATGTGATAAATTTGGGGTGAACTGTCTCAATTGATGATTGCCACATTACACAGGATTAAAAGAGAATGAGAGGAAAATAGAAAGACAGAGTATAGACAATTTCTCAAAGAATTCAACTGTAAAGAGGAGAGATATAAAGGGATAGCTATCAGGGATGCTGGCATAAGTTAGGGTTTGGGTTTTTTTAAGGATAGAGGAGCCATGAGCATTTTTATAGGTGGCAGATAGGGAATGAGAAGATGAGGAGAAATTGAAGATAAAAAAAAGAATGGATATAATAGAATATAATCTTACTGAAGAAGACACAAATGGATGGGATCAAGGATGCACATAGAAAGGTTGATCTTGGCAAGTAGAAGAGTCATCATCTCTTAGAGAGGTCTTCACTTAGCGATAATGTGGGAAAGTGTCTTAAGATTTTGAGATGAAGTGGAGGAGACAAAGAGCAGCTCTTGTCAAATGACCTCATTATTTTTGGTAATGAGGCAAAATCTTTACCTCAGTGGGTGAGGAGGTATCATGGGAATGTTGAGGAGAGAGAATAAGATTGGGAGCAGTCATTGAGGAGAGTGGGATAGTGATGTATTAGGAAGAATAAAATTATTGCCTTTGTGCAATTAGGACCCAGTTGAGATTAAAAATAAATTTGTAGTGGATCCAATCAGCATGATTTAATGATTTCTTCCATCTCAGTTCGGAAGTACCTAAATAGGAGTGAAGAAGTCTGATGATTGGAATAATTTAGCATTAGGATTGGCAAAATGTGATTAGTTATAAGACAACAGAGCAAAGAATACTAGAGAAGAAGATTGTATAGAGTAACTTGATCAACCAGGAGGTCAAGATAAGGAAGGGAGGAGGGAATAGCAATGAAGGAATGATTGGTTGCCCCAGAAATAGCTGGTGAGAGAAGGGATTAGAAGTTGTGGTAGGGACATAGATCAGATTAGGATTTGTATAGAACAGAAAAAAAAAGCAGAATGATAAAAGATTATGATCAGATAAAGGAATTTTAGAGTTCAGGAACAAGAAATTATTGATGGCAAGATCAAAAGTTTAAGCATCTCTGTCTACCTGATGTGAAGTAGAAGAATAAGTCATGAGAAGTGAGGAATTTGGAAGGGAAAGTATTTGGGGAAAGGAACTGAAGAGAGAACGACAATTAGCCAGAATGTCCTAGGGGTCAATAGATAATAGTCATTTTATGTTATCTTTGGTAATAAATTTACACAGTTCAAAAGAGATTCCTGAGAGATGGTGGGAAAGGAAATGTATAGAAGTGGCTATAAAGAGCAAAACGTGTATTCCCTTACCATTATCATTTAATTATATTGTGTTCTGCAAGACCTAGAATGCCTGCTTCATGGCAGGCAGAAGCAGGAGTTATGAGACTCCAGACAAAAGGAGGTCATGCCTTGTCTATGCCAAACCTGATAGACAGGAGGGATCCCTTGATGACCTAGAGAAGTCCATGGAAGTAGGGAAATATTTGACCCTTCTTGAGTCTAAGCTTGGCACAGAGTTAAAGCAAGTCAGAATATGGTAGTGAGAGGAAACAACAGGAAACCACAGCAAGTTTTTGAGTAGATTGTTCAAGAAGAAGAGACTTTTTCCAAGAAAAAATCAACTAAAGTCAGAAAGAATTGTTTGGGAGCTAATTTTCTAAGTAAGAATACGTAAGAGTCTGAATGAGAGAAGTTGTAACAGGAATAGGGAAGTGGGACCAGATTTGAAAGATATTGTGAAGTTCTATATATAACAAGGGGTTTTCTAACCCTCATTCTTTCAGTTTCAGATCTGTTACATCTCACCCCCAAATCCCAGTTTTCTCCATTCCCCAGGAAATTAATTTTTCTCTATACTGCCCTGGCTCAAATTCCAACTGATTCTGTTCCCCTCATTTTAGGAGAGCAGTTTTCATTTAACCACTTAAGACAAAATCAGATTTTACCAAGGATCATTCACTTCAAAAGTATTTTGAACAACCATCCCTAAATTTATACCTCAGGATTATAATCCCTGCTATTCCAACTTGATGGTGGGACAGAAGGGAGATTAGGATCACAGTTTAACTCAGATCCTCCATTATATAAGTTCAGTCAAGTTCAAGTCCAAATCACACTGGATTAAAATGCAAGCCTTTTATTCTCCTAAGGGCTTCCCTACTAGTGCCAAGCTTGGATTCCTGGGTTCCCAGATCCCTGGAACTCAAAATTACAGGACAAGGATTTCATTTCCTATACCATATAAATTTATAAACAGACACAAAACCCAGACTACTTTCATGGAACCACATGGTCTAAAGTAGAGGAAGCCCCTCAGGTACTCCCTCCCTTACTTTATGGTATCATCTGATATGAATGAAGGAATCTGTCACTCTCAGACATGCATTCTAGAAAAAATAAGCAGACTGTGTATATAGTAAGGCAATCTTAAATATATAGACAGTTCTGACTCAACCAATGAAAAGGCTTCTTCCAACTAGATGGTAGACAAACAGAGAATAGCCATATTTGTGCTCATTCTTCTACTTCTCAGAAGCAGATTTCCCAGGGTGTCTATATATTAGATGATCAGGCATGCAACAAAGCCCCTCAATACTTAGATGTGGGAGGCAAGGAGAAGGACAAGTTAAAGATGATTTCAAGATTTCAAGACTGAGCTGCTGAGGTGATGGTTCAATTAAGACAATTAGAAGAGTGAGGAAGAAGAGAAAGCTTGGGAAGAACAATACTATGTTCATCATTTTTAACTTATTCACAAATACCACAGGTTCATATATCTGAGTTCACAATTATCCAGGTCAAAATATTTTACATGCATTTGGAAATAAGATACTATTAAAATATGCTTATTTTTCTTTCAAAGGTAAGTAGGCATATTTTAATTTATTCAAAAAATATTTCTTTAAGGCATTTTTCAAATATTTTGGTGAATCAAATTACATGTTGGCTACCTTAAAGGGAATCTTCTCTTTGCAGAATAATATTCCTTTGACTTCTCTTCTTCTGTTTTATGGCTAAATAGATTGTAAAATATGCATCCATGGAATGTTTACTCTACCCACCACAAGCATGTTCTATTCTATTAGATGTTCCTTTTACATTTCAGGCATGTTCAAGGATTTCCAAGCAAGCACTACATCCTTTTGTATGGGACAAAAGAGAGAGAAAAAGAACTAGTGAAAGAAGAAAGAAAAAGGCAATAGAAAAGAGAGAGAAAAAGGAGAGAAGTCCTCTGTAACATGAATATGGTAATTTGGGTTGGGAGGCTAATTTTAAAATTATTGATATATTGACATTTGAATTATTGACATTTGAACAGATTTGGAAAAGGCAATTTATTCATTATCCAACTCAAACTTTTAAAAATTATTCTCGGGGGTGGCTAGGTGGTGTAGTGGATAAAGCACTGGCCATGGAGTCAGGAGTACCTGGGTTCAAATCCGGTCTCAGACACTTAATAATTACCTAGCTGTGTGGCCTTGAGCAAGCCACTTAACCCTGTTTGCCTTGCAAAAACCTAAAAACAACTTATTCTTTGGTTTTTATATCACCTTCATTTCATTTTCCAATACATCGCTCCTTTTTTCCTATTCATTTAATGTAGGATAAAATAAAAATGAAAGTGGGGGAAAAGCATGGTAGCCAAAGTAACCAGTATTTCAACTGAGCCTGACAATATGGGCAATGTTCCATACCCATGGTCTCCTGTCTTTGAAAAGAAGGGTATAATTCCTCTTCTCTTTTTCAAAACCAAGCTTGATCATTACATTTGCACAGATCTTAGTATCAGCTTTTATTATTATTGCCATTTGTATTGCTGTAGTTACTGCACATTTTGTTTTCTGAGTTCTGTCTCCCTTACTCAGCATCAGTTCACAGAAGTCTTTCCATATTTCTCTAAATTATTCATTTTTAGAAGGCCATATAGCTAAGTAATATTCTATTACATTCATGTACATTTACAATTTGTTTAACCCCTCCCCAATCAGTGGACCTACTTTTAAACTAACTTTCTGAGCCTGTATTTTTATACTAGCTTCTTCACAGACTTGAGCAAAAGTTACTTTTAAAACCACGTTATAGGGGTGGCTAGGTGGCATAGTGGATAAAGCACTGGCTGTGGAGTCAGGAGTACCTGGGTTCAAATCCGGTCTCAGACATTTAATAATTACCTAGCTGTGTGGCCTTGGGCAAGCCACTTAACCCCTTTTGCCTTGCAAAAACCTAAAAACAAAAAAAAAGCAAAAAAAAACCACATTACAGGGGCAGCTAGGTGGCACAGTGAATAGAATACTGGCCCTAGAGTTAGGAGTACCTGAGTTCAAATCCGACCTCAGACAATTAATAATTACCTAGCTGTGTGGCCTTGGGCAAGCCACTTAACCTCATTGCCTTGCAAAAACCTAAAAAAAACCATTACATTACAAAAGTATCAATGTGATAAATTAATTTAAAAATTCCTCTTCTCTGAGATGTCTATTTTTTGATACAAGAACATTTTGACTTGATTATGCTTTGATTTTCATTCTATAATTTTTAACTGATTTCTGATCTTCATTATATAAACATTAAAACTTCTATCCCTTTGTATATTGTGTGATTTCTCTGGATCTCTTAATGTTAAATTAATAATTAAAATTCATTTTGAAATCCCCTTGTCCTATTTGTTGCTCTATTTCTTACAAAAATATTTGATTAATAGCAATAACAATTCTGACTTGACCTCAGAGGGAAGTAAAGAAAGAAAAAAGTGAGGAGAAGAATGAGAGAGAAAAAAGGGCTCAATATGAAGGACAGGGAAGAATGGAAGAAAGAACTGACATTAGTACACAGTGTAATATGCTAATAAAAGAGGAAATGCCAGTTAGAAAATGACTGCATGATTCTCAGGACAACAGAAATTAGTAGCTGGAGTAAAGGTACCCTTTGGCCTTTGAGGATCCCAAACTGCTATTCAAAGACTCAAGTTTGGGAAGAAAAAGCTGACATTATACATAGTACACTGTACTGGTAAAGAGGAAATGCCAGTTAGAAAATAACTGAATGATTTGCAGGACAACAAAAATCAGTAGTTGGAGCAAAGGTACCCTTTGGCCTTTGAGGATACCAAACTGCTATTCAATGACTCAAGTCTGGGAATGAGGCCAAGAGAGCAGAGTTGGACCAAGATCCTGCCTTCACTTACAATTGACAAAATTTTCAGAACAAAAAGACAGACTAATTTTAAATTAAATTAAAATTAAAATTTAATTATTTGTT
The DNA here is from genome assembly GCF_037893015.1 of Macrotis lagotis. Taxonomy (NCBI): domain Eukaryota; kingdom Metazoa; phylum Chordata; class Mammalia; order Peramelemorphia; family Peramelidae; genus Macrotis; species Macrotis lagotis. The sequence goes on along the minus strand of NC_133658.1, from coordinate 257,059,024 downwards.
GTTGTTGTTTAGCCATTTTTCACTCATGTCTGAATCTTTATGACCCTATTTTGAGATTTTGTGGTAAAGATACTGGAATTGTTTCCCATTCCTTCTTCAGTTCATTTTTACAGATAAGGAAACTAAGTTAAAGTTAAATGACTTGCCCAGGGTCATAGAACCAGTAAGTAAGTGTCTGAGGTCAAATTTGAACTCAGGAAGATGAGGCTTCCTGACTCCAGGTCTGACACTCTGTCCACTGTACCACCTAGTCAGCAGGAAATATATGTACTCGGCCAATCCACACAAAGGACATGAGTACTCTTATTCATCCCTTTTCTAGAGGGACTCAGAGGATAACAAATTATATTTGTAAAGGCTCCCAGTACTCATTGACTTGGTTAAGTGGTTCAGTCACTGACACATGTAGATCTAATATGATCATTTCTAGAAGACTTTAGTTAAATTTTGGCAAAACATGAGTGGTCTTGGATATTTTTTCTAATAAATGTCTTAGCTTCTCTCCTAATTGGACACATTGTATCTAATGTTATCACATTAGTGGCAATAAATACCCAACAACTTCTCCCCAATTATTGCCACTCCCCAATTACTCCCTAATAATCTGTTAACATGTCATATATAGGCATATTTAATCATTTTAGGATAAATCCTATAATCTCTCTCTCTGGTTTTTCAACTCAAATGAACATTTTACAACCTCAACAATTAGACAAGCTTAGCTTTCAAAACATGTAAAAATCCCAAATTATTGTGAATCTTTCACACACACACCTCCAACCAGTAGAACACAGCCTATAACAAGACTATTAAATACATAGTTGATTTCTTAACTATGGTTGCAAATTCTTGCTTTGAAAGGGAAACAATTTTTTTTTCTTCTCTGTAATGAAAGGAATGGATGTTTGTTTTGAAAACAGTTGCCAAAGCAATAAGGGAGATCATTTCAAAATGTAATACTTAATCAACAATTATGATTAATAATAGACTGATGCCAATCAAAGTTTTAGGGCTGGAAATTGAAGATAAAAAAGTCAATAAATGTTAGAAGATATAAAGAAATACGTCAGCATGATAAGAGATTTGCAACTTTCATAGTCACTGTTTTAGTATGTCTAGTATCCATATATATCCTTCATATAATGGAGGCCAATCACTACTTCACAGAAGAAAAGAAATCAATGTAATTGAATGTTTCTCATGCTTTCCACCCACTCCTTGATCCCCAAACCTTCATTTTTGTGTTCTGAAAAAGACTTGATTGCTGAGCTCTTCTTGGCCCTGTCTGCCCAACAACCATGTCAAGCTGACTAAGTCTTCAAGAATCTGGGAGGGCCACCCAGGAAAGAATATATTTTGTATTCTGAGTACCAAGGGGGAGAACTGGGTTCAATGTTATACTTGTCTTAGGGAAAAAATAATAATCATAAGAGCCTCTACTTGTTAAGAGTAATCAGGACTAGACATGGCCTATCCTTATGAGAAATGTGAAAAGTATACAGAGTTTGTCTTTGGCATTCTTCCATCTCCCTTTCCACACCCTTACCTTCCTTCTTTAGGTTCCAAGGTCCTTCATATTTCTCCCTGGTAGCTCAGATCACCCTCAAAAATTAACCTTCCCTTTCTATACCTCATGACATTTCTATACATACACATGTATATGTGCATGTATTTATGGCTACATCCATTTATCCATACACATCCATGCATATGTGTGTGTTCTCTACATAAAAAGATGATAGTTACAGGCCCATATAGAACAAATCATATGCTGTAAGATATGATCAAAATTTCAGAAAAGGACTTTATTAGGGATGGTAGTATCAATCAAATTATTAAGTGACTATGGGACAGGCATCATGCTAGTTTCTGGCTCAATTAGAATATACAAAAGAATGTTTCAGCTCTCAAAGAACTTAAAATATACTGGAAGGAAAATGATTTGGACCAGGGTTACCTAACAATTTGGGGTATGCAGAAAGGCCACTTGAAGGAGATGGCACTTGAACTGACCCTTAAAGAGAGCTAGGGGTAGAAATGAATCAAAAATATATTCTAAACAGGGGGGTTGGGTCTGATCAATGTCATGGAAGGAAAAGATGGAATGTTATGTTACATGAACAGAAAGTAGGAGAGGTTGATATGATAAACAGTTTTACCCCCTTTTTTATAATGGAGATTAGTAGCATGTTGCCCCGGTGATGTGGATTATCTGCATAAAATTTTTTGGTCACCCCTTCATACAAGAGAAGAAGTCTGACTTTTTTCTTTTTCTTTTATAGAGTATTTAGAGTTCCTTATTGTAAAATTTGGATTAAATATTTAATGATAGGTTCTTTGCCATATGCTGACCTTCATGTGTTGTCTGTGGCTTCCACAAAAGTCTCAAAAAATTACCATCTAATTTCTTATGCCAATCTATGATATATTGAAACTGCAATGGGAGTAGTCACGATGTGGAAGGAATAACTGTAGAGTGAATGAGGGGTGATAATGTGCAACTGTCCTAGAAAGTTTGGTTGGAATCAGAGTACAATTATTATGAGAAATATGTACAAAAATTATAAAGATTCTTTAAACCTCAATTAAACATTTGTGTTTAAGGAAAGTAATCCAATAACTTGTTTTTAGTAAGGTGTGAATGACTGATAATGACTTCATATATTATCTTTCTACCAATATTTTCATTTCAACTGACTCTTAGAGATGAAAAGTTTTCAGAGAAATGAAAATAACATTGCAAGGCAAATGGGATTGCACACGGAGGACCTGAGTTCAAATTTCCACTCAGCTACTAATTATTTATTTGAGATTAGCCTTCTTTTTCCTTCTCTGGGCCTCAATTTTCTATTTAAAATAAGAGAATCATACTAGATAATCCCTAATCCATGTAGCTTTGATAATACCATTATATTTATATTGTTATTTAGGTTTACAAAGTATTTTCCTCACAACTCTGTTGGGTAAGTAGTATAACTGTTATCCTAATTTTACTGATGAAAAAACCAAGGCCTAGAAAATTTGAGTAACTTGGCTATGATCACATAGCTGGTAAGTATAAAAGGCAGCAAACAAATCACTTGCCTTCTAACTACAACAAACTTCCAAAATTTCAAATATCTAAGGGTAAATTCAGGAGTTATCTATAGATAGATAGTGGTATCTATCTATATCTATAATATCTATTTTTATATATCTATTTAAATATATATGTATAGCTATAATATCTACATTTATATATATATATATATATATATATATATATATATATGAATTTGGAAGATGGAATTAGGGTCCTCTCAGACAGGCATTATTCAGGCCATACAATATTCTCTTTCTATGAATGGATTAGATTAATTGAGCAGTTAGGAGGCTCAGTGGATAGAGCATTGGCCTCAGAGTCAGGAGGATGGGAGTGCAAATCTGGCCTCAGACACTTGCCACTTACTAGCTATATGACCTTGGGTAAACGTGATTGTCTCACATCCAGGGCCATCTCCAATCATCCTGAATCATATCTGGCCACTGGACCCAGGTGGCTCTGAAGAAGAAAGTGAAAGACAGTAATTTAGCACAGCACCCACTCACTCAAATTCAATTGACATACTTGTTATCATGGGATCACCTTCCTGATGTCGTGGTCATCCTCAAAAATGAACAAAAAACATTACATTAGATTAACTTCACAAGGTAGACTGGGCAAATTGCCATAAGGCAATAGGAAGAATTCATCATTGACCTAGCACCATAGAACTCAAAACAAATTATGAATTAACTTTCCAAGTTGAGACATTCATTCATTCTTTAACTCAAATAAGTATTTATTAATTGGCTAAGCACTATGAACTGTACAATACATTGGAAATCTAGAGACAAAAATGAAGCTGTCAATTAGCCTTTATTAAATACCTACTGTGTGCTAGACACTGTGTAAAAACTTTTTTTGGAGAGGAAAAACCTTTAGCTGAGATTTAAAAGAAGCTAGGCAAGCCATGAGATGGAGATGAGGAGGGAAAGAATTCCAAGCTGGTGAACATGTCTGGTTGGGGTTGGGTGATGCAATGTTAGCAAGATGGCCTTTATTGGATCCCAGAATATGGAAGGCAGTGGAACATAACATGAAAGAAGATTGGAAAAGTAGGAAGAGGTCAGGACATGAAAAGTTTTAAAAGCCAAACAAGTTATTTGATCCTGTAGGTGACAGGAATTTCATGGAGTTTACTGAACAGGGGAGTGACATGGACTGACCTATGCTTTAAGAAAATCAATTTGACAGTCAGGCAGAGGATGAACCAGAGTAGGTAAAGACTTGAAGCAAGGAGATGAATAAGAAAAGTTAGTGTAATAATCTATGATGAGGTGATAATGGCCTATGATAGGGCAGCATAGCTAAAGGAGAGAAAGAGCTAAATACAAAAGGCAGGGAAAAGTAGAATCAATAGGATTTGGCAACTGACTGAATATAGATTGGAGAATGAGAGAGTGAGAATTTGAGGATGATACCTGTTCTGGGAGTCCACATGACTAGGAGGATGGTGGTGTGCTTAACAATAATAAGGAAGTTAGAAAGAGAAGAGATTTTAGGAGGAAAGATAATGAGTCCAATTTTGAACATGCTGAGTTTAAAATGTCTACAACACAGTCAGTTTGAGATGTCTAATAGGCAGTTAGAGACATGAAGGTAAGGAACAGGAGAAAGAATAGACATATAAGTATGAGAATGATCTGCAAAGACAGGGTAGTTGAATCTATAAGGGTTTATGAGATCACCAAACAACATAATAGAAAAGGAGAATAAAAGATGAACCAGGACAGAGGTTTGGGGGATCACCAAAGTGATTTGCCATAATATGGATGAAGATCCAGCAAAGGGGAGGAGTCAGGTAGCAAAAGAACCAGGATGGAATAGTGTCACAGAAGACTAGATGGAAAAGAGTACCAAGGAGAAGAAGGTCATCAATAGTGTCAAATGCTGCAGAGAGGTCAAGTCTGAAAAAGGTAAATAGATTTAGCAAGAAAGAGGACATTAATAACTTTAGGGAGAACAGTTGAATGATGAGGTATAAAAGAGGGTGAAAGAGTGGGAGGAAAGGAAGTAGAAGCATAGGTTCCATACAATCTTCTCAGGAGTTTAGCCTCAAAAAGGAAGAGAGATTAGGATGTTAGTTACAGGGATAGATGAATCTCATGAGAGGTTTGTGTGTGTGTGTGTGTGTGTGTGTGTGTGTGTGTGTGTGTAGGCATGGAAAATATGTGTTTATAGCATCAGAAAACTAAAGACAGGGACATATTGAGAGAGAGAGAGCTGGGGATATTGGAGGGGATATCTGCTTGGGAAGATGGAATAGAATAATTTCATTTGTGCAAAAAAAAGGATTTGTCTTAGCAAGCAAAGGGACCCCCTTCCTGTATGCAAGCAGTTGTGAAGGAGAAGAAAGTGGCAGAATGCATCTTAGTAATGAAGATAAAGATGAGAGTTGAAGAAGAAAAGATATGAGAAAGTTTTTAATAAATAGGCTTAATTTTTTTAGTGACATATGAGGCAAGGTTTCTAGTTGAGAGGATATAAAGGAAGAATCTTAAAAGAAATGGAAAAGACTCTGGGATCCAGTAAAAGTCATCTTGCTAACACTGCATCTCCCAACCCCAAGGTCAAGTGGTGAAAGGGATAATGAGTGAATCACAGAGGTGTAAAAGGATTGTCTTGTCATAGTGAGGACCCAGGTGAGATATGTAACAAATTTGTAGGGGACCTAAACAGTATGTTTTTATGATTTTTCTTCCAGTTCATAATTAGAAAAAGAAGCCACCGATTGTAGGAGTAATATAAGATTGAATAAATGCATAGAATGATCTTTTATAGGATAAGGAGGCAAGGGACTTGATAGATGAGGACAATGTAGAGTGGAACTGGTTCACCAACAGGTCAAGTTGGAGAAGGGTAGGGATTGTTGTCTGTGCAAAGTTGGCCTGGGAGGATTTGGAGGTATGGTAAGAATAAAGAACAAGTTTTGAGATTGCAAGATAAAAAGAGAGGTGGATTTACAAAGGATTGTGTTGAGTTAAAGGAATTTCAATCTTAGTAAATATGAAAGTAGGGCATTTGTGGGTTATGGACAGATCAAGGGCAAATTCATTTCTGTGACCATAGCTATGGAGGGTGGAGGAATAAGTCATGGGAAAGAAATTGGAAGTTAGCGCATTTTAGTAAATGACTATGTACATATGTGTATTTATATATACATATATGTGTCATGATAAAGTACCTAATATTAGAGTAGGAGTTGGGAAGAAGAGAAAGACTATGAGCCAGGCACTGAATTCACTGAGGAAGGAAGGAGAGTATCTTGAAGATCAGCAGATAGCAATCTCGAGAACCTTGATTGAATGATAAATATGAGGAAAATTACGAATTGAATGAACCTCAGAAAAAAGCTTGCTGTGCCAGCGTCCAATCTTGTATTACTCCTACTATCTGTTGCCACTTCTTTTAACCTAATTTTCTAATTGAATGAGACATCAAACCTTAAAAGAGATTACTGAGTGGAAATGAGAGGTTACTGGATGATAAAGGGAGCAAGAAACATATCAGTCCTGCCAGTGCTGGAAAAGGAGTTCCAGGAGGCTGTGTCACCTCCTGAATAACTATAAATGATTCATAAAAAATACCTGTGGCCTAATCTCTCTCCTGACCTCACAAATTCTTCAGCCTGGCATTGTTATAGTCGTATTCTGGTTCTTTCTTTTACAGACTCATTGTACATTGCTCCCCTTCACACATTCTTCATGCTAACCAAATTTGATTATATATACATTTCTAGCTTTTGCATGTCATTTCCCATTTCTAAATTTTTGTACAGACTCTCCCCTTTTTTTGGAATGCAGTCTTCTTTCCTATGATTCTTTGAATCCTTGGCTTCCTGCAAATATCAGCTTCATGACTTCTTGTCCAGTCGCAGTCATTCAGTTGTATGTGCTTTTTACTTTTTTAAAGTTTCTTTATTTTATATGTTTTTACTCATATTTTATTCACCAGTAAAATGTTAAGTTCCCTGAGGGCAAAGGTGTTCTCATTTTTTTAAGTCTTTGGATTTCCACTGTGTAGCATAGTGTTTTGCTTAAATATTTCCTGAAGTGAATCAAAAATATGAACAGAATCATCAATTTGATTGTATATTACTCCAAAGGGGTATAACTCTAATGATAAACTTTCAAGAACTACAATGGCTTCATCTGTGGCCATGCAGTCTGGTATTCATCCTCTTTACAGAATAGTAGGTACCAATAAACTCTAACACAGGTTTTGGAATCATAGTGAAGGTAAACAAGAGAGTCATAGGGATCCACCTGTACAACAAAAATGTCAAAAAGAAGTATTCTGAGATAGGTATTCAGGTGTTCCAGACTTGAATTCAGAAAGACAGGTGTTCAAATCTGGCCTCTGACACTTACCAATTATGTGTACCTGGGCTAAACGCTTCATCTCTCTGTGCCCCATTTTCCTCATCTTTAAAATGGGTATAATGATAGCAATTACCTTCCAGGGTTGCTATGAGGATAATGTTAGATTATATAAATACAAGCTATTAGCTTAGTTAAGGTCAGCATTCCTTCTTAGGAACACTGTGCTTTGAATGACACTTTATTTGCTTTCTGCTGAATGTATAGTGGTTGAATTTGTCAATAGGAACCCTTCCCACAGAGTATATTCAGTTACCATTTTTATTCTTGAAGATCACAAAAGAGTTATAGGAGTTTGCTGTCAGTTGTCTGTGATACAGGGTTAAAGATTTTGCCTTTTAGATGGCAGTTTCCCTTATTGATTTTAGAAGATGAAAGATCTGATGGTTGGGTATTGTTCATCCTTCGGTCTCAAAAAGAACCAATGACATCATGGCAGAGAAACCTGTATCTTCAAGCCCTTTTCTTTTTTTGCAGTAATCCCATTAAAAAACTAAAAGAAACTTTCCAATGCTGAGCTCTACCAATGCTATTGGTATGAGTCTAATATCCCCAGTATTAGGTCCAATGTTCTTTTCATTGTACTAAATTGACTCCCTAAGTCCTTTCTGGGAAAAGTAATGAGAAGTATGCCTAATTAGTCAACAATAAGTCAGGGAAGAGGGAGGTGAAATAGTTTAATCTTTGTTTTGTTAAGTTTTTTAAAGCTCTTATACTCCTGATTAAAAATTCCTAAAGGCCAGGCAATAAGAACAAACTTCTAAACAAATACTTACCAGGCTCCAGCTTGCAGGATGAGGAACATCATTTCTCCTTTTGAAATTGACATAATACACTCCTGTGGAAAGGAATCTACCTACTTGTTTTTCTTTAAAAATTTATTTATTTAACAAGCATGAATTATCTCTCCTTCCCACTCTCTCTCCGAAATTGAAGAAAAACAAATAAGCAAAAATAAAACCCTCAAAACAAATATGGGTGGTCCAATAAAGCAAATTCTCTCATTGTCCATGTCCAAAAATGAGTGTCTCATTCTCGATATTAAGTCCATTATATCTCAGCCAGGAGGTGAGTAGCATATTTCATCTTTAGTCCTCTGGAATTTTGGTTCATCATTGCATTGATCAGAATTCTAAATTATTTCAAATTTGTATTACTTCATAATATTGTTGTCATGTGTAAATTGTTATAATGATAATAATAATAGTTATCATTTATATAGAGATGACATTGGTAAAGTCCTATGTGAATATCATCTCATTGTTAACAACTCTGAAAGGTAGGTACTACTCTTAATCCAATTATATAGATGAGAAAACTAAGGTAGACAGCATCATACCAGATTCAAACTCAGATCTTCCTGACTTTAGGTCCAGTGTTCTAACCATAGCACCACCTAGTTATTCTCTAGTTTTACTCACTTCACTCTTTATCAATTCATAGGAATTTTCTCTTCTTCTTAAGCTGTCCATTTCATCACTTCTCATAGCACAATGATATTCTACTATCTACAAGTGCCACAACTGGCTTAATCATTCTTCAATAGGTGGACAACCTCCTCTCTCCAACTCCCCAACCACTGCCTGGTTTACAGTTTGGGACAACTACAAATAAGAGCTGCTATAAATATTTTTGTATACAGTGGGCTGTCTATTTTTTCTGACACTAATTATTGGTAGTTATAACCTTTATTAAATTGAACACTCAATTAGCAGTGTAAGAATACTTTGGAATCTTTTATAGAGCACATATTGCAGAAAGGTCAATCAGTTGGGTCAGGACCCTAGGAGCACCTCACATGAGTGAAGTGCTGTCCGTTCTGACAAGTAATTACACAGAATTCCAAATAAGTCTGATCTCCAAAATCCTAACCATTTCTGTGAATTCTTCCAAAGCCTCAAAGATTCTTTTCCACTCCCATTCTTTTCTCCTTAGTACACAGGAGTCAATTACACAATTGTGTGGGGAGAGGAATTCATTCTTGACCTAAAGATGATCAGTTGATGTGATAAAATATATAAGCTGATTACTCCATAACTTTCTCATCTTCTATAGCAACCAGAATGATAAACAATTACAAATTATGTACTCCTTTTCAAAATATACCCCAAAACTATTTAACTCCATGACCCATTACTGCATTGTTTTCTACCTTTTGGTAGGTCTCAATTGGAATATTTTCCTTCTCTGCTATTATTTTTTATCTTGACTGTCAGCTGTTGACTTATTTTGACTTGGGTAATAAATAAAGGACAAAGAAAACACAATTTTTACCCCCTTTCAGAATATAGGAAGGATTGGTAAGATAACATAGAATGTCATTATCAGAAAAGACTTCTGAGATCTTCCAGACCAAGACATATGGGAGTAAGAATCCCCTCTTCACCCTTCCTGAAGAATTCCAGTCCTTCCTTAAAGACTTCCAATTATGCAACCACCTACCTCCCTTTTCTTTTACTTACTAATAAATCCTAATTTTTCAAGTTCCAAAAGGTAAGTTCTTTTTGATTTAAATCATTTATCTCCTTCCATTATTTTAGAGTGAAAACTAACTCCTGAAGAGTTTTTCATTACCCTCATGCTGACCTTAACCTAACATATTAATTAAGCTCAATATTTATATTGTTGTAGTAATGGGAATGAATTTCCTAAAATAAATATCTTGATACTAAATTAATAAAGTTCAGACAAATACACCATGTTAACAATGTTTTAAATATATATTTTTAAATTTTAGCTATGAGTATATCTGCATAATTAATTTATTTCTTCTTTTTAATTTTGATGTTTTCAGGGTTTGTTTGGTTTTTTGAGGGCATTATTCTTCTTTTCCAGCCCATCATAATTTTCTCCTTTGATTTTCAGATGTGATTTGTTTTAATTTAAGTAAAATTTAGATAGCTTAATTGATGCTAATAAACAGAACTTAAACAATTTTTGACAATAACTGAAAGAATACTTGAGCATCTACATGTACAAAACCTTATTTATAGAAATCTAAATTATATAACTAATAACTTAGAGCCAGAAAGGACTGTCCAGGTCATGTAGTCTGTCCCACTCAGGCTAGAGGGGAATTGGAAAACAAGACAACTCTACCCTAGAAACTTTTACCAGCCTTTATCACCTGAGTTACCTGTGAATTTGAAAACCAAATATATTATGACTCCAAGAAGATAGTAGAATTGTTCTGTAAATGCAGAGTATAGTCAATTTGCTCATTGAGTTATGAAGTATGCAAGGCAAAGAAGCCTTCTACAGTGGAAAATTCTATCTTGAAAACCTGTACAAGAAGGAGGTGGGGGAAATAATCTCCATTTTTCTTTGAACACATGAATTGGATATTTGGATATTCAGTACTTATCACACAAATGAGAGACTCAAGCTAAATGTATGAATTAAATTAAATTGAAAGAGTACAGGAACTAAGGCCGAAGAATGTGAGTCAAACTTGTCTGACATTAGACAAGTCACTTTTCTTGAGTCTGTTTTTTCTTCTTTAAAATGTAGGGTACAACGGAGGCTCTAAAATGTGAGGGACCTACTATGAATCACATAGCTAACAAGGCATGGAGCCAACTCCTCTAAACTAGATCTTCAGTAGTCATGCCCCACGACTGTCTCTACCTCTAGTCTCAGTATCAATATCAGATTCCGAACCTCAACTTGGGGTCTGCTTTAGAATCCAGAGATAGAGCCAATTCAAGAGAGTCTCTGTTTGATTGTCTCTAGAAAGTGACAACATGAATTTAACTTCCTGGAGAGAATGCTTTCTCTTACTGAATAACCAACTCAGGCATGAAATAAACCCAATGCTCCCCAAACTCATTCCATCTGGTATGAATGATTTGGAGGCAGAAACCTATCGTGTTATTTTTTATGCATCAATTGGGAGATGTTGATAACCAGGCAGTTTGCCCTTTGATGTGTCTAGACACAAAAAGATGATTCAAGAAGCCTCCCACAAGCCTTTGCTTCTATAACTAGTCAGGATGAGAAAGTTCACCTCTGTCAGGTCCACAGCTCACCAAAGCCCTCATTGCCCTGCAATTACTCATCCTTTTTCTTTCCCTGAAGGAACTTCACCAGAATGATGTCAGCATCTGGCTTGATTCTTTGCTTTCCTACCAAGCATGATAGATCAGTGATAAACAGAAAAGGAACTTGGATTTGTAATTCCAAGATCTTGATTTGAAGTGTTCTAATGCTTACTAACTATGGGAAGACACTTCCCCTGTATGAACCTCAGTTTGGGGGTAGCTAGGTGGCGTGGTGGGTAGAGCACTGGCCCTGGAGTCAGGAGGACATGAACCTCAGTTTGCTCACTTGAAAAATATAAATAGTAATTTAATTTAGGAAGGTGGTGAGGTAGAGTAGAAAATGAGCTGTCTGTGGAATCAGAAATCCTTGCATTCAAATACTATCTCTCACACATGTTAGCTATGTGATCTATGGCAAGCCACTTACCATCCTAGGACCCCCAGGAAATTCTGCTACTTTTAAATTACTATTCAGTTAGAGAGACATCTGGAGTGATCAAGGGAGCTTACTCACTTTGTCAAATTATTTTTCAGTCCTGTCCATCTCTTTGGGAGTCTGTGTATGGAATTTTCTTGACAGAGATATTAGAGTGGTTTAGACATTTCTTTTGTCAACTCATTTTGCAGATAAGAAACTTAGGCAAACAGGGTTAAATGACTTGACCAAGGTTACAGACTAGAACATATATGAGGCCTGAGCACAGGATGATGAAGTTACTTTATGCACTGCACCATTTAGTTGCCTTTCTGGAAGGCAGCTAGGTATACCAGTGGACAGAGTACTGACCTTGGAGTAAGGAGGACAGGAGTTTGAATCCAACTTCAGACACATGACTCTTACTAGCTAAGTGACCCTGGGCAAATCACTTAACCCTGATTGCCTCAAATCCAGGGCCATCTCCAGTTGTCCTGATCCATATCTGACCACCAGACCCGGATGGCTCTGGAGGAGAAAGTGAAGTTGGTGACTTAGAACAGCATCTCCCCCACTCAAATCCAATTCATGTGCTTGTCATGGAGTCACCTCCCCAATGTCATAGTCTTCTTTGATAATGAAGGACAAACATTATTATTATTATTATTATTATTATTATTATTATTATTAGTTGCCTTGCTTATTGACAGATGCCTGACACAAGGAAATCATAGGTCTCCTCCCTGCTAAAAGTTGTCCTGCCAAATGTATGAGTGTTTTAAACAATGTTGTTGCAAGGATCAAATGAGATAACAGCCATAAAAGACTTTTATAAATTCTAAAGAGAAATATAGACATATACTAGAATCATCATTCTTTGCATTTCCCTTGTGGTCAGCAACATGTCATGGTAGATCAAGGTTGAGTTTGGAATGAGAAATACCTAGGTCCAAATTCCACCTTTTCTTAGAAAGAAGAAATTTCCACACTGGGATTTCCCTAAAGCATGAGTCTAACTTAATACTGAGTGCTGGACCTGGAGTCAGAAAGATCTGAATTCAAATACAGACACAGATACTTACTGACTGTGAACCTGGACAAGTCACTTAACCTCTATCTCAATTTCCTTAACTGTAAAAATGGATATAACAATAGTATATATTTCCCAGGATTATTGTAAGGAAATAATGAGATAAGCCTGGCACATAGCAGATAATTAATGTCTTCTTTCCTTTCTTTCACTTCCATTTTCTCTTGGACCATTCCATAGTGCTACTCCTTTTTCACAGCAATCAAAGTAATTTTATAGTTTTTCAAAAGTTTCTTAAAAATGTTTCTAAACTTTTTAGAATACTGGGTAAAAGATATCTTATGACAAAAAAAAATATTACTGCAGGTAAAAGGGAAAACAGGTAAGAAAGTAATTCTTTGGAACTCCAAAACACCCCAGTTAGACTGATTAAGAGAGGGCATTCCTCTCTCCAGGGACCTACTCCCATTGTTGTCACTACTTCCTCACCTATAAAGGAGTGCTTTGAACTAGGTGGCCTCTGATATCTTTCCATCTTTAAAACACCATAAAGGAAATGACAAATTCCTTCATGCTATGAAAACATATCTTCACCCTCAGGAATGGATTCATTTTGGTTTTTTAGCAAATTCATCCCAGACTGTGAAACCATGTTTTCCCATCTTGGGATTTCTATGGTGCTAACCCAAGATTTGTGCATGTTTAACTAATACAAAGAACAAAAGCACAATCAAAATAGCAAGTCGTTGATCAGCCTTCATTCTCAAAGATGACCAATGGCATTAGATGGGTGATGTCTTGACTGGCAAGTTATTGGATTTAAGTGAAGCAGAGCTACAAAAAGTCATCAACTTCACTCTTTTCCCTCAGTCATTGGAGTCCAGTGGAGAAAAAGTCAAGAAGATTGATGATGCCTTAGGGGGACCTTGGTCTTTTTAAATCTAAGATCTTTCTGAGGTCTCAGTTTATCTGAGGCGATGTCTATTCAGTATTAAAAGCTAGCTAAGAATTGAGGCAAAGCATGGCCTAGTTTGTCTTCAAAAAAAAGAATCGATCTGTGAGAGCTTCTGGTCAGAGCAGAAAAAATTGCTATTTACCTACAAGTTATACAATGACTGTAACAATGTAAAATGAAAAGTTAACTTGAAGGCAAATTGAAAGCCCTAACAGACACTGAAGCATACTTCCCCACTTACAGCAGGGACACAGAGCATAACATTGTATATATTTTCATATGAAGTAACTATATTGAGATTTTTATATGAAGTAATTATATTGAGATGAATTGACTTTCTTTGTTCCATGGGAAAGATCAACCTTGGAAGTACAGGGGATTATTTCCAGAAATGACTGCAATGTAAAACTATCATCAAAATTAGTTTGGAAAATTTTTCAACCAAATATTACCCAGGATGTATAATTTTGGTATCCATTTTATAGAGTAGCACCATTTGTGGCTAAATTATTTTTCAAAATAAATTTTATTATATAATTACAGATACAATTATCATATAATATTGTATAAAATGGTCATCTTTCACTAGACTGTTGGCTCTGCATGGACAAGCACCATGTCTCACCTGGCCTTTTTTTGTTCCTAAAACAAGCATAGTAAGACATCATACTAGGCACTAGAAATAGAAAAGCAAAAAAAAAAATGAACTATCTGTGTCCTCAAGAAGCTTATATTTTGCCATAATGGAGAGCAGTGGAGCTGACTTTTGAGTTCAAATACTGCCTCTGAACTGCCACATGACCATGGATAAATTCCTTAATCTCTGTTAGTCTCAATCTCCTCCTCTATAAAATTATGATGATAATAATAATACATTTCAGAAATATCTTGCAAAGTAATTGCAAGGAGATAATGTTAACAACTAGGAAGAATCAGGGAGTAGCTCATGAGAAGGTGTTACCTGAATAGGAACCTAGTAGAATCTTATAACTCCCAAGAACTTTGAACTTCTGGTCATTTTATTTATAGAACTACCTTTTGTCTTTCTGTGTTTTTACTGCTGGGGAACACTGAAAGTTTTATTTTTTTTTTTGTCCTGTTTTGTTTTGCCTTTTTTAGCAAAGATTTCTCTGTTCCTTGAATGTGTCTGTCTTATCTCTAGACTGAGTATTTTCACTGACTCACTAATTCTTCAAATTTTCTTCCACCTTTCTGACTCCTTACTCCCCAGACTTCCTTCTTGTCTCAGTGAAAATCTTTCCTTTTGCTAGGTTTTCCCAGTTCTCCTTAATGCTTGTACTTGTGAATATCTTCAATTTAACCTGTATATTTTTATTTATTTTGTTATTTATATTGTTTATATCTTATTTGTAAATAGGTATTTGCATATTATTTCCCATACTAAATTCTAAGCTCCTTGAAGGTAGAGACTATTTTTGCATTTCTTTGTATACTCAATGCTTAGTATAATTCCTGGCATACAGTAGGTATTTAATAAATGCTTGTTGACTTGATTTCATCAAAGTGAAAAAATCAAAATTAGGAGAAAATAGGGACCTAGAAGGAATACTGACCTTAAGCTGAAGTTTCTGGGTTGACAACTTAAATCACATCTCAATTTAATATTGGATAATGAAGAGCTGATCAGTAATTCATAAATCATTTTAGCCAATCATCTCATTAAGCACGGAGAAAATTGAGTTTCAGATAATAGAAATGACTTATTCAGCATCACACAGGGAATAACACTGGAGTTGAACTCACACTCTGTGCCAAATCTAATGACTCATTGCATATACTATATCATTTGCTTGAATGGAAATTCATTCTTGACAGAAAGTCTGAACATTAAATTATTCTCACTCCAGAGATTGGATAGAAACAGAATAAACCACATACACACATTTAAAACTGTACTGTGGAGGGAGTATTTTGTGAGGCAAAAAGTAGAAATGCTTTGATGAATGGTTTTTTGTTTTGTTTAGGGTTTTTTTTAGGAAGTAACAGTAGTATTTTAGATGGAACTCGATGAATTAAACATTGACCAGACATGGACTTTGGAGAATCTATTTTGGGCTCTGCTAAGCAAAAAACTGCACAAAATGAACCTGAACTCTGGACACTATTTCCCTAGTTTACTATAAAAAGAAAAAGTCTTTAATGAAAAATAGGGCGATGGCTAAAAATATCTTTGCCTTCACTCTTTTACAATTTTCATGACCCTTGTGTCATTAGGCTAAGAATGAGTTAGAATTTCAGGGAAGAATGAGAATAAATTATGGACCTTTGTTCTTAACTGGTAACCTCCTTTAGAATTTGAATCAATCAACAAACATTCAGTAAGATTATTGGTTAATTATGTGCCAAGAAGGTATTCCTAGATACTAGGAATAAAAATATAAGTAATGAACTAGTTTTTACTCCCCAAGGAGCTGGTTTAAGTAATAATAATAATAATTATAATTATTATTATTATTATTTGATATATATATACATATATATATATATATAGCATTGTGCTAAATGCTTTACAATTACTATCCATTCAATTATCATATCAACCCTGGGAGGTAAGTATTATTTCCATTTTATAATTGAGGACAGTCAGACAAAAATTAAGCAAATTGCTCAGTCACACACTTAGGAGAGGTGACTACCTGACTACAAGAACCAGCATTCTGTCGAATGCACCACCCCAAAATAAAGAGAACAAAGATAAGATTGTATTGGAAAGGCATCAAGAGATCCCAGATTGAAGTACATGGTATAACATAGTGAAGAGAGTAATTCCTGGTCCATAATAAACACATTAAATTTTTGTTGACTGACTGACATCATCAACTGTATTTTCACAAAGTAGAACCAGAGGGAACCCTCTGAGGTCATCAGGTGCAACCCATACCTGAATAAAAATTCCCTTTATGAACAAACTCTCATCAAGTTATCCTGCTATCTTTTTTTTGAAAATCTCTTGTGAGGGGGTCATTCATTTCTCCAGATAGCCTTTGGATAGCTTTATTTTTTTTATGAGGTTTTTCCTTAGTTGAAATTCTGTGTATGAAATTCCTAACTAAAGTACAGGATCCTACCATCTAGATCAATCATGAAGAACTGAATCCTTCTTCCATATGACAACCCTTAAAGTACCTGAAGATGATGGCCAGATATCCCCCAAATTTTCTCTTCACCAGATTCAACATAAATAATTCCTTCAACGGATCCTCATTATAAACACATGATAAAAAAAAAATAAATGAATTAATATAGCAGAATCTCAAATCTCTTCACTATTCTGTCTTTCCTCTGGATTATCTTTAGATCAACAATGTTGTTCCAAAACAGTAGGGCTCAGATCTAGGCACAATTCTCCACATGTCTGATCAGGGTAGAATGCTCTGATCCTATTAATTCCATATTCATGAGTACTTTACCTAAAATTACATTAATGTATCCCAAGATTGCATTAGCCTTTGTGGCTGCTGTATTATATTTGTGATTCACATTGAAATTGTATCCATCATGGCTCTCAGATCTTTTTCAAATTATTGATATCTACTTGTATTTCTTCTACCTTTTAATTGTGAAATTAATTTGATGATCTAAAGGATAATATTAAATTTTATTTTATTTAATCTAATGGTCTTGCCTGTTAAGATTTCTTCAGCTCATGATTCTGCCTTCTAACACATTTCCCAATCTTTATATTATCTTCAGATTTGATATATACAAACTAATCTCAGATACTGATGAAAATATCTTTTTTAAAAAGCCCTGAATCAAGCATAGGTTCCTCTACTGACTTTAATACCATGTTGACATTAAGCATTTACAGGGTCTAGCCACTCAACTGGCTCTGAATGCATCAAATTATACAATGAACTTTTAACCCAGATCTCTATCTTTTGCACAAAAAGAGCATATGATTATTTGGTAAATGCATTTTGAAAATCAAAGTTGACTTTATCTACACACCTAATAAATGTACACACCTAATAAATCTGTCAGAAAAAAAATAAAGCTGATGTGGCATTCTCTGTTCTTGATAAAGCCATGGTGGCATTTTGTGATCACTATTTCATTTTCTTGATAATCATCAAGGAGTTTAAAACAGAATAAGGGTATCTAAGTAACTCGTGGGGAGGGGGGGAGAAAAACCCTCTTCCCAAAATCTTCCTTTAAAGAAGATTCAGAAACCCTATGAAAAGTTCATCACTTAGCTTTGGGAATTTTCTGCTTTGTCCTCCAGCCCTCTAATCAGATGGGGAGAAGCATCCAAGGGTTTCTTTAATTTGTTTTTGATAGGATGTTGATCTTATTGTTCAGTCATTTCAATTTTGCCCCATTCTTTGGGACTTCATTTGGAGTTTTCTTTCCAAAAATACAGCAGTGGTTTGTCATTTTCTTCTCCAGTTCATTTTACAAATGAAAACTGAATCAAATAGGGTTAAGTGACTTGTCCAGGACTGCACAGCTAAGAAGTGTCTGATGCCAGATTTGAACTCAGGAAGTGTAATCTCCCCGACTCCAGGTTTGTTACTTTATTCACTGTTGCCCCATCTTAAAGAATAGTAAAGTATATGATATAATATAGCTTAGCATGGTAAATATAATATAGCATCAGATAGTATAGCATAGCATAACATAATATAATATAGAATTGTAAAATATATCATCTTAAAGAATAGCATAGAATATTATATAGCCTAGCATAGAACAGCCAGACATAGCTTAGTATAGAATAGCATGGTACAGTATAAAGGACTATGTAGTGTAGAGTATAACATAATAAAGTATAGTAGAGTATAAAGGTAACATGAGATAGAATAATATAGGATAACAGTATTGTCTAACAGCATATTATGCTGTAGCATTTATTACAACAGAATTATAAGAAATATATAGCAAAGGTATGTTAAATGGCATATTGGCATAATAAGTCATTTACTAAGTCAATGTATTGTGTCATTTATCTTGACAGTTAAACACATGTATTAGCATACTGGTATTATTATATATATCACTGATGCTGTCATACAAATATTATATTATAATGTGTCATGCTACACTGGAACCACTAGGTTATGCCATGATGCACAGGGTACAAAGTCTGGAGTCAGGAAGATTCATCATTCTGAGTTCAAATGTGACCTCAGACAATTACTATTTATTTGACTTTAAGCAAGTCATACCCTGTTTGACTCAGTGTCCTCATTTGTGAAATGAGTTGGAGAAGGAAATGGTAAACCACTCCCAAGAAAACCCAAAATGGGGTCCCAGAGAATTAAATATGACTGAACAACAAAATCTCAAGAAGCTTACACTCTATTATCCATCACTGTGTAATAGAATAATACCCTAGACCTAGAGTTGGAGAGAGTTAAGGAACCCTGACTGCTAATCCTAATTCTGACATTTATTAGCCAGGTGACTTCAGACAAGAGAGTTTGTCTTCTTAAATTTCTTTGGGGGTAAAGGTAGGATGACACCATTTGTATGATACCTAGACCACAACATTATTTTGAGCCAAGTACCTCCAAAATGAAAATTCAGTATAAATCTTTATATATTCCCCAGAACCAGCCTATCAATACAATATCAAACAGCATTTTATCAATACTTGTTCAACTGCACTCTTCATATGAATAATACCAGTTACCCTCTTGTCACTTAAACCAACTATTTGGAACACAGCTGAAAACAAAGAACATCAAGAACCTGGAAATTAATTGAAAAGAACTTTGAGTACTAGGGACAATAACTGTCATAAAACCCACACACTTTATGCCATATGAGATGAAATAACTCTCAATTCAAGACTTTTGGGTATCAAATAAGATAATAATTAACAAATGTTTGTTTTCTTCACTTACTTTGTATGTTCTTTGATTTTCAGTTATGCTTTAGCTTTAAAAAGAAAACTAAATAAAAACATTGAAGACCTTAGAAAGATTATCAAAAAACCATAAGTAAAAGAAATGACTGAGACTAAGGGAAGAGATAAAAGAAACCCTGAGTGTAAAAGGATAGACTTGATTAGTTTAGACAGAAACTGGAACATACATTTCCAGGTACCCTGAAATTCTCTGCTACAAAAAAGATGAACAAATAATTTTTCAAATGATGATCCTGAATCATCAAAGAAAAGCTATTGACATATTGTATTAATCAGGGACAGTTAGGTAGCACAATGGATAGAGACTTGAACTAGAAAACGAAGAATTCAATTCAAATCCTGACTCAGAAACTTGTCATATGGTGATCCTAGGCAATCCACCTATCTCTCTCAGGCTCAATTTCCTCATCTGTGAAATAGGGTTAATAATAGTAGCTTTTTCTCAGGATGTTTGTGAAGATAAAATGAGATAATATTGTACTGTACTTTGTAATGTAATGTACTTTGGAATATAAACTTAACATTCTATATGAATACTAGTATTTATTTTTATTTATTAATACTTTCATGAGTTCAGTCTCTTAACTGAGGATTCCCAGATATCTATAGTTAATCCTTGTCTCTCTCTTTAATTAGGTTCTAAAACATTCTATTGGGCAGCTAAATTGAGTAGTGGATAGAGCACTGGACTTAGATTCAGGAGGACAGGAGTTCAAAACCAGCCTCAGACACTTGCCACTTACCTTGGGCAAGTCACTTAATCCTGATTGTCTCCCATCCAGGATCATCTCCAGTCATTCTGATTCATATTTGGCCACTAGACCCAAATTACTCTGGAGGAGAAAGTGATACTGGTGACTTAGTATAGCACCCCCTCACTCAAATCCAATTCATGTGCTTGTCATAGCATCACCTCCCAGATGTTGAGGTCTTCTTATCTAGTGATTTTTCCCTTTTTGTTCTGATTCTTCTTTCACAGCACGACTAATATAGAAATATGTGTAACATATTTGTACATGTGTAACCTATATCAGATTACTTGCCCTCCCAGGATGGGTGGAGGAAAGGGCAAGGGGGAGAAAAGTTTACTAAAAATACATTATTATTATTATTATTATTATTATTATTATTATTATTATTATTATTATTAAACTTTATTTTAGACATTTTTGACCTGGATGTCCTCTAGGCATTTCTTTTTTTCCCTTTAAAAATTCAACAGGCATATGTTCATATCTTTTACATACAAAGAATTGCTTTAGGCATTGAGGATTAAGACAAAAAACAAAATCATAAAAATCCCTACAGTAAAATAGCATTACATATTAACAGGGAAATAACAGGCATGGACATAAACAAATATAAAATATACAGAGATACATTAGGGAGATAAAGGTACTTCTAGTAGGAGGCATCAGGATCAGCCTTTTGAAGGTTGTACTTGGGTTTAGCCTTAAAGGGAAATAGCTTAGATTGGGGGGGGGGGGGAGCGGTTCTGCAAGCAATGGGGTTAAGTGGCTTGCCCAAGGCCACACAGCTAGGTGATTATTAAGTGTCTGAGAGGTCAGATTTGTGCTCAGGTCCTCCTGACTCCAGGGCTGGTTCTCTATCCATTGTGCCACCTGGCTGTCCCCAGCCAAGACATTGTAAGCCCAACATGTCTAAAATATAACTCATGATCTTTCCCCTAGAACACTTGCTTCTCTTCTAACTTTCCCTATTTTTTCCTCAAGGTCTTTTCCACTTAGCTCTGTTTTCTCATTATGCTAGATCCTGGGGATACAAACACAACAAGAAACTAGTCCTTGTCCTCAAGGAAGTCATATTACTTTGGGGCAGCTACAGTATATTGGTCAATAAGTAAATGCAAGACAATTTGAGGAGCTCAAGAAGGGAGACTTAATGAAGGTAATACTTGTGACTGGCTTTGAATGAAGATAATTATTTTGAGAGGCAGAGATGAAGAAAAGTGTGGAGAAAAGAAGAGGGAGATGGAATATTTCAGTGAAAATGCCTAGTGATTCACTTTATCTGAAATAAGACTAAAAAAAGTAAATTGGAATTATATTATGCCCATCTCATTTTATTCTCACAATAGCCCTGTATGGTAGGTCAGTATCATTAAGTATTGCCAATTCCATTTTACAGATGGAAAAACTGAAAAGTGACTTGCCTAAGATCTTGTAACTATCTATAGAACTGGGATGAAAATTCAGGCACAATATTTATTAGTTTGTTTTTTTTTATTTCTATCACTGTCTAGCTTTCCCTCTAAAGATGTGTAGACCAGTGAGGTTGGGTTTGCACTCATCATAAGGGAGGCATTTACTGGTGAGCAGCCTTTGATCTTAGTCAATTGGCTGTAGTTCCATGGGCCAACAAACATAGTTTTAGGTCTATTCTATGTGCTTTCAAATAGTCTCATTTTCTGCTTGCCAAAGATAATTGCTCTTGCTAAATTATATTTGCACAGACAAAAAGTGGTCATTAAATAATATAACCCCCTGGCACTTGCTCCTTCAAGTACTCATTTACATGTAAAATTAACTTCTTTTCAGGGAAAGAGATGCTCTTTTTTTCTGTTGAAATCATTTTAGCCTCTTTAGCTTGGATTTTAGCCACTTTTTTTAAAAAATGACTACCTTTTTGAAGTAAACTTTTAGTTAACTCAAATTTCTTCAAGCTGAATAAATTAGACCATTTAGAAGATAAATTTCAGAAGTCATCAACTGAACCTATTCAATTTGTAGAGAATTTAGTATAGAAATGATAAAAAAATTTCATGCACAGATGTGTTCATCCAAAATATGATCCCCATAATGGAAATTGGAGAATATTGTGCAGGATATAAAGCAAAATTTGATAATGGTTGGAATGAAACAAAGCAGAAAAAGGAGCCCACCCAGTATGAAATTCCACATTTAGGGAACAAGTGAGGACAAAAATTTTGCCAGTGACAATTGGTGACCTCTGATATTTGCATTCTAAATGGTCTATCTCTTTACTCTACTGTCCCAAAGTCATTCATTCATTCAAATCAGCATCAATTCATACCTACATTACTAGTCTGTTTCTAGTAGTTCTGTTTATCCTTACTGAATCTTCTCACTGATAAAAATTTAAAAAGCCCATTTCCTATTTTCTTCAAGTCAATGTAGGAATCATATTGAATCATCACTCTTCCCTATGGGGTTCACCCAACAATTCAATGAATAGACATCTAGTATGAGCAAGGCACTATGCTATATACCATGTCAAAAAACCTAACTACTCCTGCCCTAGAGAATTTTACAATCTAAATTCATAGTAGAATTTTTTTGTGGTAAAGAATTAGAAATTAAGGGAATGACTTAACAAGTTGTGGTATATGAATATAATGAAATATTATTGTTCATAAGAAATGATGAGCAACCAGATTTCAGAAAAACCTGGAAAGATTTAAATGAATTGATACTGAGTGAAGTGAGAAGATCCGGAAGACTGTATACTTTAACAGCAATACTGTACAATGATTAACTCTGATAGACAGCTCTTCTCAGCAATTCAGTGATAAAAGACAATTCTGCAATAACACCCATATCCAGAGGAAAAAAATTATAGTCTCTGAATACAAAGGATTTTATTTTCACTTTTTAAAATTTTTTTTCTTATCTAGTAGTTTTCCCTTTTTGTTCTGATTCTTCTTTCACAGCATGACTAATATGTGTAACACAATTGTACATGTGTGATCTATATCAGATTACTTGCCCTCCCAGGATGGGAGGAGGAAAGGGAGGGAGAAAAGTTTACTAAAATGAATGGTGAAAACTATCTTTACATATAATTGGAGTTTATATTCTATTGAGGGAGCAGTTGAAGTAGCAGAGAGATTACTGCCTTTTTATTTACATCATAGATATGTAAATACAAATGGTACACAAAATAATTTCACAAAAGAGAAGAAGAAAAGTTATAGACTTATAGAGGGAGAGTGAGTGCATTCTAGACAAGTAGAACCACTTACATAAAAGATAAAAAGAACAGAAATGTCAACTAAACAGTCATGAAGGATTCAATTGTGCCTCTGTTACTTTATCTTCTGAACAGTTTTTTGAATACTTCATGTTTCCCAACACTGCTTCCCGGATGTAGATATCTATATAATCCGGGTCACTTGAACATCTTCATTGATCCTTCATCACAGTATCTCTGCCTGTTCCTCCAGAGTGCCCCCCATGCATGCTGAATATTAGATAGCTCTCTCCTAATCAGCCAGCTCTCTATGTCTTAATCCCAGGGGACCTGAGTTGGAATCAGTTTAAATCAGGCATGAATTGCTCCTCATTTCTTCTGTTCTCTTGACAGAACATGTCTATTTTTCTTCTTGAGTTATGTGAAGGAAAGACTAGACTTGTTCTGTTGATCCCCAAAGGGCAGAGCTTTAAGCAATAGTGAAAGTGGCAGACAGGAAGATTTGTAGTTTGATAGAACAAAAAATTTCCTAACAATCATAGTTGTCCAGAAGTGAAGTGGGCTGCTTTGAGAGGAGTACTAAGTCATATTTGTTGGGATGCTATGGAGATGATTCCTGCTATGGAACTGACCTACATGCCCTCTGGGTTCTCTTCCAGTTTTGAAATTCTATAATTCCATGAACTCATATTTACTAACAATGTCTTATTGAAAACCTCTCAGATCCCACTTTTATTTTCTGAAAGTCTTAACCAACTACAAAAGTTTTTCACTAAAACATATCCCACAACCTCTGATTCTTTCTCCAAAGTTCACATATGGTAACATTCATATTTTGATAGCTAGTTGTGCTAAACTAAGCACCTTCTATGCATTTTGATTTTTTCCTCCTTTACCACAACACAGACAGGTAGGTAGTACCACATTTAAAAACAAGGAAGTTGAGCTCAGAGAAGCACAGAAACTTCCCCAAGGAAATACAAAATGAATAGTAAAGCTAAGAAAAAAGGGCAAAGCATGATGAAGTTAGTTAATCAACAAATTTTTTAAGGGTTGTTTTTCTTCCAGGCACTGTGTTATGCCCTAAAAATACATAGAAAAAGCAAAAACTATCCCTGCCCTCAAGGAGCTCATTTTCTAATGAAGGAGATAAAATAATCATGAACAGGGAGAAATATTCGTATCTATTGGGAAAGACAATATAGATATAAATCAGATAGAAATTCCCATATCTAATGGGGGGAGACAATAGACAAAAACAAGATATACAGAAGATGGAAGTCAGTCTTAGAGATAATGGCTGGGGGAATTGAGAAAGACCTTTAACAAGAGCTGGTGACGCTCTTAGCTGAGTGCTGAGTTTTACTTAGTCATCTCATTTCCTTAGGCTGTACTGCTGCTCTGGGTCTCAAGTTTTGAAATACTCTATTTTGTTTTTGTGGAGAGAGTTGTATTTCACAAGTCAAGGTGCTGAAAGGGGTTATTTCAGACATTAAATACCCTAGGTCTCATAGGTGCTTATAGGAATGAATACAAAGTTCCCTGAACATATGGGTTCTCTTTATTCTATTCTTTAAAAAAAATTTTTTTAAATACAAACAGTCTTATTTAAGTAGTCTCCTAGGTTCTGCCCCTGTTGACACTGACCTCATCACCCTCTATGAACTCATTGCCTCATTCTTCCCTGCCCTTCTTCAGGAGTCACAGGAGTCATACTTTAACCAGAAAAAGTTGAACCTAACCTCCTTGTCCTCTCTGAACTTTTCTCCTAGCTTGGTCAGAGAGGTGGCACCATACAAGAATCTTCATGTTTCCTTGATAAGTTGTATCTAATCCATTGATAAGGCAGCATGCATGATCAGGTGCAATGATTTAGAAGAAATGAGAGGAAGAGGGCAACTTCACTTTCACAGTACTTTCTCCCCCACCCTTTCCTCCACTTTGTATTGAGACCTATTATTCAAAATCATTCACAAAAGAGTATGAGTCAGCTGGGAGGGCAACCATGACAGTTCATAGAGTTTACACTAACATAGCATGAATTTTATTCAATAATTAACCTGAGCCAAAAGTGCCAACTTGCACTTTCTGACCTCTACAGCAAAACTTATTAGAAAACAAGTTATAACACTCTAAATTGAAATCTATAAAAAACAACATGCATTAATTTAATAATACTCATAACAAGAAGGAAACATTATCCAAAAGAGAATAAATCTCATTATAGTGAATCATAATACTCCCATTTCTACAGAATTTCCCCCATAGCAACATGATGAGATATGTAGAACAGTTGTGATTAACCCCCTTTTACAAATTAAGAAACTGAGGCTTGGAGAGATTAAGCAGCTTGTCTAGGACTACACAGATTGTAACAAAATCATACTGTCTCAAGTTTTCTGTGCTTCACACTTCCTATTTCTTTTGTGAGTCCACATGCCCACTATGGGCAAAGCTGTGTTCTTGGCATAGGAAAACTACTAAAAAGAAAAAAAGTTATTTTAAAGAAAGTCTCAGAGTTGTAAACCTACAACAAAGACATGAAAATAGTTAACTATGAGTAGTAGGAAATACCCTCACTCTGGAAGCAAAAGATTTGGGTTCAAATTCCACTTCTTATAATTGACTACCTAAGTGACTTTATACCACAGTTTCCTCAACTACAAAATGAGAGTGTTGAACTGAGGGGGCTTTTGTAGTCCCTTCCAGCTCTAGATATATCATCCTATGATCAATTGTTTTCTAAGAAATGCCAACAAAGCATAACTTAGTTCTATGACTTTGACTCAAAATTTTTATAACTGAAATTTTTGGAAGAGAAAAATACTTCCT
The DNA here is from genome assembly GCF_037893015.1 of Macrotis lagotis. NCBI lineage: Eukaryota > Metazoa > Chordata > Mammalia > Peramelemorphia > Peramelidae > Macrotis > Macrotis lagotis. Next base: position 257,032,447 of record NC_133658.1, on the reverse strand, counting down.
ATAAATAATACATAAGAAAGACATTTTCCCAAATCCTAGATTAATAATTCTAACCATCCTTCTACTTTAGATAAGACATAGCAATCTCTGGATGATAATATAAAAACTAACAAGAAACATGACATATTGAAAAGGAATACTTCATACTCACAATAATGGTTCATTCTATAGAAAATTTTTTTATAGAAATATATGGTTTCTCCTTATAATAGCCCAATCTGTGAAGTGGATAGGCACTGGACTTAAAAGTCAGGAAGACCTTCATTCAAATCCTACCTCAGACACTACCTAGATGTCCCTAGGAAAATCTTTAACTTTTCTATGCCTCAAGTTATTTACCTGTAATATGAAAAGGATAAACTATCTATGCCTCAGTTTCTTCATCTATAAAATGATGGAGATGATCATAAGGATCCTTCTAATTCTAAATATATGAGCCTGAGAATTATTATACCCAATTGGCTAATAAGGAAACTGAGGTTCAGAGAATCATGATATTTAAAAAGTATCCCATCTCTTCTGACTCCAAGTATAATTTTCTTTCTTTTACAACCCTTTACCTTTTAACAGGAAAGAGCATAACAGTTATCCAAAACAATGAAGAACTTGGGGTAAAAATATTAGTGAAAATACAGAAAGGGCAGCTTCAAAAGTAACATGTTAAAGGTATTATATATTTGAGGAAAAAGCAATCTGTATATAATAGAGATTACTGGTTTCATATATAAAATCCTTCTTGACTCATTTTTAAATGGAAATTATCCTTCTTGGTAGTTGTAGAATTCATAATAAAAATAAACAAAGGAACACATACATAAAGGAGAAAAGGAAAACATTAGTGAACAATAGCTTAGTAGTACTTTGGTGTATTAACATTGCAACTGGGAGACATAACTCCCAACATCTTCCAGCACTGTAGTTTTGATTACTTGAAGGTATTATTGACTTAGTATAATAGACATAGTGAATAGAAATAAATCTTCTCTCCCCCTATTTCATGCTTCCAAGAACTAAGGAAATTTCATTTATTAATGTATTCATCCATTCACAAATTTTTATTGTATAGCTACCATGTGCCAGTTGGTGGTTGAAGAGGATAAGAAGTGAAAGTTATTGAAGTTGGGGATTAAAGAACATAAACCCTGGTTGTTGAAAGGGACATCAAAATTCCAGATTTTGAAATTCTTTGTAACATAATTTCAGCTAGGTGGTGCAGTGGATAGAGCACTGGCCCTGGAGTCAGGAGGACCTGAGTTCAAATGAAATATAATTTCAAAATGACTTTTATTTTATTTGTAATTTCATTTGAAATGCCAAAAAGACTAAGTTGATCAGAAAAGATTTGGATTTCTGATCCATATCATTGCTAAATGCTAGGAATAATTCTGCCTATCCTTTTATTGTTTGTAAGTTTCTTATGCAAGATGCTGCTTGTTTTGAGAGTTTGTTAGGGTTTTTTGGTATCAATTTTTAATCTGTGACTCACATCACCACATTCACCTTGGTTCTAAATTTAAAAATCCATTATTTCAAAAGTACAGGAACAAATGATTCAACTGATATGATGTGCTATTAAGAAATGTAGGCAACAACTGAGTATTTATATCAAACAATGAACACCTATGGAAAATAAAATGAATATATCATATCACTACTAATGGCTGTATTATAGGTGAACTTTATAGACACCTTTCTATTGACCCAAATAGCAGAATGATTGAATGTCAGGGATAGGAGAGATCCTAGAACAAAGACAGAATGAGAACAAGCAAATAATATTTCATATACATATATATATAATACACATATGTATGTATTTACATAAATACCCACATATGTGCATACATCTAAAGCTCCTTAAAAATCACAATGTTATCTAGTCATCTTAGCTGTGATTTTTATTATTCCTATTCAGAATGTCAGAGATGAATGAATCCTTAGAAAAAAGAAGATAGAATGTCAATGCTGTTAAGGATCATAGAATATAAACTGATAGAACAAGAAGGAACATAAGACAATAGGTCAAATTTAAGAAATGGAATCAGTGATGAACCATGAATCTAGAGGACTGATGATAAAGCATGTTAACACTTTCTAACAGAGTTGATAGAGTCAAGGTACACAATGAAACATACATTTTTCTGGACATCCAATGAAGGAATTTGTCTTGTTTGACTGCTTATTTGTTTTGAAGATTTTGTTTTTCTTTTGTATTGAGCTTTTTTCCAATTAGTGGAAGATGGAAGGGAGAGAAAAATAGAAGTTTATTCATGGAAATAAATATGCTTTAAAAAAAAGAAAGGAAAATAAGTGAAAGCTGGAAGGGGTCTAAGAATATAGAATGTCAAACCAGAAAGAAACATTAGATATTGTCTACATAGTGGAAGGAGGGGATGATTCTACACCAAAGTTTAAATTTTGACTCTGTCACTTATTACTTATGCATCTTGGGCAAGTGACTTAACCTCATTGGGTCTCAGTTTCTTTATCTGTAAAATGAGGAAATCTCATCTATGATTTCATACAGTGAATCGCATACATTATGGATGGGTTACTGACCTGAGATGTTTGACGTTATGCTTATCATTGTATTAAAAAATGGAATTTCCCAAAGTAAACTTTTCCCAAAATTTTGGAATAAAGTTAGCCTTTTGGAATGAATGTGATTGCTACTGTATAACTCGCAGAATATTTGAGATGGAAAGAATCAAAGAAACTATTCAAACCTATATTTTTTCAAATGAGAAAACTGAAACTCAAAGACATACAATAGCCAAGGACATATAATGAGCTCCATGAAACAGCTAGATTTCCTGGCGTTGTCTCCTAGTTCATTACACCTCTATCAGCCTCTCTTGAATTGACTCTTTTCCTTCCAGGTTGGAACTCTCCCATAAAACAATCAACCATTCACCTCCAAAAACCTATAAGCAATTTGCTCTTTTCTAGATGAAAGAGGGAGTCAAAGTTAATACCACTTCCAGAGACTGCGTAAGTCTGAATACCATAGAAGTTCAGTGAATAGAACACGACCTGGAGAGTCAGGAGTTCAAATCTAGCCTTAGAGACTTATTAACTGTGTGACCCTGGACAAGTTGCTTAACCTTAATCTGTTTCAATTTTCACAGCTGTAAAAGGAGCATGATAATATTACCTACCTCCCAGCATGATTGTGAGAAATAAGATAGTATTTGTAAAGTGCTTAGGACAATGCCCAACCCAGAGTAGGCCTTTATAAGTGCTGGTACCTTTCCTTCCCCTCATTCACTTCACCTTAATGGAGATTTACTTAATCTATTTCTGAAAGTTTTGAATTCCCCAGGGTTGGATATTGGACAACAGGCAATCATGGATCAGGAATTTATAAAATTCAGGCTTTAGATCTACAAGGGACTAAGTTACCTCAGAGGTCTCTTCCACCTTTGAGATTCCAGTAATAGTTCCTATTATTTAGAGACCTTTCAGAGTTTGCAATAAACATTCTTTCAGAGCTTGTTCTGTGGGCAGTGAAAATCACATTTTCACAATACAACAGAGAATGTCTCTATGGCCCTTGGCAAGTAAAGAACACTATGATCTTTTTGCTCCTTTTTTCTCAAGAGTTCTTTGAATCAGCTTAGTTTACCTACCTCAATGTGCATAGTCCAGTGGAAAGAGAGGGGGCACACTCAGTGTCTCTGTAACTAGCCTCTGGGTATAGATGTCAGCAAAGAGTAATTTTCCAACTCTACTAATCCAGGCCAATTATCCAACAGAGCATGCCTTCTCCCATCCCCTGAGTCACCTCAGTTCCCTTCATGGAAAGGCTTGCTCAGAAGTACTTAGTGACCTCTCTTCAGGATGAGCAGTGTAACCTGTGGTGTCACCATTTTATGCCCCAAACTGGAAAATGTCACTTGTCAGAAAGCCATAATTGGACTCAGAGTTTTCCTTCTACATGTTCAGAAGGAAAATAGACTGGCAATTGCTTACACAAGGGTCAAAGGGAAATTCAGCTCTTGTCAGATATTAATTCTTTCTCAGCTTGTTACCTGCCTACAATATAGGAAAAATTAGTCTACTGTGTTATTTTGGGCTCTGTTCCTAATCCTCTTTTCTGCTCCTGCTTCTATTTTTCTGTCTCTATTGTTCTCTCTCTATCCTGTCCCTGTCTCTGTCTCTCTTTCCCTATCCAATGTCTCTATTCTGTTCCTGTCTCTATCTCTCTTTGTCTCTATTCCTATCTCTCTATTCTGTCCCTGTCTCTGTGTTCTGACTCTGTCTCATCTCTCTGTCTTTATCCCTGTCTCTCAGTCCTGTCCCTGCCTCTGTCTCTCTCTGCTTCTCTATTCTGTCCCTGTCTCTGTGTTCTGACTCTGTCTCATCTCTCTGTCTTTATCCCTGTCTCTCAGTCCTGTCCCTGCCTCTGTCTCTCTCTGCTTCTCTATTCTGTCCCTGTCTCTCTCTGTCTTTGTCTCTGTTCCTGTCTTTCTATTCTATCCCTATCTATCTCTGCTTCTCCCTAACTCCGTCTTGTCTCTGTCTCTCTGTCCCTATCCTATCTCTTTATTCTGTCCCTGTCCCTGTCACTCTGATCTATCTCTGTCTCATTCTCTATATTCTGACTCTGTCTCATCTCTCTGTCTTTATCGCCTTCTTTCAGTCTTGTCCCTGTCTGTCTCTGATTTGTCCCTATCTCTGTCTCTCTGTCTCTCTCCCTGTCTGTCTCTCTCCCTGTCTGTCTCTCTGTCCCTCTCTGTCTTTCTGTCTCATTCATTTAAATCTGCCTCTCTGTTTCTGTCTCATATCTAGAACTATGATTTCATTTGAATTCATACAGTTTAATAATGTCACTTTTTCTGATATTCTTTCAATTCTTAGAACTCCAAACCTAGAACAAGTCTAATCACATTAGTCCGGATTTTTGCGGATTCTTCTTTCAAATCAATTTCATTCTAAGGGTATTTCTGTTGAATTATGAAAACACAGTTAGCAGGCACCCCAGAGTCCATCTGGAATACTGAATAAAGTACAACATCTGGAATTTGAAGACCTGTGCATAAGTTCTGTCTAAGATACTATGTCATTCAGTCTTTCTCTGCCTTAGTTTTCTCATGTATAAAGTGAAGGGCTAGGACTCAGCAGTCTCTTAGGTTACTTCTAGCTTTAAACCTTTTAGTCTGCAAGACCCTGCCCCCCATTTCTTTTTTTTAGGTTTTTATTTTTACAAGGCAGTGGGGTCAAGTGACTTGCCCAGGGTCATACAGCTAGGTAATTAGTAAGTGTCTAAGTCAAATTTGAACTCAGGATCTCCTGACTCCAGGGCTGGTACTCTATTCACTGCACCACCTAGCTGTCCCCCTGCTCCTCCTCATCTCTGCAGAAGAAACTGTGGTTCTTATCTGGCTAGTAAAAAAAAAAACCACTGATGACAAAATCAGTACTCTTTCAGTGTAATTATATCCTTCAGTGTAATTCAGATATAACTGGATTCCATAATTTTGAAAAAATATTTAAAAGTCCATTTTATTTTCAATAAAAACATACAAAATAGTGTTTTTGGTAGATTAGAGACCTGGATTTGAACTATGAAGATCTGATCTCAATTACCAATGGTTTTTATGTTCTCTTCCAGTTCTGATATTCCATGATTCTGTTATCTATATCCTCCTATGACTGCCACTCCCCATCTTTCTCTTTCAGAAATGTTCAGAAGGTGTTTTCAAGGACAGTTTTAAGTTGACCTTGAGACTCAGTGTCACCATTGTCCTGCCCTATTGGTATGTTGTGATAGTGACTGTTCAATCATTCAGTCCTGTCCATCTCTTCATGACCTCATCCTTCTATCCTCTATTATCTCTTGAAGTCTATCCAAGCTCATTCCCATTGCTTCCATGACATTACCTATCCATCTCATCCTTTTCTATCCCTTTTTTCTTTTTCATCCAATGTTTCCTAATATTTTCCAATGAATTCTGTCTTCTCACTATATGGCCAAAGGATCTAAGATTCAGCTTCAGTATTTGATCTTCTAGTGAAAAGTCTGAAAATATTTTTCCAGTATTGACAGATTTGATCACCTTTCTGTCCAAGGGTCTTTCAAAAGTCTTCTCCAGCACCACAATTCAGAAGCATGAATTCTGCAGCATTCCACTTTCCTTACAATCCAACTTTCACATCCATACTTTGTTACCAGAAAAACTATAACTTCCAATGTATGGACCTTTGTCACCAAGGTAATGTCTCTGCTTTTTAGTATGCTGTCCAGATTTGCCAGAGCTTTCCTTCTAAGGAGCAAGTTTTTAATTTCATGATTGCATTCACTTGTCTGCAGAGCTCTTTGAACCCAAGAAGATAAAATCTGACACTGCTTCTATTTCTTCTCCTTCTGTTGCCAGAAAATGATGGGACCTATTGTCAAGATCTTGAAGGGTTTTTTTGTTGTTGTTGTTGAGGTTTGGGTTTTTTTTAATGTTAAACTTCAAGCTAGTTTTTACACTCTCATTTTTCACCTTAGGCTGTGCCTTTATACTACAGCCTATACTGTAGCCCCATTGCCTAGCAAAAAAAATGTACGTGTGTGTGTGTGTGTGTGTGCTTTGTAAAATTTAAAATGACATAGAAATGCTAGCTATTATTATTAATAGTTTTTTAATTCTGAAAAAAGGAACAAAACATATCAATAATCTATAGGTTCACTTATTCATTCTTATAAAGTTTTATGAGATCCATCTGATACACATGGCAGGGGTTTCTTCAGAGAAGAGTGAGTATAAATAAAGAACAGCCAGACTTTGGCAAATCGACAGCAGCATGACACAATTGATTGAAAGATTTAAAGAATACAAGATCCCATTTTATTTACATTTGTGACTTATTAAAAAAATGTGCTTTGATACAGCAAAACACTGTCTTAAAAAACCCTTTTTGCATCTGCTTAGTTAGCTTTCAATCAAGATTAACTTGACCCATCATGAGACTACTCACCCTCAATCTTAAAGTCACACTTTTTTTTATCCTTATACTAGTCTCACCCTGGATTCTCATCTCTGCCATTAAGAACTTTAATCACAATCATTCTTTGATCAATAAACTGTTCCATGACATCATTCAAGTGTATTATGACTTCCCAATGAAATACTCCTCTCTGTCCACCATCATTGAATGTGTTGTCTTCCCTAATTAGAATACCAGCATCTAGAGGGCAGGAGCTGACTTGCTTTTTGTGTTTCTATCCTGACTAACCTTGTGTCTAACACAATGCTTGGTATATATTAAATGCTTTTTAATTCCTTAATTCATTTTTCAAAAACTGGTAACTTCCTATCATTCTTCTTCAAGATTTTCTGAAATGTGTAAAAACTGAGATAACCTAAATAATCATAAACATTAGGAGAGTCATGGCAGCTAGGTGGTAAGTTCAAATCTGCCCTCAGACAATTTTTACCAGCTATGTGACCCTGGGCAACTCACTTAATCTTGTCTGTTTCAGTTTCTCATCTGTCAAATGAGTTGGAAAAAGAAATGGCAAATCACTCCAGTATCTTTGCCAAGAAAACTTCAAAAGGGATCACAAATAATAAGACATGACTGAAATGACTGAACAGCAATAACAAAACAGGGAGATCCATGCTCACCACTATACACACCTAAGCCAGCCAGATGACATAATGGAAAATGTGAATTCAAATTCCGACTCTGATATTTACCAACTGTATGTTTCTGAGAAAATCATTTGATATTTCTTATCCTCAGATTCCTGATATTCAAAATAAGAATAAGAATAATAACACCTACTCCTTATGGATGTGGTAAGGATCCAGTGATGGAGGTTATATGTTAAATAGTCTGAAAAACTAAAGGTCATAAATATAGATACAGGTATAAATATAGATATATGCTAGCTATTATTGAGGGACAGTGCAATTGGGCAATGAATTTAATTTCAGAAATACTCAGATTCAAATCTCCTACCTCAGATGCTTACTATGTTACCCTAGGCAAGTCTCTTAATTTCTCCAGGCCTTAGTTTCCTCATTTATAAAATGAAAAGAATGAATTTACTGCATAATGTTATAATCCTATGGTGATTGAAAAGGAAATTTGGTATAGAGTCTATGTTAGAGGATTCTCTGTGTATGGTGGGATCAAATATTCTGTTCTTTAAAGCTCTATATAACTTGTCCTCTCTTTGCCCTTCTAGTCATCTTACATTTTAAATTTTCCTCCTCTACATATCCTCTACAATGCAGTGACATCATCCTTGCTGTTCTGGGTTAGATTGTTTTCAGGAAATTGAAAAGCTCTTTTAATGATCCCAACATCTTTCGTAAACAAGGTCCATCTTTTTAACACCGTTCTTCTTACCAATGTAGTTGTGTGACTGCGGAATGCAAAAAGCAATGGTATCCAAAAAAAGTTAAATATGAAACTCACCCAAAGGGAAATAGATGGTGTGCACTGTTGTTACAAACAGGGTGCAATGTATAACAATGTAAGAACTTTGAAAAACTGTAGAGAAAAGGATGCCACAAGAAATAATATAATTTAAAAGTAATGGGAGTGACATAATAAGACAAGGGTTAATAATTGGACTAACCAAATGCTTTACCAATATCCTTAGGATATCAGAAGAAATTGAAGCAGGCCCCTAAAATAGTCTCATGGAAAATATACAGGAAGACATGGATGAGAGTTGTACAGAATAAGAGAATGTGTCTTCATGAAAAGGTTATCAGTGATGGGGACTGACTAATTTGATGGCAAATATATTTGAGTAGAAGGGTAACTCCTTTGTCTGAGATAATTCCAGACCCAGAGAAGGTGCTTCCTTATTAAATCAAAGCTAATATTTTATGTCTAATGAAGCAGAAATAGCTTCCTTCTTTGGTGGTCACATTTCCCAACAGTGATAAAGAGCCAAAGATGTTGTCATATAAAGGGTCTTCCATTTGGTTAAAATTACTTCTGAGCAGTATAAATTTAGGAAGCAATTGAGAATTCAGTGGAAAAAAAGGAATCATAGATTGTATCCCATAAAATCCCACACTGACTTGGCTCTTGTTCTGTTGGGCATGACTCCAGACAACTTGTAAACAAATTGGTTAAGGATGCCCAGCAGGTACATAGTCTGGCTATATGTTTTTCTGCAATGAGTATGCATCCATCATAAAATTTGTAAGGAGGAATCTCTAGTGAAATTTCCCAAGTAATTCTCTCTTTTTTCCTGGGCAAAAAAAAATATGAAGTTAAATAATTCTCAGTAATCCTTGGGTCCCTGGAAATCACATGAAATGTCACTGAATAAAATGGTGGCAGTTTTTGTGAATGAAGGAAGAAGATTATCATGGCCATAAGGAATCTGAATAGACTTGGAAAACCATTTCCTTCCTCCACAGCTTTGAGATCACTCAATTCTAATGATATTGATTTTTTAAAAAAAGATAATTGGCAATGGAGAGGCAGCATTGTATAGTGCCAAATAAGGTGAGATGGAGTCAAGAAAATCTGAGATCAAATCCTGACTCTGGGCCTCCCAGTTTCCTCATCTCTATAAAAAGAAGATAGTGATAGCAGCTTCCTCTCAGGATTACTGTGACGGTCAAATGAGTCAAAGTATATAAAGAAACTTTACAAAACATAAAGATCTCTATAAATGCCAGCTATTATACTATCAAAGCTAAGCATTTAGAGTCAACTTCTCTGTTAATATTTTTGTGAACTGAGTAGTCACAGAAGCTTTGAAACCCATTATACATTTTGTTTCACATTGGAGAGCTATTGCTCCACCAATAAAACTGAGAATATTTGACATCCTTTAAAAACATGCTTTGATGTATTTTTCCATAAATACTTTTGAAATTCTTCCCTTTCCATCAAGGCCCAACCTCTTCCACCAAAGCACTCTCCCAATAGAAAATTATCTCACCTTACTCAAATTTTCCATAGGACTTTGTCTTGATGTCTTATTGAGAAATGTCACATTCTGCCTCATATCAAAGTTATTTGTATCAATATCTTATCACCTTTAATAGACTGTGAGCTCTCTATCTTATTTCTCCTTTGGGTCCCAGGATATAGGAATGTCTTTTGCATATGGTATGCAGTAAATAAATATTTGATAAATGAAATGGAATTGAAGATTCTCATGCTAAACTCCTAAAAGAACAAAAGAAACATTCATAACTTCATATAGAGGCAGGACAGATTAAAAAAGAATCATATAGAGAACTTCTTGCCATCCTTTTGAAGACTAGTGAATTATGGAAAAAATATCCTACATTTGAAACCTCTTGATGCCCAAGATCTTCTGAATCTCAAAAGTGGCTAGGTGATGCAGTGGATAGAGCACCAGCCCTAGAGTCAAGAGTACCTAAGTTCAAATCTGGCCTCAGACACTTAATAATTACCTAGCTGTGTGGCCTTGGGCAATCCCATTGCCTTGCATAAAAAACTAAACTAAAAAAAGAAAATCTTGAAAATGTGAGGCAGTATGTCCTTTTTTAATAATAGATAATCCTCTGGTTATTTTTATTTTATTTTGTTTGTTTGGGGATTATTGCAAGGCAATAGGGTTAAGTGACTTGCCCA